>NC_091312.1:21877186-21897186 GCF_038502225.1 Cherax quadricarinatus
GGCTGGATAAACACTGTAATGATAATGCAGTACCATTCATTGACAACTGGGACAACTTCTATGGCCGAAATGACATGTATGTCAGGGATGGGGTTCACTTATCCAGGGCAGGTGTGGGTTTTCTTGCTAAGTTGAGGGGGTTGTTAGGACTTTAAACTAGGATTAGTTAGAGGTATGGGTTTAGAAATGATAAATAATGAGTATGGATATATTGACTTATGCTCTGATATTAAGAATCTTAATAGTTACTGTCATGGAGTAACTCTGGGTAATGATAATTTCAGAAATTGTGTAAAAACAAAGATGAATAGGAAAAATGTGCAGAAGAAAAAACATATGATGGTATTTTATGCTAACAGTCGAAGTGCAAGAAATAAAATTAATGAACTACGTTTGGTAGCATGTGCTGGCAACTTTGATATCATTGCATTAACTGAAACGTGGTATGATTTAAAGAGTCGGGATATGACTGCTGAGTGTAATATTCAGGGATATAAGTTGTTCAATGTGGATAGATCTAATGGGAAGGGGGGAGGAGTTGCATTATATGTTCGAGAAAATATTAATTGTTGCATAAAAACAGGTATAAAAATAGATGGAGCAGTAACAGAATCTGTTTGGGTAGAGTTCGTAGAGGGTCAAGAAAAACTAATTCTAGGTGTAATATACCGACCTACAGGCTTTGATCACGATAGAGGGAGACTTCTTTGGGACGAAATTGTTAGGGCTTCTAGACACAATAACATAGTCATAGTAGGGGACTTTAACTTTAGTCAAATTGACTGGAATTCTTTGACAGGTAATCTAGAGTCCAGTGACTTTATGGAAACAGTTCAGGACTGTTTTCTGAAGCAGAGCGTAACTGAGCCTACCAGGGGTAATAATTTGCTAAACCTAGTCTTGTCAAATAAGGAAACACTCGTGAATAATCTGGAGATCACTGAAGAGCTTGGCGCAAGTGATCACAAATCCATCACTTTTAGTATTAACTGGGAATGCAAGAATAATGATAATACAGTAAAAATCCCTGATTTTCGTTCTGCCGATTATAATGGACTTAGGGAACACCTGTCTAATCTTGATTGGGGTTATCTAGCTAATGATTTTATTGATGATGATCATACTAATGATTATGATTATGATGATGATTATGATTATGACTGTTTTCTTAATAATGTACACCGTGCCCAGAGTATATACATTCCCCAGAGAGAAATTAGGTCTAATAATAATGATCCCAAATGGGTTAACAGGAGGCTAAAGCATCTATTAGGGGATAAAAGGGGAATTTATAGGCGCATCAGAAGAGGAGAGGTTAACCTTACTGACCAATATGTTCAGCTTAAAAGGGAAGTAAAAGAGGGTATTAGAAAGGCTAAACGTGACTGTGAAATTAGAGTTGCTAATGAATCAAAGACTAATCCAAAGGGGTTCTTTCAAGTGTATAGGACGAAGGTGAAGGAAAAAGTAGGACCTCTGAAAATTGGGAATGGACAGCTGACGGGATAATGAACTGGAAATGTGTTCCTTATTTAATGACTATTTTTTGTCAGTTTTTACACAGGAAGATGTAAATGAGATTCCAGTAATTAACAATTATTTAGTTCCTGATGAATTTAAGTTAACTAATATTACTGTCACGACGGACATGGTTATTAAACAGATAGACAAACTGAAGCAAAATAAGTCCCCGGGACACGATGAGCTGTTTTCCAGGGTACTTAAGGAATGCAAGATGGAGCTTAGTCAGCCATTAACGAGTGTATTCAATGCGTCCATCCTTACCGGTGTTGTGCCAGAGTTGTGGAAGATGGCTAATGTGGTTCCTATATTCAAATCAGGGGATAAGTCCACTCCTTCAAATTACCGTCCAATAAGCTTGACATCTATAGTGGGCAAGTTATTAGAATCAATTATAGATGACATTATCAGAAGTCACCTTGAAGAGCATAACTTGATAAATGAATCTCAGCATGGATTCACGAGAGGTCGTTCCTGCCTGACAAACTTACTGACGTTCTTCAATAGAATATTTGAGGCAGTTGACAGTGATAAGGAATATGATATTGTTTATTTGAATTTTAGTAAAGCCTTCGACAGAGTACCTCACAAGAGACTCTTAAGAAAAGTGGCAGCTCATGGTTCAGGAGGTAAAGTTCTAGCATGGATTGAGGCATGGCTTACCAATAGAAAGCAGAGAGTTACCATTAATGGAGTGAAATCTGAATGGGGATTAGTCACTAGTGGCGTTCCACAAGGATCAGTTTTAGGCCCTCTCTTGTTCATAATTTACATTAATGACCTTGATGAAGGGATTACTAGTGACATAAGTTTGCTGATGATACAAAGATAGGCCGTATAATTCACTCTGAGGAGGATATCAATGAACTCCAGGACGATTTGGACAAATTAATGTCTTGGTCTGAAAAATGGCAGATGAAGTTCAATGTGGATAAGTGTAAGGTACTTGCCCTTGGTAATGAAAATAACCCTCGAAGCTATAATCTAGGTGAAGTAGAGCTTGATCATACAGAATGTGAAAAAGACTTGGGAGTCATGGTAAGCAGAAATCTAAAGCCAAGACAGCAGTGCCTTACTGTGCGCAACAAGGCCAACAGATTACTTGGATTTATCTCAAGAAGTATAAGTAACAGAAGTCCAAAAGTTATTTTACAGCTCTATACATCACTAGTGAGGCCTCATTTAGATTATGCTGCTCAGTTTTGGTCCCCTTACTACAGGATGGACATAGACTCATTAGAGAACATACAGAGAAGAATGACTAAAATGATTTACTGTGTAAGGAACCTCCCGTATGAAGATAGACTTAAAGCCTTAAATCTCCACTCTCTGGAGAGGCGTAGAATGAGGGGAGATATCATTGAAGTGTATAAGTGGATGACAGGCATAAACAAGGGAGATATTAATAAAGTACGCTGAATGTTTTCTAGCGAATTTATGTCTATTCTGTAATATGGAGACCAGAATTGAGCTGCATAATCTAGGTGAGGCCTTACCAATGATGTATAAAGCTGCAGTATGACCTCTGGACTTCTGTTGCTTACACTTCTTGATATAAATCCCAATAATCTATTTGTCTTATTATGTACGCTTAGGCATTGCTGTCTTGGTTTAAGGTTGCTGATCACCATAACCCCCAAGTCCTTTTCGCAATCTGTATGGCTAAGTTCTACATCATTTAACTTATAAGTACTAGGGTTATGGACACTCCCGAGCTTCAGAACCTTGCATTTATCTACATTGAACTGCATCTGCCACTTTTCTGACCAAGAATATAGTTTGTTTAAATCCTCCTGAAGTTCCCTAACGTCTACGTTTGAATCAATTATCCTACCTATCTTTGTGTCATCGGCGAATTTGCTCATATCACTAGTAATTCCCTCATCAAGGTCATTGATATATATTATAAACAACAACGGGCCCAAGACTGATCCCTGTGGAACGCCACTTGTTACAGATCCCCTCTCGGATTTAACCCCATTTATGGACACTCTCTGCTTCCTGTCTGTGAGCCATGACTCGATCCATGAGAGCCCTTTTCCCCCAGTGCCATGAGCTGCCACTTTCTTTAACAGTCTTTGGTGCGGAACTCTATCAAAAGCCTTACTAAAATCTAAGTAAATAATATCAAACTCTTTATCGTGGTCAACAGCCTCAAAAGCTTTACTGAAGAAAGTTAATAAATTAGTTAGACAAGAGCGGCCTCTTGTGAATCCATGCTGAGTATCATTAATCAACCTATGCTTATCGAGATGGCTTCTTATAATCTCAGCTATAATTTACTCTAGTAATTTGCCTACAATTGAGGTCAGGCTTATTGGGCGGTAATTTGACGGTAACGACTTGTCCCCTGTTTTAAAAATAGGAATTACATTAGCCATCTTCCACATATCAGACACTACACCTATTTGAAGAGATAAGTTAAAAATGTTTGTTAATGGTTCACAGAGTTCCATTTTGCATTCCTTAAGAACCCTTGAAAAAACCTCATCAGGACCCGGCGACTTATTTTGCTTCAGTCGGTCTATCTGCTTCACAACCATTTCACTAGTGACTGTGATGTTACATAATTTATCTTCTTCTAGCCCACTATAAAAATTAATTACTGGAATATTGTTAGTGTCTTCCTGTGTAAAAACCGAGAGAAAATAATTATTTAAAATCGAGCACATTTCATTCTTTTTGTCAGTAAGATGCCCATAGTTATTTTTAAGGGGACCTATCTTATCTCTAACTTTTGTTCTATATACCTGGAAAAAACTTTTTGGGTTAGTTTTAGAATCCCTAGCAACTTCAATTTCATAGTCCCTTTTAGCTTTTCTTATCCCCTTTTTAATGTCCCTCTTAATGTCAATATACTGATTCATAAGGTGACCCTCACCTCTTTTGATACGCCTATAAATTCCTTTCTTATGCCCTAGTAGATATTTGAGCCTATTATTCATCCATTTTGGGTCATTTCTATTTGATCTAATTTCTTTATACGGGATAAACGTTCTTTGAGGAGCATGTATAGTGTTCAGAAAACTGTCATATTGATAGCTCTCTTCGTTACCCCAGTCAACAGATGATAAGTGTTCTCTAAGCCCATCGTAATCTGCTAAGCGAAAATCTGGGACTGTTGCTGAGTTATCGCTACTATCGTACTTCCATTCAGTGCTAAATGTAATTGATTTGTGGTCGCTAGCACCCAATTCCTCTGAAATTTCTAAATTATTAACAAGGGATTCACTGTTTGCCAGAACTAAGTCAAGCAGGTTATTTCCCCTTGTAGGTTCTGTCACAAACTGCTTCAAAAAACAATCCTGAACTACTTCTAAGAAGTCGTATGATTCTAAATTCCCAGTCAAGAAATTCCAATCAATATGACTAAAGTTAAAGTCTCCTAGAATTACTACATTATCGTGCCTTGTGGCCTTAACAATTTCCTCCCACAGTAGTCTCCCTTGGTCCCTATCTAAGTTTGGGGGACGGTATATCACTCCTAAAATCAGTTTTTCATGCCCCTCTGAAAATTCTATCCAAACAGACTCTGTATGTGTTACCTCAGACTTAATACCCGCTTTTATGCAACAGTTCAAGCGATTTCGGACATACAATGCCACCCCACCCCCCTTCCCGATACTTCTATCTACTTGGAACAATTTAAAACCCTGAATGTGACATTCTGCAGGCATGTCCCAACTTTTTTAATTAAACCACGTCTCAGTTAAGGCAAATACATCAATGTTACCTGCACTAGCAACTAATCTCAACTCGTCCATCTTATTCCTAGCCCTACGGCTATTAGCATATGTGGCATGCAAAGAGTACGTAACCTTTATTCGGCGCATGTACACACCCTCATTTACAGGCTATCTCCCCCAACCAGCGAACCAGGTTGCTAAGAGTTGATGATGGGGCCCCGTCGTTCAACTAGTGACCAGGTTCTAGCCAATAAGAAGATGGTTTTGGCAATCGCAGAGGTTATGTGGGTACCGCTCTCCTGTCTGCCCTTGTCATTCCCATTCTAGAGCTGGTTGAAGCACGGTCTGCTATCTTGTGGCTTCTATTTCTGCCTTGCTTACCGTGGAGTGCACTATACTTATCACTGTACATAGTGTACATATTGCTGTTCTAAATTGGTGAAGGATAATATAAGTCTAAACTTTTTCTGCTGTGTTTATTTTGCTCCCATTACACCCGGGATAACAGGCCATTTGGAATCCTGGGTTGTAATATGGGTAGCCTGTCCGAGAGCTGGAGCTGGACTTAGAGAAACGGTTGAGCTTAGGGTGAAGCTCGTAGCAGGAACATTGTGCAGCTTGCTGTCTGGCATTGCTTTACAAATTTTGCGTGTCAGTTGCTTTATGGTCAGCCTTGCTATTGTGTGATCGTTCAACAGCTCGCTACTAGCTTGTTCGGTGTGCTCGCTTCGCTACAGTCAATCTTCTAGAACAGTGTAGCTGTCTGGCATTGCTTTAGAAATTTTGTTACTAGCCTGTTCGGTGTGGAGAATTTTGCAGTCGGCTTTGCTTGTATGCGTATTCTGCAATCGTACTGTGCATAGCTAAGCGTGTTCTGCAAATCAACGTGTTACGTTGGGGTATTCTGCAATCGTACTGTGCATAGCGAATAACTTATGCCACCTAGACGAGTCAGACGTCTGGTGTCGGCATATACTTTGCATAACCTACCTAAATTGTCCCTACAGCGTTGTTGGCAAATTGCTCGTTCCATTGGCATTAAATACAAACGCACTCTCACAGCTGCGCAACTGCGTTCACTGATAGCTGACAAACTTATAGAAGAAGAGATGGCACATCAGACTCCCCCCTCTACGGGAGCTAGGGCAAAAACTTCTATGTTCTCGCACGAGGAAGATGATACACCTACGGAGCAAAATAGTCAGTATAGTGCAGCTGAGTTGTCTCAAGGTGAATCAGCGTCGTTGGCACTTGAGCTGGCAAAAATCAATCTTGAGCAAACTAGGGAACAGAGAGCATTCGCAAGGGAAGAATTTGATAGGGAAAGAGAAAGGAGGGAGTTTTCGCATTCTGTAAATGATTTTAGTTTACAAAAAGCAGTACAGCTTGTTCCCCGCTTCAATGAGGCCGAACCAGAGCAATTTTTCGAAAGCTTCGAAAATCAGGCTCGAGCCTTGAGGTGGCCGGAACAGCATTGGGCATCGTTGGTTCATACAGCATTATTGGGTAAGGCACAGGAGTTTACGTCAGTATTAAATGACGCTGATTTTTCTGATTATCAAGTAGTGAAGACCACAGTGTTGGGAGCATATACGTGTATCCCAGCCAAATATAAAAAAAAATTTTAAGCTGGGCAGACGACAGCTTGGTCAATCCCTAGTGGACTTTGTGAGACAGCAAACCAAAGCTTTTACCAGCTGGTATAAAGCAAGTGGTGTCTCTACCTTGGAGGAGCTGGTGCAGCTTATTCTGATTGATAACCTGCTGGAGTCTGTGGGACCAGAGGTTCGAGTCTTTCTGCAGGATCGTGACTTTGATTTTCGGTTTTTTCCCTTATTGTTATAAGAATCATTTTATATAGGAGGTTTATATATGTATAATGTGAGGTTATGATCTGAAGATAGATTTAGTGACCTCTTTTTTTTTATTGAACCACTGCATTGGAGGCAGCCAGGTTGGCTGATACCTTCGAAACTAACCGCTCCTTGTCCGAGCGGTCCCGTCTCTTTTTCAACAGCCTGGCATGAGCAGAGATCGTCAACCTTGGAGAATGAAGTGCCAGCCGGAGGGAGAACGTCTACGTCAGCCAACTAAGCCACCTGGTGAGTCACGCTTCTCAACCTATGGTCCACCTGCAGAGAGGCAAACTACTCATGGTGCATCTCGACAACAGTATCCAGAGAGACACCAGCCAGAACGACACCATTTGCAACGTCAGCAGGGAGTAAAGGGCAAGCCTGTCGTCTGCTTCCTCTGCAACAAAGTAGGTCACATCCGTCCCAACTGCCCCCATAAACCCCAACCCATTGGGAAAATCTCTAATATCCCTAGTAACATGTCCCCTAGAGAAGTAGAAAAAGGTATGGCCCCTTATTATTGCAAGAGTCTAATTTCCCTTCAGGAAAACTCAGAAACAACTAAAGTAAAGACCTTTAGAGATACTGGAGCATATTGCTCACTTGTAAGAGAAGGAATATTACCCCTTTCAGAGAATACTTCTTTGAATTCCTCTGTTTTACTGGAAGCATTTGGAGGAGCTATATATTCTGTTCCTTTGCATAAAATTTATGTACAGTGCAAATATTACACTGGGTACTTGACTGTAGGTGTCTCAAAAGGACTCCCCATGAAAGATGCCATGTTATTACTGGGTAATAACATTACTACTGTTAGTTCGTGTCCTGAACCTATAATGATTAATTCTTCTCCGGTGTTGGCCATAACTCGGGCAACATCCCGAGGGTTGTCTGGAGGGAATGTTGACCTATCCTTGGACGACTCCGATCTCGGAATAGCCACATTGTTTTACGAGGAAAACTGGCCAGAGCCTCGTAGATCAAGTGAACAGACCCCGATCAAGCCTTCCTATTCCCAGGTTGCAGGATTGCCAGATGTGTCTGTTTCCATGCCCGAGGGACTGTCCTTCCGGGAGGAACAACGAAAGGACCCTTCTTTAAAATTCGCTTTTGAGGCAGCCATGGGTAAATCCTCTTTGGGTCATCCGGTCAAGTATGAAGTTAAAAACGATTATTTGATCTGCCTGAGACTGGTAAGGAGATAGAGAGCCGGCAATTGTATGACAGGTTAGTGGTTCCAACAAAGTATAGACCTCAATTATTAAATATAGCTCATAATACGTCATTAGGAGGTCACTTAGGAATTACAAAAACCTTGTATAGAATCACAAAAGAATTTTATTGGCAAAAATTAAAGAAAGATGTGAAGAATCATATTAGGTGTTGCCGAGAATGTCAGCAAGTTGGGAAACCTGGACATTCCATTAAACCTGCACCTCTCCAACCTATACCTGCTGATGGAGAACCTTTTGCAGATTTAATTATAGATTGTGTAGGTCCACTACCTAGGTCAAAGTCTGGAAATCAGTATTTATTTATGATTATGGATAAAGTAACCAGATACCCTGAAGCAATTCCCATGCGCAGTATTAATACTAAAGCTATTCTCAAAGCTTTAACAAAATTCATTTCTTGTTTGGCATTCCTAAAACTATTCAAAGTGATCAAGGTACTAACTTTACTGCCAAAGCATTTAGGGAAGTATTAATTAGGTTAGGGATAATCCACAACTTATCCACTGCCTATCATCCTCAGTCCCAAGGCGCCTTGGAAAGATTCCATCAGACATTAAAAACAATGATGAGAACTTTTTGCATGCACTTTCCTACAGACTGGGATGAATCACTACCTTTGTTGCTGTTCTCAGTACGAGAGACGGTGCAAGAGTCTACAGGGTATAGTCCGTTTGAGCTGATCTTTGGGCACAATGTACGAGGTCCTCTTCGGGTGCTCAAAGAAGGATGGATGGGAGAAGACGTTAGCTCAACACTCTACAACCCGTCTTCAAGGTTGCAGGTGGCACGTCAGTTAGTCAAGGCTAACCTAAAGACAGCTCAAAGTAAGATGAAACAGAGGTATGACAGAAGTGCACAATTCCGCTCCTTCCATCCAGGAGACAAGGTGTTGGTGCAGGAACCTATACCTGGCCACACCTTGAAAGCTAGATTTACGGGACCTATGCAGATTGTAAGTAGATTATCTGATGTAAATTATGTGGTAGCTCCCATTGATAAGACCTCAAAAACTAAAACTTACCACATTAATCAATTAAAGTATTTCCATACACCAGATAAAGTCCCAGTAATGACTCTGTACTCTACCTCTGAGGACGACTCTGACTCTTTGCACTCTATCTCTGAAATTAATATTAAACTTTCAAATTCTGTCCTCCTCAAGGATCCTAGTCCTTTAATGGAGGGATAATCTGAAACGCAAGCAACAAATTTAACTGAGCTTCTACAGTCATATCCTAGTATTTTTTCGGATGTGCCGAAAAAATGTAAGTTAGGTTATCATGATGTAGATGTGGGAAACTCTAAACCAATTAAACTCTCCCCCTACAGAGCTAATCCAGAAAAGCAAAGGCTACTTCAGCAGGAAGTAGAATTTTTGTTAAACCATGGTTTAGTGGAGGAGGAGTCTAGTCCATGGGCTTCACCGTGCATCCTTGTGAAGAAGGCTGATGGAGGGTTTCGTATGTGTACAGACTACCGTAAAGTGAATGAGGTCACAATTACAGATGCTTACCCTCTTCGTCGTCTGGATGACGTAATTGACTTTGTGGGTAAGGCTACTTTTGTGTCCAAGTTAGATCTCCTTAAAGGCTACTATCAGGTACCTTTGACAGATAAGGCGAAGGAAATCTCTGCTTTCGTAATTCCAGGAGGTCATTATCAATACACAGTTACCCCATTCGGAATGAAAAATTCCCCCTCTTCATTCCAGAAACTTATCCATCAGGCTATTAAAGGACTTGAAGGCACGGCAGCGTACCTAGATGATATTGTTGTGGTGTCTGATACTTGGGATCAACACCTACTTAGACTTAAGGCTCTTTTTGAGACCTTTAAGACTTCCCATTTAACAGTTAATTTATCTAAATCTTCCTTTGGCCAGGCCACTGTCACTTTTCTAGGCCATGAAGTAGGTAGTGGTAAAGTTGCACCTAAACTTGCTAAAGTTCTTTCTATTAAAGATTATCCAGTTCCTCATGATAGGAAATCTCTTCAACGTTTCCTAGGCATGATAGGATTTTACAGAAGATTCTGTAAGAATTTCTCATATTGTAGCCCCTCTTACCTCTCTTACCAGTCACAAAGTTCCCTTTAATTGGACCTCAGACTGTAACACTGCTTTTAATAAAGCAAAAAGATTATTGTATACTGCACCCATTCTCTTGTCTCCAGACTTCTCCAAACCTTTTTCATTACAGGTTGATGCTTGTGAGTCTGGGGTTGGGGCAGTACTATTACAAATCGGGAACGAGGAGTTGCAGCCTGTAGCATACTTTTCAGCCAAGTTCCAGCCACATCAGAGGGCTTACTCTACCATTGAAAAAGAAGCCCTCGCGCTGGTACTGGCTTTGGAGCATTTCGATGTTCATGTGGGCCAGACATCGCAGGTGGTCACAGTCTACAGTGATCACAATCCTCTGGTATATCTCCAAGCCATGAAGAACCACAACACAAGGCTTATGCGCTGGACGCTAAGGCTGCAGCCCTATAATATTTCCATTAAATATATTGCCGGCAAAGAAAATATGTTGGCAGACTCTTTATCTAGAGTCTAATATTTTTATTTATTTAGGTTAGGATGTTATTTGTGGTAACCCCTTTTCACGCTCTATTTTTTTATCCCCTGGTGTGGGTTTTTTTTTTTTTAGTGAGGGGATGCGGGCTACCGTCCGCCTGTATCATGGACCTATGCTAGCCTGTCTGACTGCTGTCTCACTCTAAGTTTAGGGTTTGGCTTTTGGTCACGAGAAAAGCTGAGCTCTATCTAAGAGTTGGATGGTGGAGAGGAAAGGCGGTCCCATTATTTTGTGCCATGGCGGCACGGTTACCACTGGGAGGTGGCAGCCTAATCCTGAGCCTTCTCGGGGTGGGGGTGTGGCATGCAAAGAGTACGTAACCTTTATTCGGCGCATGTACACACCCTCATTTACAGGCTATCTCCCACAACCAGCGAACCAGGTTGCTAAGAGTTGATGATGGGGCCCCGTCGTTCAACTAGTGACCAGGTTCTAGCCAATAAGAAGAATGTTTTGGCAATCGCAGAGGTTATGTGGGTACCGCTCTCCTGTCTGCCCTTGTCATTCCCATTCTAGAGCTGGTTGAAGCACGGTCTGCTATCTTGTGGCTTCTATTTCTGCCTTGCTTACCGTGGAGTGCACTATACTTATCACTGTACATAGTGTACATATTGCTGTTCTAAATTGGTGAAGGATAATATAAGTCTAAACTTTTTCTGCTGTGTTTATTTTGCTCCCATTACACCCGGGATAACAGGCCATTTGGAATCCTGGGTTGTAATAGCATAATAAACATTGAAAGACTCTCCTTTCTCTTTACCCTTCCTGCTCATTTCTGTTTTTCTACTAAACCTATTACTGTCCTTATCACCCAGTGTCACTGGCTTTTCAATATCTACCTCGTTTTGCTTAATACTAGTTCCCCTAGAACTCATATTACCACACTGGGACTTCACTGTTTTCCTGCCAAAACCCATACCTCTAACTATTCCTAGTTTAAAGTCCTACCAGCTCCCTCAACTGCAGTTGCCAGTGCTCCCACCCCAGACCTAGATAAGTGAACCCCATCCCTGGCATACATGTCATTTCTGCCATAGAAGAGGTCTCAGTTGTCAATGAATGTTACCGCATTTTCCTTACAGTATTTGTCGAGCCAGCAATTGACACCAATTGCCCTGGACAACCATTCATTTCCAACTCCTCTCCTTGGCAAAATACCACATATGACAGGGTTCCCACCCTTCCTCCTAATTATTTCTATTGCTGACCTATACCTGCTAATCAGGTCTTCACTTCTACGTCTGCCAACATCGTTGCCTCCAGCACTGAGACAGATAATAGGATTGCTCCCATTACCTCTCATGATATCATCCAGACAGTTAACAATATCCTCCATCCCAGCCCCAGGAAAGCAAACCCTCTGTCTCCTACTCCTGTCCTTCAAGCAGAATGCCCTATCCATATACCTAACTTGGCTATCCCCAACAACAACAATATTCTTACCTTCCTTGATGTCGTTCGTCGTGACGTTCCCAGTAGTCGACTCACATTCGTCGGGTAGCACTGAGAATGTATTAGATGTTTCCACAACAGTTTCCACGGCAGTCTCTTTCTTCTTCATCGTTTCTACCTTTCCATTCGTCTTCTTGATCGTCAACTTCGTTCCCTGCTGTCCAGCCACTGACCAGTTTCCCTTCTTGACCTGAGGACTCAAAACAGGAGGACTACTACGAATCTTCTTGTTTTCCTCGGTCAGTCGCCGAATCTCCATCTTCGCCATCCTCAATTCTTCCTTAAGCTGTTGGTAAAGTTGCTCGATGGAGGGCATCTTGCTTCAATTCGTAGAGAGCGCGCAAACAGGTCTTCACAGAGCTAAGTACACGTCACCACTGACTAAGTACACGTCACCACTGTTTATTCACAGTCTTTCGTTTACTACAGATCATGAGTTTAAAGATTATATGGCTTTGTAAGAGGGTACAGACGAGTCACAACTGGTGGCTGCTGACGCAGGTATGTCACAGAAGATCTGTTAGTGAAGCCATACATTTTAAGCACCGTAGCTCAGTGGTACAGCACTGGCCCTGTAACGTGACAACACTGGGGAAGAGGAGAGTAGAAACAAGTGAATTAAGGAAGGGGACAGTTTTGGAAAGGTATAAGCAACTATTGGGGAAAAGGTAGATTAAAAAGTGCAGGAATTCAGGTACAGAAGATATGGGGGTAAATCTAGGAACATAATGTTAAGAGTGTGAAGGAGAAGTTTGTGGGTGTTGTAGAGTGGATGCAGGTGGGTAGAGGAACCACTGGCGGTAAGGACGAAGAAATTGGTACACGAGCGGTTTTTCCAAAGTAAAAATGGTAGTCGAAAGGCAGAGTATATGAGTGGGAGAATGAGGTTAACAGAGTGGTGAAGGAATGTAAAAAAGAGAGTCAGTTAAAGACTGAACAAGTCTTTATCAGCAAATTTTGCTGAGAATTAAAAACTGTTATGGAGGGAGATCAGTGAGTTGAGGAGGCTGGGAGAGCAAATATATTTACCTAGCTGAAAAGGAAAGAGGGAAGATGCTGCTAGAGATGTGGATGTACTGGAAATATGGGGAGGACATTTTGACAACTTACTGAATGTTGTGATGATGGAAAGGCAGTGATTTCATTCATGGGAGAGGGAAGGATAATGTCATATAGAAATAAGGAGACTGAGGAGCGTGTGGGGAAAGTGGTTAAAGTAGTAGATAGAATGAAACAGAGAAAAGCAGCAGGTATAGATGGGATAGACGTGGTACTGGAATGGATGGAGTGTTTATTCAGTACATGCATGAAAGAAGAAAAGGTATAAAAGAAGTGGTAGAGAGCATTCATAGTTCCCTTGAATAAGGAAAGAATGAAAGAAGGGACAAGAACATAAGAATTATAGGACGAGAAGTTTCGTGAGTATACCAGGTAAAGTTTACAGTAGAATTATTAATGAAAGTGTTTGAGGTAAGACAGAACGAAGGACTGAAGAGGAAGAGGGAGGATTGAGGAAGACTAGAGGATGTGGAGACCAAATGTTTTCAATCAAATGTATGAGTGAGTAATACATAGACGACAGTAATGACCAGTCTAATGTATTTTTGGATTTATAGAGGCATGTGGTGTCTGGTAGGTGTCCGGCAGACGCCGTGGGTGTCTGGCAGACATCGTTGTTGTTCGGCAGAAACCGTGGGTGTCCGGCAAACACCGTGGGCGAGCAGCAGCAGGTACCGTGGGCGTGCAGCAGCAGGCACTGTGGGCGTGCACCAGCAGACACTGGGGCAGCAGTTGGCACCTCGCCATGACTGCATTGTGTCGCAATACAGTGGCATGAATGTGAAAGAAAGAGAGTAAAGAGGGAAGAGAGGTGGGGAAAAGGGGGAGGAGGGTAGGGGAGAAAAGGAAAGGAGGGGAGGGAGGGGAGAGAAGGGAAGGAGGGGAGAGAAGGGAAGGAGGGGAGAGAAGGGAAGGAGGGGAGAGAAGGGAAGGAGGGGGAGAGAAGGGAAGGAGGGGAGAGAAGGAAAAGAGAGGGTAAAGAAATGGAAGGAGAGGTGAGAGAGAGAGAGAGTTAAGAGAGGAAACAGAGAAAAAGTAACAAGAGAAAAGGAAAGAGAGAAAAAAAGAGAGGCGAGAGAGGAGAAACAACAGAGAATTTTTTAGACAGTTTAAAGAAGAGAGAATTGAGAGTGAAGAAAAGAGGGATTGAAAGAAGAGTAGATGGAGAAGAGGACAGGAGAAGAAGGAAGGAAAGGGAGGGGGAGAAGGAAGGGAGGAGAGATGGAAAATAGGAGAGGAGAATAGAGAGAAGAGAGAGAGAGAGAGAAAAAGAGAGAGAGAGAGAGAGAACAGAAAGATGAAGAGCAAGTGCAACGCTGGGTGAAGGTGCAAGGGATCTTGATCCAAGAAATAGGAACTACCCTGCCATTCCTTCCCCAGGCGCGGCATGATCTCTTATGCGTGTAGCGCTTACCAGTGAATATACAGAGTGAACGACATTGTCTGGTCCAACTTTAATGCTGAGTCACTTTGTTCATTGTTCCAGTGTTAACAATGCTGAGTCACTTTGTTCATTGTTCCAGTGTTAACAATGCTAAGTCACTTTGTTCATTGTTCCAGTGTTAACAATGCTAAGTCACTTTGTTCATTGTTCCAGTGTTAACAATGCTGAGTCGCTTTGTTCATTGTTCCAGTGTTAACAATGCTAAGTCGCTTTGTTCATTGTTCTAGTGTTGACAATGCTGAGTCGCTTTGTTCATTGTTCCAGTGTTAACAATGCTAAGTCACTTTGTTCACTGTTCCAGTGTTAACAATGCTGAGTCACTTCGTTCATTGTTCCAGTGTTAACAATGCTAAGTCACTTTGTTCATTGTTCCAGTGTTAACAATGCTGAGTCACTTTGTTCATTATTCCAGTGTTAACAATGAACTTCACGCAGTGTACAGTGAAAAAAATCCGTAATTTTCAAAGTCCCTTTCCAGTGAGGTGAACACAAGGGATTCTTTGATCTGAATACAGTGAGAAGTATATATACAGTGAGGTGCGTGCGTGTGTGTGTGTGTGTGTGTGTGTGTGTGTGTGTGTGTGTGTGTGTGTGTGTGTGTGTGTGTGTGTGTGTGTGTGTGTGTGTGTGAGGTTTGTATCTCATTGTATATACAGCTGATAGAGGTACATCTCTATGTATGTACACTATGAGATTCGTATCTATCCCTGTAAATATTGTAAATACACTGAGAGATGCGTATCTCTCAGTGTTTGTATACCAAAAGTCGTGGATCTTTCATTACAAATTGGAGATCTATACTCGTATTTTTCAGTGATTATTCACAAAAAGGTGTTGTTCTCTCAGTGCATATACATTGAAAGGTTTGTATATCTTTGCACATACACACAGTTTCTTCCCTCATTGTTTTGGAGATGAAGATATTCTTGTCAGAGGTGTACAGGTGAAATGCAACTTTTATGACCCCGAGTAGTCGATAGGTCTCAGACCAACAAACGTACTAGTCTGCAATAACCGCAGGAAGGAGTTACCAAGGTAACAACTCGTCAATAACACTTTACGAAGCTGCACTACCGAGGGAGACAGTTAAAGCATCTTAAGCTTGCATGAGACACACAGACTATTTGTCCTAATATGCTGTGTCACAGGAAATGCAGAAGAAAATTCTCTTTTGTTGTTGTAGGTTGCATAAACAGCAGAGATCTGTGCAGAGGACCCGGAGGCGCTCTGCAAGACTAACGCTGCTCAGACATGATTAAGAGAGGATGACAAAACTTGCAGCTTTTACAAGTAATAAAGTACAGCCGAAGACAGCAGTGGGGGACCAACGTAACCAGCAGCGTAGCTCAAAGTTGACACAATCAACTCAACGTAGCCAGCAGCGTAGCTCAAAGCTCACCCTACAGTTCATAATATGCTACTCAAAGCGTACATGAAACAGTTATCCTTCTGTAAACTCATGAGATATTGTCGCAACAGAAACACACTCTCACACAATATGTTACTAACAATATACTCTTCATAAGTCAAATGAAATCCATTCTCATTAAAGCGAAATGTAAGACTCTTACCAAAATGCTGAGAGCAGCTCACAGCATATTTGAAAATATTCGCAATTTGTTTTTAAACACTTGTATTGCTTCGTTCAGAGAATTAATTTCTAAGATTGTAACCTTGAAAAAAATGAAATAGATGAGGTCACCTACTAAACCAAAATTCCTTTACGTGTTCGATGAAATATAATGTGAAGTCTGGTGTTTGTATATATTTCACGATAGGGGACAGAGTGCATGTCATACCGGTCAGTTTATAGTTTGTCTCACTGCTTACCAGGCAGCACTACTCATGTGACCGAAGAGAAAACGAAATTTGGCAATGGTGACGGCACACGAACTCCCAGTATGTCAATTTGACATTCATTCTCCAACCATCTAAGAACAAAATAAAACATCTTTAAACCCGACCAGTGGATGTCGAAGTGTTCTTATTGATAAGAACGCGAAACTACACAAGTAGGACTCACAGGTTTATCCTCTCGTTTCTTTACCTTGGGTGTTGGCAAACACTTATAGCATAACAGAAAAAATAATAACAAATAACATATTTATCATTATTGTTACATGCTGAAAAACATTCATTGGCTATTATTCGTTTATTGAAACTCCATGATTAGAATCGTACCTTGAGTAAGGTCTCTGCACACATTTTTGTGCAGATGCTTCATGCTGGTTAAGGAAGGGAAAAAATGTGGAATCTGATGTACTGTAAGAGCACTCAGTCTAGTGGCGGATGTAGGACAAAAGAAGATATAATCGTCAATCAAATATGACCTGAGGACAAACGAAAGCACTAGGATGCTGTTGATATTTATTGAACATTGAGTATGAACAAGTCCTACAACTTTTTTTGCAATTAGTCTGAAAGATAAGAGAAAAGAACAAGTTAGTAACGGGTGGAGACCAATCTTACAAACTTAGGTTCAACAACTGACAAATATATCAAATTTCTCAAGCTCAACCAAGTAAAGGTTGGTACTTGTTTACTGCTGCAGGAGAAGGGTGTGTAAAATAGCCCCGCAGCGCTGGTTTGTATTCCGTATATGCTTGAGCTTAAACACAGATATCCAGAGCAAAATATTTATTAGGCTTGGCACTAAAACAAGTGTCAGATGTGTTGTCTCTAAACTAAGTACAACACTGGGAAGGGATGAGTGTACTGCGTTGATAGGACTTCATCCGTGGACTCTATAGTACTCTAAGTGAACTTGATCAAGGAAAGATGAAAAACTGAAAATTCTTCGTTTAAATCGGAAGGTTAGGAGAAATCTTTTAATACTTAGATACTAATTGGGATGCTCTCGGATGCTTATCATCATTTAAGACCACTTATAAAATCTTATGCTGTAACACCAGGGTGGTCTAATTTAATGATATACGGAGCTAAATTTTTCGTGGTGCCGTAGAAATATGCCTATGGATAACAAAAAAGGCACAATACCGTGACTGGAACGATACACAAATAACCCGCACATAAAAGAGAGAAGCTTACGACGACGTTTCGGTCCGACTTGGACCATTGACAAAGTCACACTGAGTGTGAATTTGTCAATGGTCCAAGTCGGACCGAAACGTCGTCGTAAGCTTCTCTCTTTTATGTGCGGGTTATTTGTGTATGCCTATGGAATCTGTATAGTTACCATGTTATGAATACATACTGGCTGCCGTATGAAGACAGACTCGAATATCCATTTTCTATTCCTGATTCCAAGAATAAGTCGTCAACAAGGAAGTGAGGCCTCGTGCAGGTCCGCAAGAGGACAAGAACCCTTGAAATCGATCACAGTTATGTCACAGGTGTGTTGTTACCCAGTGGAAGATAGGTTCTCCGACCCTACAAGTGGTCCTTGGTCTAATATTACACAGGAGTACACTCAAGTTTGCAAGTCACAAAGTACTTGTGTAGTGAACACACTCAAATGTGCAGCGGACTGCAAGCTGCTGACCTGCTCTAGTATTGCAGACGAGGATGCTGCACACCTGCTTCACGCAGGTACTTCATCAGACAGTTATAACGATATAAACTATAATTATATTTAACAAAGTGATGCTCAGACTATGTGAGAAATAAAAACAATCATAAGACTATACACGTTTTAGTCCTGTTGCAGCAAACATCGATTTTTTTACATACGATGTTAAGCAAATTGCTCGGCATATGTTGTTTAGGTAAGTTGTAAGTGTTAGCAGCTAAAAACTTAATGTTATGGGTCGAAATTTTCATATATTTCTACCTCTTTGAGAGATACCACTGACAAGTCTATAAAGCAGTCACAAGTTATCCCAGGAAAACCAATAATTCAATATTCGTAATTTCTTTAGTAAAATTAGTAAACCGGCATCTTAGCTTAAAATTAATTAAAAAATGAATTAAGATTCAGTAGCGTTTAGGGTTTGAAAGCGATCAAAAGAAGCATTCTCCATTTATTATACGGAAACCAAATTCTTTTATTGAGTTGGCTAAATGTAACTGACATAGTCTAAAATCAAGGGGAACTTTCCCTCGAGACAAAAAAAAAAAAAACAGCGCCTAACGTTTCAAACCAATCGGCAGAGGTATTCTATAGATATTACAGGAAATCCAACATTTTTTTTATTTCATACAGTAACTTGAGACTGACTTCAAACTTTAAGCAATAGTTTGCCTTGATTAATAACACACATCTGCAACATCTGATTAATTATCTGTTATTCTGGAGAGAAAGTCGTTTCCCTGAATAAATTTGCCTGGACTTCTTACTCATTTCTGCAACATTAAAAGCTCCTGATGATGTGTTGACTACAAAACGAAAGGCCTACGGCTATCGTTCAACTCCCACTGTGGTTATTTTGCATCTTTTATAGCTCGTTCGCAATTATTGAATATGAGATTATCTGTACTGGCGGGTTTTGCGCCTGTCCAGGAGACTTTATCTGTCTAATACAAAAATCATGGGGATGGTAACTTATGTACAGGAACCAGTGGAGAGGTGCAGCAGTTGAAGACAAAATCACATGTGGGCGGGACCCGGTAGTGGAAGTAGAGCAGATCCATAAAGTGAGGTTACCTTATGGCCCTCCAGCTTTGTCACAGTGCTCATAGCACTCTCGGGACCCCTGGGGTCACTGACTGTACTCCTGGGGTCACAGCACTCCTGGAGTTACAGCACTCCTGGAGTTACATCACTAATGGGGTCACAGCACTTCTGGAGTTACAGCACTCCTGGAGTTACATCACTCCTGGGGTCACAGCACTCCTGGGGGTCACAGTACCCCTGGGGTCACAGCACTCCTGCGGGGTTACAACACTCCTGGGATCACAACACTCCCGAGGTCACAGCATTCCCGTGGCCCCAGAGCATTCAGTTTAACACACTGTGACATGATGAGGACACCTGACACAGGGACAGGTGTGACACTCTCATGATTATAAATGTGGGCAAAATATAACACTGTTTCCACGAAAAATTCTGAAATATTTTCCATAAATTTCAAGCTACATTTATTATAATTTTGTCAACACACACACACACACACACACACACACACACACACACACACACACACACACACACACACACAAGGAGGCAGTGGAAAGGTTTATTCCCAAGGGCAACAGAAACAATGGGAAGACCA
>NC_091312.1:21902186-21919686 GCF_038502225.1 Cherax quadricarinatus
TGATAAAACCAATATTGCAAACAAGAAATACAACAGGAAATAGCCTTCAAGAGGACTCCACTAGCAATAGTGAGGATATATTACCAAAAACAACTGGTGGGAGCTCCATTGTTGGTGCTAGGGAAGATACGAATAAGACAGGTAAACATGCACCAACAGGGAATACAGTCACAGAAACCCAAGGCAAACGGAAACCAAGCCTGTGCACATACTATGCACTTGGTATCTGCAGACATGGGAAATCTGGAAAAACAGATGGGACGTGCAACTATGACCACCCTAGAAAATGCCGTGCCCATATGACAACAGGAAAATGCAAACTCCCTTCCTGTAAGCTTTTTCACCCTGAAATGTGTACCTCTTCAGTACAGGAAAGACTGTGCTATAACTTAAATTGCTAGGCACACCATCTAAAGGGGACAAAAAGATACAAAACATCCAGGCCATGGGAAAACCTGGGTAGCCACAGCCACTCAAGAGGGAGAGGTTTTTTAGTGCCAGGAAGGAAAAAAAACTGGCAGGAAATGGCAGAAATTGTACACCAAATCCAGTGATTCCTGTAAGAACATAAGAACATAAGAATGTAGGAACACTGCAGAAGGCCTACTGGCCCATACGAGGCAGGTCCTTATCAAAACGACATCTACCTAAAGCTACTCAAGAAATAACTCCTGTACCCCTTGACACCAATCAAACCCAGCCCCTCCCACTCATATATTTGTCCAGTCTCTTCTTAAAGCTACCCAAGGTCCTAGCCTCTATCACCCCACTGGGAAGACTGTTCCACGCATCTACAACTCTGTTAGAAAACCAGTACTTACCTATGTCCTTTCTAAATCTAAATTTATCCAACTTAAATCCATTATTCCTGGTTCTTACCTGGTTCGACACCCTCAGTACTTTATTAATGTCTCCTTTGTTTATGCCCGTCATCCACTTATACACTTCAATGATATCTCCCCTCATTCTACGCCTCTCCAGAGAGTGGAGATTTAAGGCTTTAAGTCTATCTTCATACGGGAGGTTCCTTACACAGTAAATCATTTTAGTCATTCTTCTCTGTATGTTCTCTAATGAGTCTATGTCCATCCTGTAGTAAGGGGACCAAAACTGAGCAGCATAATCTAAATGAGGCCTCACTAGTGATGTATAGAGCTGTAAAATAACTTTTGGACTTCTGTTACTTATACTTCTTGAGATAAATCCAAGTAATCTGTTGGCCTTGTTGCGCACATTAAGGCACTGCTGTCTTGGCTTTAGATTTCTGCTTACCATGACTCCCAAGTCTTTTTCACATTCTGTATGACCAAGCTCTACTTCACCTAGATTATAGCTTCGAGGGTTATTTTCATTACCAAGGGCAAGTACCTTACACTTTTCCACATTAAACTTCATCTGCCATTTTTCAGACCAAGACATTAATTTGTTCAAATCGTCCTGGAGTTCATTGATATCCTCCTCAGAGTGAATTATACGGCCTATCTTTGTATCATCAGCAAACTTACTCATGTCACTAGTAATCCCTTCATCAAGGTCATTAATGTAAATTATGAACAGTAGAGGCCCTAAAACTGATCCTTGTGGAACGCCACTAGTGACTAATCCCCATTCAGATTTCACTCCATTAATGGTAACTCTCTGCTTTCTATTGGTAAGCCATGCCTCAATCCATGCTAGAACTTTACCTCCTATACCATGAGCTGCCACTTTTCTTAAGAGTCTCTTGTGAGGTACTCTGTCGAAGGCTTTACTAAAATCCAAATAAACAATATCATATTCCTTATCACTGTCAACTGCCTCAAATGTTCTATTGAAGAACGTCAGTAAGTTTGTCAGGCAGGAACGACCTCTCGTGAATCCATGCTGAGATTCATTTATCAAGTTATGCTCTTCAAGGTGACTTCTGATAATGTCAGCTATAATTGATTCTAATAACTTGCCCACTATAGATGTCAGGCTTATTGGACGGTAATTTGAAGGAGTGGACTTATCCCCTGATTTGAATATAGGAACCACATTAGCCATCTTCCACATCTCTGGCACAACACTGGTAAGGATGGACGCATTGAATACACTCGTTAATGGCTGACTAAGCTCCATCTTGCATTCCTTAAGTACCCTTGAAAACAACTCATCGGGTCCCGGGGACTTATTTTGTTTCAGTTTGTCTATCTGTTTAATAACCATGTCCCTCGTGACAGTAATATTAGTTAACTTAAATTCATCAGGAACTAAATAATTGTTAATTACTGGAATCTCATTTACATCTTCCTGTGTAAAAACTGACAAAAAATAGTCATTAAATAAGGAACACATTTCCAGTTCATTATCCGTCAGCTGTCCATTCCCAGATTTCAGAGGTCCTACTTTTTCCTTCACCTTCGTCCTATACACTTGAAAGAACCCCTTTGGATTAGTCTTTGATTCATTAGCAACTCTAATTTCATAGTCACGTTTAGCCTTTCTAATCGCCTTTTTTACTTCTCTTTTAAGCTGAACATATTGGTCAGTAAGGTTAACCTCTCCTCTTCTGATGCGCCTATAAATTCCCCTTTTCTCCCCTAATAGATGCTTTAGCCTCCTGTTAACCCATTTGGGATCGTTATTATTAGACCTAATTTCTCTCTGGGGAATGTATATACTCTGGGCACTGTGTACATTATTAAGAAAACAATCATAAAAGCAGATCCCTTCATATTCATAAGTATGATTATCGTCAATAAAATCATTAGCTAGATAACCCCAATCAAGATTAGACAGATGTTCCCTAAGTCCATTATAATCGGCAGAACGAAAATCGGGGATTTTTACTGTATTATCATTATTCTTGCATTCCCAATTAATGCTAAAGGTGATGGATTTGTGATCACTTGCGCCAAGCTCTTCAGTGATCTCCAGATTATTCACGAGTGTTTCCTTATTTGACAAGACTAGGTCTAGCAAATTATTACCCCTGGTAGGTTCAGTTACACTCTGTTTCAGAAAACAGTCCTGAACTGTTTCCATGAAGTCACTGGACTCTAGATTACCTGTCAAAGAATTCCAGTCAATTTGGCTAAAGTTAAAGTCCCCTACTATGACCACGTTACTGTGTCCAGAAGCCCTAACAATTTCGTCCCAAAGAAGTCTCCCTCTATCGTGATCCAAGCCTGGAGGTCGGTATATTACACCTAGAATTAGTTTTTCTTGACCCTCCACGAACTCTACCCAAACAGACTCTGTTACTGCTCCATCTATTTTTATACCTGTTTTTATGCAACAATTAATATTTTCTCGAACATACAATGCAACTCCTCCCCCCTTCCCATTACATCTATCCACATTGAATAACTTAAATCCCTGAATATTACACTCAGCAGTCATATCCCGACTCTTTAAATCATACCACGTTTCAGTTAATGCAATGATATCAAAGTTCCCAGCACATGCTACCAAACGTAGTTCATTAATTTTATTTCTTGCACTTCGACTGTTAGCATAAAATACCATCATATGTTTTTTCTTCTGCACATTTTTCCTATTCATCTTTGTTTTTACACAATTTCTGAAATTATCATTACCCAGAGTTACTACATGACAGTTAGTATTAAGATTCTTAATATCAGAGCATAAGTCAATATATCCATACTCATTATTAATCATTTCTAAACCCATACCTCTAACTAATCCTAGTTTAAAGTCCTAACAACCCCCTCAACTGAGTTAGCAAGAAAACCCACACCTGCCCTGGATAAGTGAACCCCATCCCTGGCATACATGTCATTTCGGCCATAGAAGTTGTCCCAGTTGTCAATGAATGGTACTGCATTATCCTTACAGTGTTTATCCAGCCAACAATTAATACCAATTGCTCTGGACAACCATTCATTACCAACACCTCTTCTTGGCAAAATGCCACATATAACAGGGCGCCCCCCCTTCTTCCTAATCATGTCTATAGCTGTCCTGAACTTTCTAACTAAATCCTCACTTCTACGCTTGCCTACATCATTGCCTCCAGCACTGAGGCAAATAATAGGATTGATCCCATTACCGTTCATGATGTTGTCAAGCCGGCTAACAATGTCCTCCATCCCAGCCCCAGGAAAGCATACCCTTTGTCTCCTACTCCTGTCCTTCAAGCAGAATGCCCTATCCATGTATCTAACCTGGCTATCCCCAACAACAACAATATTCTTACCTTCCTTGTTGTCGTTCGTCGTGACGATCCCAGTAGTAGACTCACATTCGTCGGGTAGCACCGAGAATGCGTTGGAGGTTTCCACGGGAGTTTCCACAGCAGTCTCTTTCTTCTTCATCGTTTCTGGCTTTCCATTCGTCTTCTTGATCGTCAACTTCGTCGTCCCCTGCTGTCCAGCCACTGACCACGATCCCTTCTTGACCTGAGGACTCGAAACAGGAGGACTACTACGAATCCTCTTGTTTTCCTCGGTCAATCGCCGTATCTCCATCTTCGCTGCCCTCAATTCTTCCTTAAGTTGCTGGTAAAGTTGCTCGATGGAGGGCATCTTGGTTCAGTCCACGGGAGCAAACAAGACACTTCTTCACAGAGTTAAGTATAGGTCAGCACTCAAAGTACAGGTCACCACTCAAGAGCACACAAACAGGTCTTCACAGAGCTAAGTACACGTCACCACTGAGCTAAGTACACGTCACCACTGAACTAAGTACACGTTTGAGGTTCAGACATGTATGCGTGGAGCCCCAGACCGACATAATGAGACTAGTCACGAGGGAGCATTCACCAAATTCAACTTCAATAACAAAAACATAAAGTGGGACCAAGTAAACCAAGTCCTAACCGATATAAGCTGGGAAGATATACTAAGCATCACAGACCCCAACTTATGCCTAGAACAGATTAACTCGGTGGCACTCGATGTATGCACAAGACTTATTCCTCTAAGAAAAAGGAGGAGTAGATGTAAAATAGAAAGAGACAGGTGCTCCCTTTACAGGCGATGGAAAAGAATAACAGAGCGGCTAAAAGAGGTCAATATATCTGAAATGCGTAGGGAGACACTGGTCAGAGAAATAGCAAGCATCGAACTTAAGCTAAAAGAATCCTTTAGGAGTCAGGAATCGCGGGAAGAACTAAAAGCCATAAATGAAATCGAAAGAAACCCAAAGTATTTCTTCTCCTATGCCAAATCAAAATCGAGAACAACGTCCAGTATTGGGCCCCTACTTAAACAAGATGGGTCCTACACAGATGACAGCAAGGAAATGAGTGAGCTACTCAAGTCCCAATATGACTCAGTTTTTAGCAAGCCGCTAACCAGACTGAGAGTCGAAGATCAAAATGAATTTTTTATGAGAGAGCCACAAAATTTAATTAGCTCAAGCCTATCCGATGTTATCCTGACGCCAAATGACTTCGAACAGGCGATAAATGACATGCCCATGCACTCTGCCCCAGGGCCAGACTCATGGAACTCTGTGTTCATCAAGAACTGCAAGAAGCCCCTATCACGAGCCTTTTCCATCCTATGGAGAGGAAGCATGGACACGGGGGTCGTCCCACAGTTACTAAAAACAACAGACATAGCCCCACTCCACAAAGGGGGCAGTAAAGCAACAGCAAAGAACTACAGACCAATAGCACTAACATCCCATATCATAAAAATCTTTGAAAGGGTCCTAAGAAGCAAGATCACCACCCATCTACAAACCCATCAGTTACACAACCCAGGGCAACATGGGTTTAGAACAGGTCGCTCCTGTCTGTCTCAACTATTGGATCACTACGACAAGGTCCTAAATGCACTAGAAGACAAAAAGAATGCAGATGTAATATATACAGACTTTGCAAAAGCCTTCGACAAGTGTGACCATGGCGTAATAGCGCACAAAATGCGTGCTAAAGGATTAACAGGAAAAGTCGGTCGATGGATCTATAGTTTCCTCACTAACAGAACACAGAGAGTAATCATCAACAGAGTAAAGTCTGAGGCAGCTACGGTGAAAAGCTCTGTTCCACAAGGCACAGTACTCGCTCCCATCTTGTTCCTCATCCTCATATCCGACATAGACAAGGATGTCAGCCACAGCACCGTGTCTTCCTTTGCAGATGACACCCGAATCTGCATGACAGTGTCTTCCATTGCAGACACTGCAAGGCTCCAGGCGGACATCAACCAAATCTTTCAGTGGGCTGCAGAAAACAATATGAAGTTCAACGATGAGAAATTTCAATTACTCAGATATGGTAAACATGAGAAAATTAAATCTTCATCAGAGTACAAAACAAATTCTGGCCACAAAATAGAGCGAAACACCAACGTCAAAGACCTGGGAGTGATCATGTCGGAAGATCTCACCTTCAATTACCATAACATTGTATCAATCACATCTGCTAGAAAAATGACAGGATGGATAATGAGAACCTTCAAAACTAGGGAGGCCACTCTTCAGGTCACTTGTTCTATCTAGGCTGGAATATTGCTGCACACTAACAGCGCCTTTCAAGGCAGGTGAAATTGCCGACCTAGGAAATGTACAGAGAACTTTCACGGCGCGCATAACGGAGATAAAACACCTCAATTACTGGGAGCGCTTGAGGTTCCTAAACCTGTATTCCCTGGAACGCAGGAGGGAGAGATACATGATCATATACACCTGGAAAATCCTAGAGGGACTAGTACCGAACTTGCACACGAAAATCACTCAGTACAAAAGCAAAAGACTTGGCAGACGATGCACCATCCCCCCAATGAAAAGCAGGGGTGTCACTAGCACGTTAAGAGACCATACAATAAGTGTCAGGGGCCCGAGACTGTTCAACTGCCTCCCAGCACACATAAGGGGGATTACCAACAGACCCCTGGCAGTCTTCAAGCTGGCACTGGACAAGCACCTAAAGTCAGTTCCTGATCAGCCGGGCTCTGGCTCGTACGTTGGTTTGCGTGCAGCCAGCAGCAACAGCCTGGTTGATCAGGCTCTGATCCACCAGGAGGCCTGGTCACAGACCGGGCCGCGGGGGCGTTGACCCCCGGAACTCTCTCCAGGTAAAACTCCAGAGCTGGGGCGTGTGCCCAAAATACAGCAGGCATTACCCCTTTGAACAGCCGCACTGAGCAGCTGGAACAGAAAACTAGCTGCCCTGGGATCCCTAGTTACCCTGATGAGTCTTTTCCCCAGCTCCTTAAGGAATTTAGATGCACTCTTTCCCCATGAGCCAAGGGTCTCTGAGCCTATGGGAACAAACATATAATGATGGGCAAGTTCTTCATATTTTCTAGACTTTTGGGACTCCCTGAAGCTGGCAGCTGCCCCTCCTTCCTCCCTGGTGTATTGGAGATAGGTATCAGCCAAGGTAGATGCACATGTATAGTCCCACACCACCTGCTTCCCATCTGTCCAGGCTTGAAGGGTGATACCATCTGGACGCTTCTGGCTGCCATCAGATCTGCATAGTTGGGGTGGCTCCCTTACTGCTGGGCATCCAGCTGTTGTGAGGCTCCTCTTGATAATGTTATTAACCTCCTCATGTCTTGCAATCTTTCCCTCGGATTTACGGCACACAAGACCATGGTACCCGAATCGGTCTGCTGCTTCACTGCCACAAATACACCTGTGTTCGGCGAGAATAGGGGCGGCAAATCGAAGGGCAACACCGATGCGGATGGTCTGTGGGTCGAGGCGTGTGCCAAGGCTGGAGTTGGGAACAGCCAACAGAAAGTCCCCAGCATGATGGGCTCTCACTGCCAGCAGGCGGGCTCTATCCTTCCCTGACACACTCTGAAGCATTGTTGAGGCTATATTTTCCACTATTGGACCATCCCAGTGCGATTGTTTGTAGTTGTTGGGGGGAGCAGGTCTGGTTTCTGAGCCCGTTAGATTATCCCAGATCATTGCTCCGTCAATGAATTTTTGGTCCTGGACTCCAATCTTGTCCCTAAGATGTTCAGGGAGAATCGCTGCTACAAGCTCTCTGGATGCAATACACGAGGACAGAAAAGCAGGTAACGCAATCTGTGATGACTTGCGGACACCAATGCCTCCTAGTCTGACTGGAAGTGTAGCTTGGTTCCACTGCCCGTCTTCTAGAGTAAGGTTAAGTACTTTCGTAAAAATCTGCCTCAGAATACTGTCATATTCGTGCAGTATAGGGTTATCATATGAAGGTGCACATCTTAGGAAATATGTCAACCTGGGCAGACTCAAGCACTTTGTGAGAAGGTACAAGGCATCGTGGGTGTCCAGATTGCCTATTCGTTGTTCCATTCTCCTTAACTCTTCCAATTTCTTCCTGAGAATTGTGTCAATGGCATTGCTTCCCAGAGGTGCTCCTAGCAAGACACTATTTGTGGGGGCAATGACTGCTGCTCCTGGTAGTTTTGATCTCACTGCATTTATCACTTGTTGACTGACTGAGATGATTTCACATTTGGATGGATTCAGGACGAGACCCATTTCCTGTCCCCGTGTCATTACCTGTGTAAGGTCATGTAGGAGGGACTCTTTTGTACCTGCTAGTGTGCCATCATCTAGGAACCAGATGTTTAGCTCGCTGGTCAGTCTGACTGTGATTTCCCTAACTGCTATACAGAAGAGAAATGGTGCAAGAGGATCTCCTTGTTGGACACCCTCCGATGATGTGATTTCATGCTCTCCAAAGAGAAGCATTGATTCCTTGCTATACCCAGCTGAAACAAAAGGGAAGAGACCAGGGAAATGTTCTTGTACTGCTGCTAATACCACGTCTCTTTTCAGGAGATTGAGCGCATTCTTGAAATCTAATTTTACCACTGCATTGTCCTCAGGCAGGTTGTTGATATACGCCCTTGTTGCATGAACCGCTGCTTCACTTCCTTGAGAGACCCCAAAGCCAAGCTGGTTTGGTTGAAGCATCATGGCTGCCTGTGCACGAATACTTCGGACAGCAGCTTTGGATACGAGGCGGCGTAACGTGTTGCCTACTGCAATTGGCCGAATTCCTCCATCCTTCTTTTTAAGTGCACAAAGTGTTGCACCAAAAAAGAAAGGTCTAATTTCATCAGGAATCAGACCAGCCAAGGAATTGTTGACGAACCTTGTGATCTCTGAAAGCAGTGTCTCTGCAATTTCCCCAATAACTGGATTAACCATTTCCTTTAAATGCTGTGGCCTTATTCCAGTGTAATCCCCAGCAGAGCCAGATGGGAACATTATTGCTTTGCAAATGTCTGAGTCTTCCACAATCAATGGTTCCATAGTGGGGACAGAGGTGTTGGAACTGTTGGTGCCACTGGTTTCCCTGGCAAGGTGCTTTCCTCTAAGTGCTTCAGCCGTGTCAGCATCCCTGGGAGCAACTGTATCTTCACTGGTAATAATTCTGATTGCCCCCACTGTGTTGCCCTCTTCAATTTTCTTGCTCACTTGGACTCTGACTTTTTCACTGTCAGTAGAGTGAGTGGGGGTTCTGCCTCTCCCTTTTTTGTGTTGACGGGGAAAGCGAATGAGGTTATCAACTCTAGGAAAATCTCTTAAGGATTTAATTATCATTGAGGCTAGCCTCTTTCCCCTTCTTTCCGGCACAGCTAAGCAGACATTGCCAAAAAGTAGCAAGTTGTGCCATGCCTTGATGGTTGGTGGAGCATTTAAGATAGTGGAACCATCGTTTACTTTTTTCAGGAGGTCTGTAAGTTTCCCAGCTGCGTGTGGACGGGCTGCTTTGGGAATATGTGTGTCCTCGTACCTGTTGCTTTAATTGCTTCCAAGAGATTGTCTGATGAGATGAAATCTGTTGGAGAGGGTTCAGGTGCCTGAGGTGGCTCTGGATCATCACTTTCCACAGGAGGACATCCTGAACCAGGGCAACTACCGTGTTTGCGGAGGAAACCATTAGAGTTGAGACAACGAAGCTGTAAGCATGACCGACACGTGCCTCTCCTAGTATTGCCAGCCGTGCCATTTCCCGGGCTGCTTGCTTCCTCCTGGTTGGCATCCATCTGCTAGACTAGACAATAGGAGTGGAATATGACACGCTGGGTGGGTATGGTGCGTGGAAGGTAGTGAACTTGACCGTGGTGGCAATATATATATATATATATATATATATATATATATATATATATATATATATATATATATATATATATATATATATATATATATATATATATATATATATATATATGTCGTGCCGAATATGTAAAACTGGTCAATTTGCAAGAACTCATTTAAAATTAAGTCCTTTCTAAAATTTTCTCTTACATTTAAAGATATATTTTTTCATTAATGTTAATGTAAAAAAAATTTAATTTTGCTCCAAAAGAATCTTAGAAAACTTACCTAACCTTATTATAAAAAGAACAATTTATTTTAGCCTAACCCAACTAAATATATTTTAGATTTGTTTACAATAATTTAATACTAAACAAACACAGTGAAATATATTTTTTTCGTTAGGTTCAGAATGATTTTGGCAAAGTTATTGCATACACAAATTTTCACTTGTCCTTTATAGCAATATGAGCGTTGCTATTTAAGCCAAGATGGCAAGTTCTGCCTATTCGGCACGACGTATATATATATATATATATATATATATATGTGTATATATATATATATATATATATATATATATATATATATATATATATATATATATATATATATATAAATATATATATATATATATATATATATATATATATATATATATATATATATATATATATATATATATATATATGTAAAACGAATATGTAAAACTGGTAAATTAGCAAGAACTCATTTAAAATTAAGTCTTTTCTAAAATTTTCTCTTATACGTTTAAAGATATATTTTTTTCATTAATGATAATGTAAAAATTTATAATTTTGCACCAAAAGAAACTTAGAAAACTTACCTAACCTTATTATAACAAGCGCAATTTATTTTAGCCTAACCCAACAAAATATATTTTAAATACTTTTACAGTAATTTAATACTAAACAAACACAATGAAACATATTGTTTTCGTTAGGTTTAGAATGATTTTTGCGAAATTATTGCATACACAAATTTTAGCTTGTCCTATATGGCAAGTTCAGTGTTGCTATTTAAGCCAAGATCGCAAGTTCTGCCTATTCGGCACGACATATATATATATATATATATATATATATATATATATATATATATATATATATATATATATATATATATATATACATGTATATATATATATATATATATATATATATATATATATATATATATATATATATATATATATATATATGATATAGTATGATCTGTGGTAGTTTGAGATAATCATTCCTTCATCCTTAATGGAAGACGGTCAGTCCCGTCAGCTAAGAGACTAGACATCTTCCATCAAGACTGAGGGACTGATCCCCTAAAACTACCTCTCCACTTCTTGAAATGTCTCCCAGATTGTAATTCATCTCTGCCTGACTGATGAAGCCTGCTACGCGTGCTTTCTACGAGTTTCAGATGTCTTGATTACCAGCTCGTCGGTAATGTATACCATTTTTATTATGACACACATTCTATTCTGGAATATGAACAATGAGAACTTGCTATACTTCCATCAGAACAGAGTGCATAGCGCCCTCCAGGCATTACATATAGCAGTCATTGCATTAATGTAATCACTTGGGGCATGATGGCATACACTGAAATACAAGCAGAGATTCTCCCTTGTATTTGTTACAATGATGTAGATCGTTTAATCTTAATTGACCATCTTTTTTTTATGGATATCACACACGAGCAAATTTGGTTGAGATATATAGATGATATTATTTCAGTGTGGCCAGAAGGGCAACATTTTGACACCTTCATAAATAAATTAAATGATTTGCATCCATCCATCAAACTGACTGGGAAACCGAAGGTAAATTCCACTTTCTCTATGTTCAATAGAATAGAAGAAAATGTTAAGACAACAGTATATAGAAACATACACGCTCTCAAGATGTCAAAAAAGAGTTAATAATGTCTTCGTTGTTCCTAGGAGAGTGTGTACCATCCTATATATACAGAGGACAAAATGTCTAAAATACGCAATACTTTAAGGCATTTACGATACCCTCGTTGGTTTAGTGTGCAAGTTTATTCTTGTGCTAGAAAATCCTTTTGAAGTTCAGAATCTTACATGTAAACGTTTCAGTACAAGCTTAAGGCTTATTACCTTGCAATGATAAACTGGAACGAACCAAAGATTTGTTATATCGGGTGAGCATTAATGTAACATATAGACACAAAAAAAAAGCACTATCAACAGATTAATAGTAAAAACTAAACTTTAGTGTAATCTCCGCCTTGTAAGCAATGTTTGCAAAAGTATGTGTGAGAGAAATAGGAAAATGCTTGAAGTGTATACATATGCCGACAAAAGCGATGTTTGAACAATGAACACAAGTAATGGTGTGGTTTGTCTTGTGCGCCATTGTAATCACAATTTATATTTTGATAACTGCAAATTGTGGTTCAAATTCAATAATTATGAAAAGGCATATTGGTAAATCAGGTCTCGTTGTATCAGTTCCAAACTTATCTGGAGAAGAATTTTGTCTCAAAATTATATCGCCCAAGTCAATATTCATCTTAGCAAGACATGGAACCTGAGCTGTAAAAACTGAAAACAATGGATGCCAGGTTCTTCAGGGTCAGTTCAGTCGAGGTCAGGTGTCGGCAGTTGATGGTCAGATCAATGGAAGTCAGGTGATACCTTTTCATGGTGATGGTTACTTCATGTCTCTCTCATTCCGCTTGAAGACGGCGTGTCATATTGTTGAATGATAACCGTTAAATTGTTTCTTTGTCCCAAAAGTCCAGAAAATATGGTGAACTTCCCCATCGTTATATGTTTGTTCCCATATATTGAGAGACATTCTAACCACGAGAAAAATGCATCAAAGTTCCTTAAAGAGCTAAGCAAAAGGCCCATCAAGGCTAGTTTTCTGTTCAGCGACTCAGTGCTGCCATTTAGAGAGTTAATGCCCGCTATATCCTGTTACACGACCCAGCTCAGTGAACCTGGAAGGTACTTTTAGCGTAATTTTTGACAATCACGTAGCAACGTGCATTACTAATGTATTCTTTATGTACTGCGTACTCCATCTCTGTACAATCAATGTATTTTGTACATCTTGAGTACCATATTACGTAATAAAATGTACATGTTTGAAAAAAAAAATGGGGTGGTAAGAGAAGTCGAATATTCAAACAGCTTCAGGAACAATCCAGATATTTTCCCTCGAACCCTTATTATTCCCTTCTCTGAGGCTGTGGGTCTCTTCAATTTGCACTGTGTAAGTGTACTCACCTAATTGTACTCACCTAATTGTGGTTGCAGGGGTCGAGACTCAGCACCTGGCCCCGCCTCTTCACTGATTGCTACTAGGTCCTCTCTCTCTCTGCTTCCTGAGCTTTATCATACCTTTTCTTAAAACTATGTATGGTTCCTGCCTCCACTACTTCACTTGCTAGGCTCTTCCACTTCCTGACGACTCTATGACTGAAGAAATACTTCCTAACGTCCCTGTGACTCGTCTGAGTCTTCAGCTTCCAGTTGTGACCCCTTGTTCCTGTGTCTCCTCTCTGGAACATCCTATCTCTGTCCACCTTGTCTATTCCCCGCAGTATCTTGTATGTCGTTATCATGTCTCCTATGACCCTTCTGTCCTCCAGTGTTGTCAGTCCGATTTCCCTCAACCTTTCCTCGTACGACATTCCCCTGAGCTCTGGGACTAGCCTTGTTGCAAACCTTTGTACTTTCTCTAACTTCTTGACGTGCTTGACCAGGTGTGGGTTCCAGACTGGTGCTGCATACTCCAGTATGGTATCGGAACGCTATTCTCAGGTTTGCCAGGCGCCCGTATGCTGCAGCAGTTATTTGGTTGATGTGTGCCTCCGGTGACGTGCTCGGTGTTATGGTCACCCCGAGGTCTTTCTCTCTGAGTGAGGTCTGTAGTCTTTGTCCACCTAGCCTATACTCTGTCTGCGGTCTTCTTTGCCCCTCCCCAATCTTCATGACTTTGCATTTGGCAGGATTGAATTCGAGAAGCCAGTTTCTGGACCACATGTCCAGCCTGTCCAGGTCTCTTTGCAGTCCTGCCTCATCCTCATCCGATTTAATTCTTCTCATCAACTTCACATCATCTGCGAATAGGGAGACTTCAGAGTCTATTCCTTCCATCATGTCGTTCGCATATATCAAAAATAGCACTGGCCCTAGAACTGACCCCTGTGGGGCCCCACTCGTCACAGGCGCCCATTTTGATACCTCTTCACGTACCATGACTCGTTGCTGTCTCCCTGTCAGGTATTCCCTGATCCATTGCAGTGCCCTCCCTGTTACATGAGCCTGATCCTCCAGCTTCTGCACTAATCTCTTGTGGGGAACTGTATCAAAGGCCTTCCTGCGGTCTAGGAAAACGCAATCAACCCACCCCTCTCTATCGTGTCTTACTTCTGTTACCTTGTCATAAAACTCCAGGAGGTTTGTGATACAAGATTTGCCTTCCATGAACCCATGCTGGTTTTCATTTATAATCTTGTTCCGTTCCAGGTGTTCGACCACTCTAATCCTGATAATCTTCTCCATGACTTTGCACACAATACATGTCAGAGACACAGGTCTGTAGTTTAGCGCCTAGTTTCTGTTTCCTTTCTTAAATATGGGGACTACATTTGCTGTCTTCCATTTCTCAGGTAGTTGCCCAGTTTCAAGGGATGTGTTGAAGATTGTGGTTAGAGGCACGCACAGCATCTCTGCTCCTTCTCTAAGGACCCATGGGGAGATGTTGTCCGGTCCCATCGCCTTTGAGGTATCAAGGTCACTTAGCAGCTTCTTCACCTCCTCCTCCTCGGTTGTTCGTATGTCATCCAACACTTGGTGGTATATTCCCTCTTGATGTTCCCTTCTGTGCTGACTTCAAACAGCCCTTCCTGTCTCTACTGTAAAAACTTCCTTAAATCTCCTGTTTAGCTCCTCACATACCTCCTGGTCATTTCTTGTGAGTTCTCCCCCTTCTGTCCTTAATCTGATCACCTGGTCTTTGACTGTTGTCTTCCTCCTGATGTGGCTATATAACAGTTTCGGGTCAGTCTTGATTTTCGATGCTATGTCATTTTCATACTGTCGCTGGGCCTCCCTCCTTACCTGTGCGTACTCGTTCCTGGCTCTGCGACTGATCTCCCTATTTTCGTGTGTTCTCTGCCTTCTGTACTTTTTCCATTCTCTATTGCACTTTGTTTATGCCTCCTTACACCGTCGAGTAAACCAGGGGCTCGTTCTAGTCTTCCCGTTGTTTCTGTTGCCCTTGGGAATAAACCTTTCCACTGCCTCCTTGCATTTTGTTGTTACATATTCCATCATTTCATTTACTGGCTTTCCTGCCAGTTCTCTGTCCCACGGGACCTCCTGCAGGAAGTTCCTCAACCCTATGTAGTCCCCTCTTTTATAGTCAGGCTTTTCCCATTCAACTCCTGTGTGTGTGTGTGTGTGTGTGTGTGTGTGTGTGTGTGTGTGTGTGTGTGTGTGTGTGTGTGTGTGTGTGTGTGTGTGTGTGTGTGTGTTTGTATGTGTGTGTGTGTGCTTGTGTATGTGTGTGTGTGTATGTGTGAGTGTGTGTGTGTGTGCGTGTGTGTGTGTGTGTGTGTGTGTGTGTGTGTGTGTGTGTGTGTGTGTGTGTATGTATGTGTGTGTGTGTGTGTGTGTGTGTGTGTGTGTGTGTGTGTGTGTGTGTGTGTCTGTGTGTGTGTGTGTGTGTGTATGTGTGCGTGTGTGTGTGTGTTAGTTACCATTTTGTCCTAGGCACATGTCGATTAGACACTAGGCCTGTTGTATATGAGTACGTGTGTGTGTGTGTGTGTTAGTTACCGTGTGTGTGTGTCTGTGTGTGTGTGTGTGTGTACTCACCTAGTTGTACTCACCTAGTTGAGGTTGCGGGGGTCGAGTCCGAGCTCCTGGCCTCGCCTCTTCACTGATCGCTAGTAGGTCACTCTCCCTGAGCCGTGAGCTTTATCATACCTCTGCTTAAAGCTATGTATGGATCCTGCCTCCACTACATCACTTCCCAAACTATTCCACTTACTGACTACTCTGTGGCTGAAGAAATACTTCCTAACATCCCTGTGATTCATCTGTGTCTTCAGCTTCCAACTGTGTCCCCTTGTTACTGTGTCCAATCTCTGGAACATCCTGTCTTTGTCCACCTTGTCAATTCCTCTCAGTATTTTGTATGTCGTTATCATGTCCCCCCTATCTCTCCTGTCCTCCAGTGTCGTCAGGTTGATTTCCCTTAACCTCTCCTCGTAGAACATACCTCTTAGCTCTGGGACTAGTCTTGTTGCAAACCTTTGCACTTTCTCTAGTTTCTTTACGTGCTTGGCTAGGTGTGGGTTCCAAACTGGTGCCGCATACTCCAATATGGGCCTAACGTACACGGTGTACAGGGTCCTGAATGATTCCTTATTAAGATGTCGGAATGCTGTTCTGAGGTTTGCTAGGCGCCCATATGCTGCAGCAGTTATTTGGTTGATGTGCGCTTCAGGAGATGTGCCTGGTGTTATACTCACCCCAAGATCTTTTTCCTTGAGTGAGGTTTGTAGTCTCTGGCCCCCTAGACTGTACTCTGTCTGCGGTCTTCTTTGCCCTTCCCCAATCTTCATGACTTTGCACTTGGTGGGATTGAACTCCAGGAGCCAATTGCTGGACCAGGTCTGCAGCCTGTCCAGATCCCTTTGTAGTTCTGCCTGGTCTTCGAACGAGTGAATTCTTCTCATCAACTTCACGTTATCTGCAAACAGGGACACCTCAGAGTATATTCCTTCCGTCATGTCCTTCACAAATACCAGAAACAGCACTGGTCCTAGGACTGACCCCTGTGGGACCCCGCTGGTCACAGGTGCCCACTCTGACACCTCGCCACGTACCATGACTCGCTGCTGTATTCCTGTCAAGTATTCCCTGATCCATTGTAGTGCCTTCCCTGTTATCCCTGCTTGGTCCTCCAGTTTTTGCACCAATCTCTTGTGTGGAACTGTGTCAAACGCCTTCTTGCAGTCCAAGAAAATGCAATCCACCCACCCCTCTCTCTCTCTTGTCTTACTGCTGTCACCATGTCATAGAACTCCAGTAGGTTTGTGACACAGGATTTCCCGTCCCTGAAACCATGTTGGCTGCTGTTGATGAGATCGTTCCTTTCTAGGTGTTCCACCACTCTTCTCCTGATAATCTTCTCCATGATTTTGCATACTATACATGTCAGTGACACTGGTCTGTAGTTTAATGCTTCATGTCTGTCTCCTTTTTTAAAGATTGGGACTACATTTGCTGTCTTCCATGCCTCAGGCAATCTCCCTGTTTCGATAGATGTATTGAATATTGTTGTTAGGGGTACACATAGTGCCTCTGCTCCCTCTCTCAATACCCATGGGGAGATGTTACCTGGCCCCATTGCCTTTGAGGGATCTAGCTCACTCAGAAGCCTCTTCACTTCTTCCTCGGTTGTTTGCACTGTGTCCAGCACTTGGTGGTGTGCCCCACCTCTCCGTCTTT
>NC_091312.1:21924686-21947186 GCF_038502225.1 Cherax quadricarinatus
ATTTACTCTGTTCTGAGAGAGATGGTGTCATTTACTCTGTTCTGAGAGAGATGGTCTCATTTACTCTGTTCTGAGAGAGATGGTCCCATTTACTCTGTTCTGAGAGAGATGGTCCCATTTACTCTTTTCTGGGAGAGATGGTGTCATTTACTCTGTTCTGAGAGAGATGGTCTCATTTACTCTGTTCTGAGAGAGAGAAGGTCTTACTCTGTTCTGAGAGAAAAGATCTCAATTACATTGTTCTGAGAGAGATATGCTACACTGACGAACTATAAAATACCTTTCATGTATATGAATAGAGAAATGTTTAAATATATATTTACAACATATTATGTTAAACCGAAATTGTAACACACACGAATACTCAGGAAAATCCGAACTTGCACTCACAGGGACACAATCACTCGCACTCACAGGAATATAAGCAGTCACACTCAGAGGAACAGTGAGTACTCTCACATTCCCACAAACACTTCCCTACCACCACTACTACTAAGATACTATGACTCTAGCATCAACATCAACGTTAAGATAACAAGCAGCAATAACAGCAACAGCAGTTGCTGCAACAGTGACATTGTGAGCAATAACAGCAGAGGCAAAATTAACAGACGCAGCAGCCACGGCATGTTCATCAACAACAACAGAATCAGTAACAATAGCAACAGCAACGGAATCAGCAGCTGCAGCATTAACAGAATGAGTAACAGCAGCAGCAAGAGCAACAGAAACAGCAGCAGAAATAGTAACAGAAGTAGCGACAACAACAGCATTAGAAATAGTAACAGTAACAGCCTCAGCAGCAGCAACTGCAGCAGGAACAGTATCAGCAACAAATACACACGCACACAAAAGTAGTCTCGGAGCTGAGGGGTATGTCCTGTGAGGAGAGGTTAAGGGAGCTCAACCTGATGACACTGGAGGACAGGAGGGATAGTGGAGACATGATAACGACTTAAAAATAACTGAAAGGAACTGATAAGGTGGACAGGGCCAAAACGTTTCAGAGATGGAACACGGGAACACGGGAACACAACTGGAAGTTAAAAGTTCAGATGAGTCATATGGATGTTAGGAAATATTTCTTCAGCCTTATAGTTGTCAAGAAGTGAAACAATCTGGAGAGTGATATAGTGGAGGCAGGATCCATTCATAGCTTTAAGAATAAGTACAATAAGGCTTGTGGAGCAGGGAGAGGGTGGACCTAGTAGCGACTGGCGAAGAGGCGGGGCCGGGAGCTGTGAATCGACCCCTACAACCACATATAGGTGAGTACATATAGGTGATTACACACAATAAAAATCTCCCTGAGCCAGGTTTTATCTCCCTGATCACCAGTCTCTCGCAAATTCAAAATGCTTTTATTTTCTTCCTTTATTGAGGAGTGCGTCTGCGTACTCGACCCTCCCGTCTCCCTCAGTGCCAATAAAACTCTTTATTATTAAGATGTAGTAAAATATCGGAAGTGTTTTCTGAGGGTCGCTCTTCCGCCTCGCTAATCTCTGCTTTATTTTACTGTCGAAATCATTTTATTTCCCATCATGTCCTTATTATAACTAATTAATTTTACTAAGAGTGTCTTGCCATGTTATTTTGGCCGATTACTGACTGCTTTTTGACTGGCATTTGACTGACTACTGACTGTTTTTTGACTGGTAATTGACTGATACTTAAGGGAATATTGACCGATAATTGACTTCTGATCTCCAGATCGAAATGTCGTGATGCCAACAACATTTGAGGGGATACAGAACCAGGTCTTAACGGCACAACGTTTCGATATCTGTAGAACTTTATCTCATCTCTATGCTGAGTGTCTGAAGCTCAGCCGTAACTTTCTTAATAACTCAGAGAAGAACTTAGAGTGAAGGTGAGCAGAGGGCAGCCACACACCTCAGTACTTGCATGAACCGTCCCTCTCCCGTCACAGTAAACCAGCACGGAAAAATCTGGAGCCAGTCGGGCGAAGCGTTCTCTAGCTATTAACGAAAGTTTGGAGAAATAATTCAGGCAACCGCTTTAAGAAATCCTCCTCCTCCCCCACCTCCCCAACCCTCTCCTGTAACTCCCCAACCCCTTCCTACACCTCTCCACCTCCCTAACCCCTCCCCCCACCCTTCGGGGATACCCAATAATGCATTAACCCCCACAAAGCTTGATGTAGTGCGGTGGGGGAGCGTATTAATTAGCCAAAACAACTGTCAACAACACCGAACATAGGTTCACTATCCTTCCTGTAACGTCTGCCAAATGCCTGCCTTGACCTCCGCCCTACATGATTATAAAATGTGTATCTAACACCTGACCTGACCTGCCATGACCTGTTCTAATTCCCTCTGACCTATGCACATCTTGATTATAACATGATCAACTTAGTCCTGATCTGACCTGGCCTTTATTCAACCTAATTATAACGTGTTCAGTTTGTACCTGATCTGGAATTGACCTGATGTGGCCTTTTGCGAACTGACCTGATTCGACCTGGCCTGACTTGACGTAACCTGGAATATTATCACAAGAAATCTTCATTAATCCAAGGTTTGCACTATGAAGAAGTCAACGATGACTGACTTCATCACTAAACACAAGCCAGTGATGGCTGACTTCACTAAATACAAGTCAGTGACGACTGACTTCATCACTAAACACAAGTCAGTGATGACTGACTTCACTAAATACAAGTCAGTGATGACTGACTTCACTAAATACAAGTCAGTGATGACTGACTTCATCACTAAACACAAGTCAGTATATACTACGGTAAATAATTTAATACACCTGAAACATTAACCAAATGTCTCACAAAACCCTGAACAGACTGACATAGCCCTGAACAGATTGGAATAGCCCTGAACAGAATTACTGAATTCTGAATAGACCAAAAGAATCCTGAAGTGGCTAACAGAATGCAGAAGAGACTACCAGAACCCTGAACAGTACTAACTGAAACCTTTATAGAACCAGCACAGCCCTGAACAGAGTAACAGAAACTTTAAATAATTAAGCAGACCCCAGAACAGACTACCTGTACAGCTTAACAGAATCCTGAACGGATTAACAAATCCCAGAATAGACATGAACGGGCCAACAGAATCCAGAGCAGAACCCGAAAAGACTCTCAGAGCCTTCAACAGATTAACAGAATCCAGAAAAGAATTCGAACAGACTAACAGAGCCGCGAACCTAATAACAGAACCCACAACAGACTAACAGAGGTAAGAACAGAACCTTGGAGAGACTAATAGAAGTAAGAACAGAAACCTGAACAGACTAACATAACCTTAACAGAGCCTAGAACAGAATTAAAGAACCCACAACAGAGCCCTGAACAAACTAACAGAATACATAACAGACTAAAAGAGCTCTGAACAGACTAACGAAGCCCTGAACAGACTAACAGAACCCAAAACAGCCCTGAAGGGACTAACAGAATCCACAAAAGAGCTCAGAACAGACTAACAGAGCCCTGAACAGACTAATAGAGCCCTGAACAAACAAACAGAGCCCTGAAGGGACTAACAGAATCCACAAAAGAGCTCAGAATAGACTAACAGAGCCCTGAACAGACAAACAGAGCTCTGAAGGGACTAACAGAATCCACAAAAGAGCTCAGAACAGACTAACAGAGCCCTGAACAGATTAACAGAGCCCTGAACAGACTAACAGAGCCATGAACGGACTAACAGAGCCCTGAACAGACTAACAGAGCCCTGAACAGACTAACAGAGCCCTGAACAGACTAACAGATTCCTGAACAGACTAACGGAGCCCTGAACAGACTAATAGAGCCCTGAACAGACTAACAGAGCCCTGAACAGACTAACAGAGCCCTGAACAGACTAACAGAGCCCTGAACAGACTAACAGAGCCCTGAACAGACTAACAGAGCCCTGAACATACTAACAGAGCCCTGAACAGACTAACAGAGCCCTGAACAGACTAACAGAGCCCTGAACAGACTAACAGAGCCCTGAACAGACTAACAGAGCCCTGAACATACTAACAGAGCCCTGAACAGACTAACAGAGCCCTGAACAGACTAACAGAGCCCTGAACAGACTAACAGAGCCCCGAACAGACTAACAGAGCCCTGAACAGACTAACAGAGCCCTGAACAGACTAACAGAGCAGGCGTCAAGAGAGAGGCTCCAGCTTAACACAACACCTTTAAATACGTTTGTTAAAGTGCGACCCAACTTGAGAGGAAATTTGTCGTAACGACCAGCGTCGTGGACACAACGACCAGCGTCGTGGACACAACGACCAGCGTCGTGGACACAACGACCAGCGTCGTGGACACAACGACCAGCGTCGTGGACACAACGACCAGCGTCGTGGACACAACGACTAGTGTCGTGGACACAACGACCAGCGTCGTGGACACAACGACCAGCGTCGTGGACACAACGACCAGCGTCGTGGACACAACGACTAGTGTCGTGGACACAACGACCAGCGTCGTAAATACGTTTGTTAAAGTGCGACCCAACTTGAGAGGAAATTTGTCGTAACGACCAGCGTCGTGGACACAACGACTAGTGTCGTGGACAAAACGACCAGCGTCGTGGACACAACGACTAGTGTCGTGGACACAACGACCAGCGTCGTGGACACAACGACCATCGTCATGGACAACACCACAAGCAAGAGGTATGAGAAAATAAACCTAACTAGCGACAGATGTGAGAAAATAAGCTTAACTAGCTACAGGCGTTAGAAAATAAGTCTAACTAGTGGCAGGTGTGAGAAATCACTTGAGTTAAAGCCATCACCATGATATGTTTCTCATAAGTGTCTCACTGTGGTGAGAGGAGAGAGGCTGCCATCTCCCACAGACCGTAGAAAGTGACATTGAAGTAGCCACATGCCAGATTTATAGCCTAAGATAGGGGGAGGGAGCCACATGGCTGGTTTATAGCCTCTAGCAGGGTGTGGCAGCCACATGGCTAGTCTATAGCCTCATATAGGGTGAAGGCAGCCACATGGCTGGTTTATAGCCTCTGGCAGGGTGTAGCAGCCACGTGGCTGGTTTATAGTGTCAGACAGGGTGGGTGGAGGCAGCCACACGGCTGCTGTAATAAAGTTGGTAGAATTACCGACAATATGTAAAGTAAAAGGACACAAGTGCAACTAATGTGGCATTTTATTGTGGCAACGTTTCGCTCTCCAGGAGCTTTATCAAGCCACGTTGCCACAATAAAATGTCACATTAATTGCACTTGTGTCCTTTTACTTTACACACGGCTGCTGTATGCCCCCAGTGGAGTGAAAGCCGCCATATGGCTGTTTTATAGCCTTCAGTAGGGGCTGCCTGCCCAGGGTAAGAGCAGCAGGGACATGGACAGGGAAGAACCCTGATTTTCTCAGAGCTGCTACCATGATGGCAGTTAATGGCCGTTGATGGCAGTTGATGGCAGTTAATGATAATTAATGGAAGTTGATGGGCGATTTCCCACTTATATTTTGAAAGTACAGCCACTTGATTGAGTTGAAAGATATGGGGAGACTAGGGTAAACTCTGCCAACTTCCTCCCCAGATCACACCAGCAGGGGAGCCTTGGATATTTCTGATATACCTTTGAAGGGTTCCAAGACTGTGCATACTCCCGTAGCCCGGCCCTGGGCCAGATTTGTCTGCCATTTACCTGATCAACCAAGCTGCTGCTACTGGCGGCCCGCTGGACCACATATGCATCACAGACGTGTTTTTGAAAATGCTCCAGATATTATATTTACTTCTGTGAGGAGCCCAGTTATACAGTAGTTCCTCGTTATTTCTAATTGTTTTTAATCCCTGTATGTTAGCAAAAAGAAAGGAAGATTTACCATTAGGGATGTCTGGGTTTCGTGTGAGTTTTGCTCTTCTGGTACTATACCATCTTGTAATGTAGTTCTTGGTGTATATATTCCCGGTCCCTCAAGTATTCGTAACGAGAGCTGATGTATGTTTGACCCTGGTGTGTGAAGTACTGTTTCACTGTGTTGTATTGTCACACGTCTTATCATCCCCTCTTTTCCTTCTTTGTTTTCCTCTAGTACATCTGTTCCCTTAAAATATTATCGTCTACTATGTCTCCAGTTTCTTGGTACATCTTTACATATTTCTATTTCGGTGTGTCCTCTTCACGTGAAGGTTTATGGCAGCTCAGGTCATAACATTCCGCTCCTTAATGGTAACTAACACGTCTCTGGGTGAAAATACATAAATTCATTATCGAAGCAGCACCGTCTTTTTCTCAGCGTATTGGGATCATATTTATTATCTGTGGATATTGACGACTTCTCATTGCATAATAGTTGGGCATTCAGTCTCTCCTTTATCTTCGCCCGCTGCAGGTTCAGCTTTGTTTACTACATTTTATCTTTTATTCTTCCTGTCACGCTCTGAGTATATTTCTTGTGCTTCAGTATGTTGGTGTCTTTCGCTCCCTGAATTTATCTCTTGAGTCATTTTTTTCATCGCTGATTCTCATTCGCTTGTGTTGCTCTGCACTTGTCCTTCCTTCTTACTTCTGCTACACTGCACGTGTATCCATCACATCTGCGCTCTTCTACATCCGTGCTTCTTTCTCACCTGTGCCACTTTGCATATATCCTTCTGTCGCACCTGAGGTATTTCACCTTTGTGTTTCCCATCTGTCTCACCTGTGTCCCCAATCACTTGTTCGCATCACCATATATATATATATATATATATATATATATATATATATATATATATATATATATATATATATATATATATATATATATATATATATATATATATATATATATGCAAGGAATTCGCAAGAGCAGGCGAAATATACACAAACACTGATCTCTGGCTGAAGGAGACTCGAGCCTACGAACCTTGGGACAAGGTACGCAGTGCTTTACCAATCTACCCACATTGGACAATACCTTGGCGTGTAGCTAGCGCTACACGTTTGATCCAAGGCAGCCAGCTTTCAGAGAAGGCTTACAGCTTTTCATCTCATCCCCCGCATGCATCAGCCTTCCTAGAGATATTAACAATGCAAGGAATTCGCAAGAGCAGGCGAAATATACACAAACACTGATCTCTGGCAGAGATGAAAAGCTGTAAGCCATCTCCCTGAAAGCTGGCTGCCTTGGATCAAACGTGTAACGCTAGCTACACGCCAAGGTATTGTCCAGTGTGGGTAGATTGGTAAAGCACTGCGTACCTTGTCCCAAGGTTCGTAGGTTCGAGTCTCCTTCAGCCAGAGATCAGTGTTTGTGTATATTTCGCCTACTCTTGCGAATTCCTTGCATTGTTAATATCTCTAGGAAGGCTGATGCATGCAGGGGATGAGATGAAAAGCTGTAAGCCTTCTCCCTGAAAGCTGGCTGCCTTGGATCAAACGTGTAGCGCTAGCTACACGCCAAGGTATTGTCCAGTGTGGGTAGATTGGTAAAGCACTGCGTACCTTGTCCCAAGGTTCGTAGGTTCGAGTCTCCTTCAGCCAGAGATCAGTGTTTGTGTATATTTCGCCTACTCTTGCGAATTCCTTGCATTGTTAATATCTCTAGGAAGGCTGATGCATGCAGGGGATGAGATGAAAAGCTGTAAGCCTTCTCCCTGAAAGCTGGCTGCCTTGGATTAAACGTGTAGCGCTAGCTACACGCCAAGGTATTGTCCAGTGTGGGTAGATTGGTAAAGCACTGCGTACCTTGTCCCAAGGTTCGTAGGTTCGAGTCTCCTTCAGCCAGAGATCAGTGTTTTTATATATATACATATATATATGTGTCGTGCCGAATAGGCAGAACTTGCGATCTTGGCTTAAATAGCAACGCTCATCTTGCCATATAGGACAAGCGAAAATTTGTGTATGCAATAATTTCGCCAAAATCATTCTGAACCTAACGAAAACACTATATTTCACTGTGTTTGTTTAGTATTAAATTATTGTAAACAAATCTAAAATATATTTAGTTGGGTTTGGCTAAAATAAATTGTTCTTGTTATAATAAGGTTAGGTAAGTTTTCTAAGATTCGTTTGGAGCAAAATTAAAATTTTTTACATTATCACTAATAAAAAAAATATATCTTTAAACGTACAAGAGAAAATTTTAGAAAGGTCTTAATTTTAAATGAGTTCTTGCTAACTGACCAGTTTTACATATTCGGCACGACATATGCTTTACACTGCAGTTTAAAAACTGTAGTGTAAAGCACCCTTCTGGCAAGACAGTGATGGAGTGAATGATGGTGAAAGTTTTTATTTTTCGGGCCACCCTGCCTTGATGGGAATCGGCCAGTGTGATAATAAAAGAATAATAATTATAAAAATATATGTATATATGGTAAGTTGTCTATGAAGTATATTTTTTGTGTCCTTTGTTATTATTTGCTACGTATTTCATATTCCCCCGACCTCCGTCCCCCTCACAGATCCAAAAATACTTTCCTTCATGAACATCGTCACTCGCACTGGGCGACACTCCTACACATGACAGTGACACCTCTCCGGTTTTTCTTTTTTATGAACGCCCTGTTACACTCTGTACAGATATTTTTTCTGGTTCAGGCTTCGTGTATCTTTTACAACAAACAACTTAAACGGTCCAGCAATTTGGATGATAAAATTTGGACTTAATATGAACTCAGGGGAGAATAGCAGAGCTATACGCCAGCTGTCACTAAGGTCGTGGAAAAATGGTGAGCGTAAAATATTAATATCTTCCACCTTTTACACAAAAGGTCATTACAGTTATTTGACTATTAACACTACTGTTATTTGACTATTGATACTACAGTTATCTGCTAGTTGAATTTCTCATGACTATTGTGGTAAGTCTGGCAGCTTGTTACACCACGCGAGTGTTGGTGAGCGTTGAGGTTAACACTCGCTACACTTCGCCGCTCCTCTCAGCTCTTTCGATACACCATGGGCACTTAACTACGCTTTATATTTATCAAAGGGACACTTTCACCTCGGTGTTTTATAATGGGGGTCCTGAAGGGAAAAATGGCCGCCCTGTTTCCTCTCAAGTTCCACTACACATTCATTTATTTGTTCATGTTCTTTTCACTTAAAGGTGTAAGTTGCTATGTATTCTTATTAATCTCCAAAGTAAGCCACTTCCTCCCCAGAGATAACACCAGCAGGAGAGACTAGGGTAAGCTTTGGGACTACATCCTACGATAGCACTAGCAGAAGGGGTAGTGCTATCAAGATCATACCAGTAGAAGCCATTAAGATCACAAGCTCACACCAGGTGAGCTGACTGGGCTCCCCTAAGATCATTAAAAATGCATCAGTCTTGCCCCTTCTAGCCTGCTACCAGATTCTCAGTTTCTGTCACTACTATCCGTCTTCCCTCACTGCTACTGCCTCTTCCTTCACAGCTACTCCCTCTTCCTTCACTGCTATCCCTTCTTCCTTCACTGCTGTCCCCTATTCCTGCACTGCTACCCCCTGTTCCTTCATTGTTAATCCCCTCTCCCTAGGCTGTTATCATTGATTAAGCTGATATCGTTAACTAGGCTATTAACGTTACCTAGGTTGTAATCATTAACAAGGTCATTATCATTAACTAAACTCTAATCATACTTTAGGCTGTATCATTAACGAGACTTAAAATTAGCTAGGGTGGTATCATTAATTAAGCTGGTATCATTAGCTAGGCTAGTATTATTAGCTAGGATGTCATCATTAGGTTAGCATCCTTCAATAGGCTTGCATTATTAATTATGCTGTAATCATTAACTAGGTTATCATTTGACTAGTATCGTTAACTAGGATAGTATCATTAACTATGTAATCATTAATTAGTTTATCATTAGGCTGATATAATTAAATAGGCTTCCTATAATTAACTAGGCTGGTATCATTAACTATCCGGTATCATTAACTATCCGGTATCATTAACTATCCGGTATCATTAACTATCCGGTATCATTAACTATCCGGTATCATTAACTAGGATTTTTCTTCCTATAGGCCAGTACAAGTAACATGACGCCTAAATAAACTTTTGTGAGGAAGCTGAGATAAAACACCAGGAAAATTTGGCTTTGTGATAGGAAGAGTCTGACTATCGCTGCTAACAGTAGACTACTTCAAAAGTCACACAGGGTCTGCAAGAACAGTAAATAGCAAACGTTATGCAGAAAGATATTGCTAAAGCATTTGACAAATACGACTTACGAAATCGTAATGATACAATTGTAAACAAACCATACCATGGGTAGGGTTTGAACTCACGATCAGAGTCACAAAACTCCAGACCGTCGCATTAGCCACTGGTCCAGCGACGGTCTAGAGTTTTGTGACTCTCTGATCACGGGTTTTAACCCCACCCATGGTATGGCTTGACAAATACCTTCGTCAGCCTGTATGAAATGGTCAGTAAGTATAAAGGAAAAAGTAGGGAAATGGATATTCTAATTTCTAGAAGATTGCGAAGAGTGGCAGTAATCTATACAACACCCAGTCTTAGTAAAAAACAAAAGTCTTTACTCGTTCTTATCTTCATGACCGACAGAAACATTAGCCACAGTCTCATCCTGTGTCAACGATATTAAAACATGCGCAAAAATTGCCTCAACATTAAACGGAAAAAATACAGATCTACAGAATGTTATCCAGCGGGTAGAGTTAAACAATACAATACTCAGGTTACACATCACACAGACCGTCTCGTAGAGCGAAATGAGTTCACACCTATAACAGTACTTTTTAAATCACTTATGATGTATCGCCGATATATAGTTGTGTGCTCATGCCTCCTCTCAGAACAAGAGAGACAGCCATACGTTGCTTACTGCCCTCATAATCAATTAAATATTTAAACTACCGGGAACGTTTAATGTACTTGCAGTAGCAAGAGTAGCTGGCAGCTGGCAACCGAGTTGATCAGGTAGTCAACAGGAAAGCTCAGTCCCAGGCCAGTGTACGGTGGTTAAAGAACTCGTTAAACTGCTGACAGGTATAACACAGTTAAGGTGTTCTGAGCGATTAAAAAAAAAATAGAATTCCCGCTAGGCGGTCATAAATAAATTTCTTGCACAGTAATTATGGAGGTCATGCTGCTGCTGGGAACTGCTTCCTGCTGCTGCTGGGAACTGCTTCCTGCTGCTGCTGGGAACTGCTTCCTGCTGCTGCTGGGAGCTACTTCCTGCTGCTGCTGGGAGCTACTTCCTGCTGCTGCTGGGAGCTGCTTCCTGCTGCTGCTGGGAGCTACTTCCTGCTGCTGCTGGGAACTGCTTCCTGCTGCTGCTGGGAACTGCTTCCTGCTGCTGCTGGGAGCTACTTCCTGCTGCTGCTGGGAGCTGCTTCCTGCTGCTGCTGGGAGCTGCTTCCTGCTGCTGCTCGGAGCTGCTTCCTGCTGCTGCTGGGAACTGCTTCCTGCTGCTGCTGGGAACTGCTTCCTGCTGCTGCTGGGAACTGCTTCCTGCTGCTGCTGGGAACTGCTTCCTGCTGCTGCTGGGAACTGCTTCCTGCTGCTGCTGGGAGCTGCTTCCTGCTGCTGCTGGGAACTGCTTCCTGCTGCTGCTGGGAACTGCTTCCTGCTGCTGCTGGGAGCTGCTTCCTGCTGCTGCTGGGAGCTGCTTCCTGCTGCTGCTGGGAACTGCTTCCTGCTGCTGCTGGGAACTGCTTCCTGCTGCTGCTGGGAGCTGCTTCCAGCTGCTGCTGGGAACTGCTTCCTGCTGCTGCTGGGAACTGCTTCCTGCTGCTGCTGGGAACTGCTTCCTGCTGCTGCTGGGAACTGCTTCCTGCTGCTGCTGGGAGCTGCTTCCTGCTGCTGCTGGGAGCTGCTTCCTGCTGCTGCTGGGAACTGCTTCCTGCTGCTGCTGGGAACTGCTTCCTGCTGCTGCTGGGAGCTGCTTCCTGCTGCTGCTGGGAGCTGCTTCCTGCTGCTGCTGGGAGCTGCTTCCTGCTGCTGCTGGGAACTGCTTCCTGCTGCTGCTGGGAGCTGCTTCCAGCTGCTGCTGGGAACTGCTTCCTGCTGCTGCTGGGAACTGCTTCCTGCTGCTGCTGGGAACTGCTTCCTGCTGCTGCTGGGAACTGCTTCCAGCTGCTGCTGGGAACTGCTTCCTGCTGCTGCTGGGAACTGCTTCCTGCTGCTGCTGGGAACTGCTTCCTGCTGCTGCTGGGAGCTGCTTCCTGCTGCTGCTGGGAACTGCTTCCTGCTGCTGCTGGGAACTGCTTCCTGCTGCTGCTGGGAGCTGCTTCCTGCTGCTGCTGGGAGCTGCTTCCTGCTGCTGCTGGGAACTGCTTCCTGCTGCTGCTGGGAACTGCTTCCTGCTGCTGCTGGGAGCTGCTTCCAGCTGCTTCTGGGAACTGCTTCCTGCTGCTGCTGGGAACTGCTTCCTGCTGCTGCTGGGAACTGCTTCCTGCTGCTGCTGGGAACTGCTTCCTGCTGCTGCTGGGAACTGCTTCCTGCTGCTGCTGGGAACTGCTTCCTGCTGCTGCTGGGAACTGCTTCCTGCTGCTGCTGGGAGCTGTTTCCTGCTGCTGCTGGGAGCTGCTTCCTGCTGCTGCTGGGAACTGCTTCCTGCTGCTGCTGGGAACTGCTTCCTGCTGCTGCTTGGAGCTGCTTCCTGCTGCTGCTGGGAGCTGCTTCCTGCTGCTGCTGGGAACTGCTTCCTGCTGCTGCTGGGAGCTGCTTCCAGCTGCTTCTGGGAACTGCTTCCTGCTGCTGCTGGGAACTGCTTCCTGCTGCTGCTGGGAACTGCTTCCTGCTGCTGCTGGGAGCTGCTTCCTGCTGCTGCTGGGAACTGCTTCCTGCTGCTGCTGGGAACTGCTTCCTGCTGCTGCTGGGAGCTGCTTCCAGCTGCTGCTGGGAACTGCTTCCTGCTGCTGCTGCTGGGAACTGCTTCCTGCTGCTGCTGGGAACTGCTTCCTGCTGCTGCTTGGAACTGCTTCCTGCTGCTGCTGGGAGCTGCTTCCTGCTGCTGCTGGGAGCTGCTTCCTGCTGCTGCTGGGAGCTGCTTCCTGTTGCTGTTGGGAGCTGCTTCCTGTTGCTGCTGGGAACTGCTTCCTGCTGCTGCTGGGAGCTGCTTCCTGCTGCTGCTGGGAGCTGCTTCCTGCTGCTGCTGGGAGCTGTTTCCTGCTGCTGCTGGGAACTGCTTCCTGCTGCTGCTGGGAGCTGCTTCCTGCTGCTGCTGGGAGCTGCTTCCTGCTGCTGCTGGGAGCTGCTTCCTGCTGCTGTTGGGAGCTGCTTCCTGGTGCTGCTGGGAGCTGCTTCCTGTTGCTGTTGGGAGCTGCTTCCTGTTGCTGCTGGGAACTGCTTCCTGCTGCTGCTGGGAGCTGCTTCCTGCTGCTGCTGGGAGCTGCTTCCTGCTGCTGCTGGGAACTGCTTCCTGCTGCTGCAGGGAGCTGCTTCCTGCTGCTGCTGGGAACTGCTTCCTGCTGCTGCTGGGAGCTGCTTCCTGCTGCTGCTGGGAGCTGCTTCCTGCTGCTGCTGGGAGCTGCTTCCAGCTGCTGCTGGGAGCTGCTTCCTGCTGCTGCTGGGAGCTGCTTCCTGCTGCTGCTGGGAGCTGCTTCCAGCTGCTGCTGGGAGCTGCTTCCTGCTGCTGCTGGGAACTGCTTCCTGCTGCTGTTGGGAGCTGCTTCCTGCTGCTGTTGGGAGCTGCTTCCTGCTGCTGTTGGGAGCTGCTTCCTGCTGCTGCTGGGAGCTGCTTCCTGCTGATGCTGGGAACTGCTTCCTGCTGCTGCTGGGAACTGCTTCCTGCTGCTGCTGGGAGCTGCTTCCTGCTGCTGTTGGGAGCTGCTTCCTGCTGCTGTTGGGGGCTGCTTCCTGCTGCTGCTGGGAGCTGCTTCCTGCTGCTGTTGGGAGCTGCTTCCTGCTGCTGCTGGGAGCTGCTTCCTGCTGCTGTTGGGAGCTGCTTCCTGCTGCTGCTGGGAGCTGCTTCCTGCTGCTGCTAGGAACTGCTTCCTGCTACTGCTGGGAGCTGCTTCCTGCTGCTGTTGGGAGCTGCTTCCTGCTGCTGTTGGGAGCTGCTTCCTGCTGCTGCTGGGAACTGCTTCCTGCTGCTGCTGGGAGCTGCTACTGGGAGCTGCTTCCTGCTGATGCTGGGAATTGCTTCCTGCTGCTGCTGGGAACTGCTTCCTGCTGCTGCTGGGAGCTGCTTCCTGCTGCTGTTTGGAACTGCTTCCTGCTGCTGCTGAGAGCTGCTTCCTGCTGCTGCTGGGAGCTGCTTCCTGCTGCTGATGCTGGGAGCTGCTTCCTGCTGCTGCTGGGAGCTGCTTCCTGCTGCTGCTGGGAACTGCTTCCTGCTGCTGCTGGGAGCTGCTTCCTGCTGCTGCTGGGAACTGCCTGCTGCTGCTGGGAACTGCTTCCTGCTGCTGTTGGGAGCTGCTTCCTGCTGCTGCTGGGAACTGCTTCCTGCTGCTGCTGGGAGCTGCTTCCTGCTGATGCTGGGAAGTGCTTCCTGGTGCTGCTGGGAACTGCTTCCTGCTGCTGCTGGGAGCTGCTTCCTGCTGCTGTTGGGAACTGCTTCCTGCTGCTGCTGAGAGCTGCTTCCTGCTGCTGCTGCTGGGAGCTGCTTCCTGCTGCTGCTGGGAGCTGCTTCCTGCTGCTGCTGGGAACTGCTTCCTGCTGCTGCTGGGAGCTGCTTCCTGCTGCTGCTGGGAACTGCTTCCTGCTGCTGCTGGGAGCTGCTTCCTGCTGCTGCTGGGAGCTGCTTCCTGCTGCTGCTGGGAGCTGCTTCCTGCTGCTGCTGGGAGCTGCTTCCTGCTGCTGCTGGGAGCTACTTCCTGCTGCTGCTGGGAGCTACTTCCTGCTGCTGCTGGGAGCTACTTCCTGCTGCTGCTGGGAGCTGCTTCCTGCTGCTGCTGGGAGCTGCTTCCTGCTGCTGCTGGGAGCTGCTTCCTGCTGCTGCTGGGAGCTACTTCCTGCTGCTGCTGGGAGCTGCTTCCTGCTGCTGCTGGGAGCTGCTTCCTGCTGCTGCTGGGAGCTGCTTCCTGCTGCTGCTGGGAGCTACTTCCTGCTGCTGCTGGGAGCTGCTTCCTGCTGCTGCTGGGAGCTGCTTCCTGCTGCTGCTGGGAGCTACTTCCTGCTGCTGCTGGGAGCTGCTTCCTGCTGCTGCTGGGAGCTACTTCCTGCTGCTGCTGGGAGCTGCTTCCTGCTGCTGCTGGGAGCTGCTTCCTGCTGCTGCTGGGAGCTACTTCCTGCTGCTGCTGGGAGCTGCTTCCTGCTGCTGCTGGGAGCTGCTTCCTGCTGCTGCTGGGAGCTACTTCCTGCTGCTGCTGGGAGCTGCTTCCTGCTGCTGCTGGGAGCTACTTCCTGCTGCTGCTGGGAGCTGCTTCCTGCTTTCCCACCATGACCACACTCGCTCCAGTCACTGCATACATTGTTCTTAATGAGAGAGAGAGAGAGAGAGAGAGAGAGAGAGAGAGAGAGAGAGAGAGAGAGAGACCAAGTATCCTCACGCCATAACATCTTTGCCTGAACCCACATTAAAGTTTAATTCGGAGGTTGGCGTATCATTTGAGCAGCTAACGAGGCTATTAAAGGCTGGGTAAACGTTCGATGTAGCCAGTGATGAGCGTTTTAGAATGTTTTAAAGACCAGAGTATCAGGAATTGATTTTCAACGCCTTTAAACAAATAAATCATTTGATTTCCTCTTCATTGCTTTTCTAGGAAGATACAAAGACGTGGTACATTTTTTTTAGTCATTAGTTTAAGGATCGCAACACAAAGATGCTGAAACATAACTGTTTTGGTGTCCTTGGTTCCTTAATCAGTTTGCTGCCTAATTCTTTCAGAAACCTGAATGCACAATTTTCCCCAAGACTCGAGAGTTTCTTGAACGCTACGAACTGAAAACTCCAGTGAAAATCAATAAATAACTCGGGAGCACACGAATATGAACCACATTCGTTGAATAAGGAACCACATTCGTTGAATAAGGAACCACATTCGTTGAATAAGGAACCACATTCGTTGAATAAGGAACCACATTCGTTGAATAAGGAACCACATTCGTTGAATAAGGAAGCACATTCGTTGAATAAGGAACCACATTCGTTGAATAAGGAACCACATTCGTTGAATAAGGAACCACATTCGTTGAATAAGGAACCACATTCGTTGAATAAGGAACCACATTCGTTGAATAAGGAACCACATTCGTTGAATAAGGAACCACATTCGTTGAATAAGGAACCACATTCGTTGAATAAGGAACCACATTCGTTGAATAAGGAAGCAAATTCGTTGAATAAGGAACCACATTCGTTGAATAAGGAAGCACATTCGTTGAATAAGGAACCACATTCGTTGAATAAGGAACCACATTCGTTGAATAAGGAACCACATTCGTTGAATAAGGAACCACATTCGTTGAATAAGGAACCACATTCGTTGAATAAGGAACCACATTCGTTGAATAAGGAACCACATTCGTTGAATAAGGAACCACATTCGTTGAATAAGGAACCACATTCGTTGAATAAGGAAGCACATTCGTTGAATAAGGAACCACATTCGTTGAATAAGGAACCACATTCGTTGAATAAGGAAGCACATTCGTTGAATAAGGAACCACATTCGTTGAATAAGGAACCACATTCGTTGAATAAGGAACCACATTCGTTGAATAAGGAACCACATTCGTTGAATAAGGAAGCACATTCGTTGAATAAGGAACCACATTCGTTGAATAAGGAACCACATTCGTTGAATAAGGAACCACATTCGTTGAATAAGGAACCACATTCGTTGAATAAGGAACCACATTCGTTGAATAAGGAACCACATTCGTTGAATAAGGAACCACATTCGTTGAATAAGGAACCACATTCGTTGAATAAGGAAGCACATTCGTTGAATAAGGAACCACATTCGTTGAATAAGGAACCACATTCGTTGAATAAGGAACCACATTCGTTGAATAAGGAACCACATTCGTTGAATAAGGAACCACATTCGTTGAATAAGGAACCACATTCGTTGAATAAGGAACCACATTCGTTGAATAAGGAACCACATTCGTTGAATAAGGAACCACATGGGAAGTAATCACATACCCTGACAAGAGTGCTACGCACTGTCGTAAGTGATGTAAACATACAAATGCAACACTTACAAAATTTAATTAAAAGATGTTTCGCCCACTGTTCTTTTTTTCAGTTCAATACAGAAAACAGGAATTCGCAAATTAAATAGGGAAAAGATACACAAATAACCAGAACATAGGAGAGAGGGGCTTACGACGACGTTTCGGTCCGACTTGGACCATTTACAAAGTCACACAGTGTGACGGTATTGTGTCTTTGTTATTTGGGGAAAGGATGTCAAGGGAGGTACGTAGGGGTCAGTCCGCTGATGTCAGGTGCGTGTACATGTATCACCTACTGATGTGATGTGTGGTACAGTAAAATCAGTTTGAAAAGCACTTTTGAAATGCTAAAACTACCTGACTTTTGGGTCACTACGTCGAAAACCGCAATCAAGGTAGCCTCGAGGCAGCGACGTTTCTAGTCTGTCCTCCTTCACTGCCAACTTGGTTTTTTTTTTTCATCTCGTCTAATTCTCTCTGGATTTCTGAGTATTACACAAGGTGTTTAGGATGGAACACCTCCAGATAACTTCTTCTTTTCTATCCAGGCTAAACGACTTAACATCTCAAAATGTCCACTTCGTCAACAGTCATTGTTTAAGCTGAGGTACCTAGTATCTCATACCAGCTGACCGCGGAACGGGTGGGGTATGAACTCATGAAGAATGAGTCTTTCAACTCACAGAGCAGTGCGTCACTTTACCAGCTGCCTTCAGTATATTAATCCTCCCTAAATTCAACTGAAGAATCCTGCTGCGTAAGAGAAAAGTCTCAGTAATAAAGATACCTAAGTGTTTGCACATGTGTTTTATTTGTCTACGTGTCAGTAATGTATATCATTAAAAAAGTGTTGCATTTGTGACTTGATTCCACAGTTTGTCACACCTGAACATGTATCAGCCTTTATAAGTACGGAAGTAGGTTCGTAGGTTCCATTTTGGCAGCTGGATTGTGCTAGGCCGGAAGTGGAGCCCCATTTCCGGCCTAGCCGTGTGTGTGTACTCACCTAGTTGAGGTTGCGGGGGTCGAGTCCGAGCTCCTGGCCCCGCCTCTTCACTGGTCGCTACTAGGTCACTCTCCCTGAGCCGTGAGCTTTATCATACCTCTGCTTAAAGCTATGTATGGACCCTGCCTCCACTACATCGCTTCCCAAACTATTCTACTTACTGACTACTCTGTGGCTGAAGAAATACTTCCTAACATCCCTGTGATTCATTTGTGTCTTCAACTTCCAACTGTGTCCCCTTGTTACTGTGTCCAATCTCTGGAACATCCTGTCTTTGTCCACCTTGTCAATTCCTCTCAGTATTTTGTATGTCGTTATCATGTCCCCCCTATCTCTCCTGTCCTCCAGTGTCGTCAGATTGATTTCCCTTAACCTCTCCTCGTAGGACATACCTCTTAGCTCTGGGACTAGTCTTGTTGCAAACCTTTGCACTTTCTCTAGTTTCTTCACGTGCTTGGCTAGGTGTGGGTTCCAAACTGGTGCCGCATACTCCAATATGGGCCTAACGTACACGGTGTACAGGGTCCTGAATGATTCCTTATTAAGATGTCGGAATGCTGTTCTGAGGTTTTCTAGGCGCCCATATGCTGCAGCAGTTATTTGGTTGATGTGCTCTTCAGGAGATGTGCCTGGTGTTATACTCACCCGAAGATCTTTTTCCTTGAGTGAGGTTTGTAGTCTCTGACCCCCTAGACTGTACTCCGTCTGCGGCCTTCTTTGCCCTTCCCCAATCTTCATGACTTGGCACTTGGTGGGATTGAACTCCAGGAGCCAATTGCTGGACCAGGTCTGCAGCCTGTCCAGATCCCTTTGTAGTTCTGTGTGTGTGTGTGTGTGTGTGTGTGTGTGTGTGTGTGTGTGTGTGTGTGTGTGTGTGTGTGTGTGTGTACGTGGTTTTTAAAGAAATAACGTGATAAAATTTTTGGAGTTCGATTTCCAGCCCGTCAAAGTATTCTTATTTGCCTAGAACCACTTGTTGGTGGATGCATTAACATGTGGACTACTTGTGAAGACTGGTATTCCAAACGGGAGGAGAATGAAATTAGTCCTGCAGCCTTCACAGCCACATATGTGCTGGTGTCAGAGGTACATGTCCAGTGGTACTGGACACCTGATTTTTGAAATATGCAAAAAAGTGTGTATGTAAATAGACCACACTGGGACAACGTGAGTTAGACCACTCTGAGACAACGTGAGGTAGACCACACTGGGACAACGTGAGGTAGACCACTCTGGGACAACGTGAGGTAGACCACTCTGGGATAACGTGAGGTAGACCACTCTGAGACAACGTGAGGTAGACCACTCTGGGATAACGTGAGGTAGACCACTCTGGGATAACGTGAGGTAGACCACTCTGGGATAACGTGAGGTAGACCACTCTGGGATAACGTGAGGTAGACCACTCTCGGATTACGTGAGGTAGACCACTCTGGGATAACGTGAGGTAGACCACTCTGGGATAAAGTGAGGTAGACCACTCTCGGATTACGTGAGGTAGACCACTCTGGGATAACGTGAGGTAGACCACTCTGGGATAGCGTGAGGTAGACCACTCTGAGACAAAGTGAGGTAGACCACTGAGACAACGAGGTAGACCACTCTGGGATAACGTGAGGTAGACCACTGGGATAACGTGAGGTGACCACTCGGATTACGTGAGGTAGACCACTTGGGATAACGTGAGGTAGACCACTCTGGGATAACGTGAGGTAGACCACTCTGGGATAACGTGAGGTAGACCACTCTGAGACAACGTGAGGTAGACCACTCGGGGATAACGTGAGGTAGACCACTCTGAGACAACGTGAGGTAGACCACTCTGGGATAACGTGAGGTAGACTAATCTGGGATATCGTGAGGTAGACCACTCTGGGATAACGTGAGGTAGACCACTCTGGGACAACGTGAGGTAGACCACTCTGGGATAACGTGAGGTAGACCACTCTGGGATAACGTGAGGTAGACCACTCTGGGATAACGTGAGGTAGACCACTCTGGGACAACGTGAGGTAGACCACTCTGAGACAACGTGAGGTAGACCACTCTGAGACAACGTGAGGTAGACCACTCTGGGATAACGTGAGGTAGACCACTCTGGGATAACGTGAGGTAGACCACTCTGGGATAACGTGAGGTAGACCACTCTGGGATAACGTGAGGTAGACCACTCTGAGACAACGTGAGGTAGACCACTCTGGGATAACGCGAGGTAGACCACTATGAGACAACGTGAGGTAGACCACCCTGAGACAACGTGAGGTAGACCACTCTGGGATAACGTGAGGTAGACCACTCTGAGACAACGTGAGGTAGACCACTCTGAGACAACGTGAGGTAGACCACTCTGAGACAACGTGAGGTAGACCACTCTGGGATAACGTGAGGTAGACCACTCTGAGACAACGTGAGGTAGACCACTCTGGAATAACGTGAGGTAGACCACTCTGAGACAACGTGAGGTAGACCACTCTGGGATAACGTGAGGTAGTCCACTCTGTGACAACGTGAGGTAGACCACTCTGAGACAATGTGAGGTAGACCACTCTAAGACAACGTGAGGTAGACCACTCTGAGACAACGTGAGGTAGACCACTCTGAGACAACGTGAGGTAGACCACTCTGGGACAACGTGAGGTAGACCACTCTGAGACAATGTGAGGTAGACCACTCTGAGACAACGTGAGGTAGACCACTGTGTGATAACGTGAGGTAGATCACTCTGAGACAACGTGAGGTAGACCACTCTGAGATAACGTGAGGTAGACCACTCTGGGATAGCGTGAGGTAGACCACTCTCAGACAACGTGAGGTAGACCACTCTGAGACAACGTGAGGTAGACCACTCTGGGATAACGTGAGGTAGACAACTCTGGGATAACGTGAGGCAGACCACTCTGGGATAACGTGAGGTAGACCACTCTGGGATAACGTGAGGTAGACCACTCTGGGATAACGTGATGTAGACCACTCTGGGATAACGTGAGGTAGACCACTCTAGGATAACGTGAGGTAGATCACTCTGGGATAACGTGAGGTAGACCACTCTGGGACAACGTGAGGTAGACCACTCTGGGATAACGTGAGGTAGACCACTCTGTGATAACGTGAGGTAGACCACTCTGGGATAACGTGAGGTAGACCACTCTGGAATAACGTGAGGTAGACCACTCTGGGATAACGTGAGGTAGACCACTCTGGGATAACGTGAGGTAGACCACTCTCGGATAACGTGAGGTAGACCACTCTGGGATAACGTGAGGTAGACCACTCTGGGATAACGTGAGGTAGACCACTCTGGGATAACGTGAGGTAGACCACTCTGGGATAACGTGAGGTAGACCACTCTGGGATAACGTGAGGTACATGTGCAACATCTGGATATCTTTATTGTAGACGTTTCGCCATCCAGTGGCTTTATCAATACAGATTCTAGGACATAATAGGAAGACAGTAGAACTATATACAAAAGATGAGGTAATCAGTCCCTCGGCCTTGGAGTTAGCGTTCACAGCATCGTGGTGGAGGAGAATCTGGAGCAAAGGCAAGAAGACTGGCGGTTATATAGGCGTCAGTGGATAGGGACGGGCAGCAGACGAGGGCATAGTCACTAGTAGGCGGGATTCCCCAGTGGAAGTAGGTCCTTCCCAAAGAGATGGGTTAGTTGCAGCAGCCGTGAAGAAGGTCTTGTAGATGTCCTCTGAACCAAGATTCCATGATGTTGGCAATATAAACACAAATGCAGTATAATGTGATCATTTATTGACTACGTTTCGCCCACACAGTGGGCTTTTTCAAGTCACAAACAGAACTACCTGGGGTGGAAGGAACGCGAGTATTTATAGTCCGGCTGAGGTCAGGTGAAGAATGCTGCATCTGATGATGTACCGAGTTGGGTTGTAGAGTCTAAAAACTTGGGTAGCTTGGAAAGGAGACTGGACAAGTTTGTGAGCAGACCTTCTACAGTGTTCTTATGTGGGATAGCGATGAAGAAGTTTCTTGGCAAGTGGTTCAGCTATGTTATAGAAGCCACTATTCTGGTTGAAGTTGTCGGATATAGAAATAAGTGATGATTCCAGGATTCTTCGGTATTGAGTGTTGTCTTCTGTGGCGATAAGTCTTGAGTTTCTGTAGTTTATCAAGTGGTTGTGTGAATTACGGTGTTGTACGCAGGCATTCCTTGTGTCGTCAGACCTGCTTGCGTATTGGTGTTCTGAAATACGTGTTTGGAGGTCCCTTGATGTTTCGCGAAACGTAGTCAATAAAGGATCACATTATACTGCATTTGTGTTTATATTGCCATTGTGTCGGTATTTTATACCATTTATTTCCATTCCATGATGTTGCAGTGTCTGACAAGTTGTGCAAGAAAGGTATAACATACCGACAATATGAGAGTTAAGACACTTTCATATTGTCGGTATTTTATACCTTTCTTGCACAACGTGAGGTAGATCACCCTGGGATAACGTGAGGTA
>NC_091312.1:21949686-21954686 GCF_038502225.1 Cherax quadricarinatus
CGTTCATCACCGCCCCCCTTCCTCCTTCCCTGCTCGTATTTTCTCTTTATGCTATAATATTCCTGTTTCCTTCCTCCCTCCTGCGCCTTCAAAGCCTCGTAATAATCCCTCCCTTCTTCCTGCTGCTTGGGATCCTTCTCTTCCGTTCTCCTGCTTTCATGTATCACTATGCTTCCCATATTCGTTTTAATTCGATTATTCGGTGTCTGGAGAACCAGTCCAGGGGGCGCCGCCCCTCCGTATCACTCGAGGACCAAATATCACAACACATTCCTGAGCCTGTGTGATCACCTCGCAATGAATGATGATAGTCAATGGATAAGAAATTATCATTCTTGAAGACTAGCAAGAGAATATCGTTATTAATGATACCACCACCACAACTACTACCACTGACACTACTAGTACTACTACCACCACCACCACTGCCACGGCAGTATCCTGCCTCTCTCATACTTCTCATGTATTTGAAGCATTTAGGGTCCAAAAACAGCAACGTCTTCCATAAGAGTCCTAAGTGTATGCATTTACGTCTGTTTTCCTCAAGTTGCCGGCAGTCATTTGTCTTCTCATTGCAGAATATTGAGAGACCGCATCACCGGCACTGGTTTAAGTAAGGAGGAAACAGTGGATATAACAGCATCAACTATTTAGGAAATAAGGATGAAATTTTATGACACTTCAGAGTATCGAAAATTTTATGATCTAGCTGACAGTGGTTCCAGCGTCACTCCCACCACGGCTCAATGGTCTCGTTAAGATCAATACTCAAAACAAGGAGAGAGACCGAGTGAAGTGTTTAATCACGGCCAGTGGTGGTGTGGTAGTTCATGGTCAAATAGCAAATGTTAACATAACATTACTATTTAAGAGTGTTACATGCGAGATAAAGAAGTCGAATTTGCTAAGTGTTTTCCACTAAGGTATCTGAGGTGGTAGATCACGGCAATGAATGTGATATTTTGTATATGGACTTTGATAAAGGCCTTTGATAAAGTTCCACACAGGAGACTGAGGATAGTAGAGGCACACGGAACAGGAGGAATTCTTCCATGGATCGAGGCGTGGTTGACAGATAGGCAAACAGAGGGTTTGCATAAATGGGAAGACATCAGAGTGGGAACGCATCACAAGCGGTGTTCCACAGAGGTCAGCGTTGGACTCTTCGGTGTTCGCAATTTACATAAACTACATAGATGAGTGAATCAATAGCTACATAAGCAAAATTGCCAGTGACATTAAAATAGGGCGTCATATTAATTCCAATGAGGACACTCGGGGGTCAACGCCCCCGCGGCCCGGTTTGAGACCAGGCCTCATGGTGGATCAGGGTCTGATCAACCAGGCTGTTACTGCTGGCCGTACGCAAGCTGACGTAAGAACCACAGCCCGGTTGGTCAGGTACTGACTTTAGGTGTCTGTCCAGTGCCCTCTTGAAGACAGCCAGGGGTCTATTGGTAATCCCCTTTATGTATGCTGGGAGACAATTGAACAGTCTTGGGCCCCGGACACTTATTGTGTTGTCTCTCAGTGTACCCGTGGCGCCCCTGCTTTTTATCGGGGAAATGTTGCATCTCCTGCCGAGACTTTTGCTTTCCTAGGGAGTGATTTTCGTGTGCAGGTTTGGTACTAATCCCTCCAGGACCTTCCAAGTGTATATTATCATGTATCTCTCTTGCTTGCGTTCGAGGGACTACTGATCAAGGACCTTCAACCGTTCCCAGTAGTCTAGGTAACTTATCGTTATGCAAGACAGGTATACAATACCGACAAGGTGAAAGTTAAGACACTTGTGCAACATCTGGTTATCTTTATTGTAGACGTTTCGCCATCCAGTGGCTTTATCAATACAGATTCTTGGACATAACAAGAAAACAGAAGAACTATATGCAAAAGATGAGGTAATCAGTCCCTCAGCCTTGGAGGTGGTGTTTAGAGCACCGTGGTTGTAGAGATTCTGAAGTAGAGGCAAGGAGACTGGCGGTTATATAGGCGCCAGTGAATAGGGACGTGTAGCAGACGAGGGCATAGTCACTGGTAGGCGGGATTCCCCAGTGGAAGTAGGTCCTTCCCAAATTGATGGGTTAGTTGTTGTAGCCGTGAAGAAGGTCATGCAGATGTCCTCTGAACCAAGATTCCGTGATATTGCAGCGCCTGACAAGTTATGCAAGACAGGTATACAATACCGACAAGATGAAAGTTAAGACACTTGTGCAACATCTGGTTATCTTTATTGTAGACGTTTCGCCATCCAGTGGCTTTATCAATACAGATTCTTGGACATAACAAGAAAACAGAAGAACTATATGCAAAAGACGAGGTAATTAGTCCCTCAGCCTTGGAGGTGGTGTTTAGAGCACCGCCTACCAGTGACTATGCCCTAGTCTGCTACACGTCCCTATTTACTGACGCCTATATAAGCGCCAGTCTCCTTGCCTCTACTTCAGAATCTCTACAACCACGGTGCTCTAAACACCACCTCCAAGACTGAGGGACTGATTACCTCATCTTTTGTATATAGTTCTTCTGTTTTCTTGTTATGTCCAAGAATCTGTATTGATAAAGCCACTGGATGGCAAAACGTCTACAATAAAGATAACCAGATGTTGCACAAGTGTCTTAACTTTTACCTTATCGTACTTACATGCGCCGTGAAAGTTCTTTGTACACTCTCCAGGTCTGCAATGTCGCCAGCCTTGAAGGGGGCCGTTAGTGTACAGCAGTATTCCAGCCTAGAGAGCACAAGCGAAGTGGCATATGCAGTTTATGTAAGGTTCTCAGCTTGGAAAACAGTTATAAGCTGAGTTCTGGTTAGCAGTACGTAAGTGTTCCCAATAAGGCGAATAGAATTCTTAGCTTCTTATCAATAAATACAAATACGTAATAGGGGTCCTCAGGTTATACTTCAAATCTGCATATTCTTGGTAAGCCTCATTAGATTATGCTGAGCAGTTCTGGTCACTGTAGTATAGAATGGATATAAATGAGCTGGGAAATATACAGAGATGGATTGCAAAGTTGATCCCATGTATCATACAAGAACAGACTGAGGGCACTGAATCTTCACTCTCTCGAAAGGCGTAGAATTAGAGGAGATATGATTGAGGTGAATGAATGGAAGACAGGAAATAAAGAGGAAATAAATAACGTACTAAAAATATCTAGCCAAACCAGGTCTCGAAACAACGGGTTCAAGTGTGGAAAATCTTAAATTTAAAAAACATATAGGAAAGCAATGGTTTGATAACAGAGTTGTGGATGAGTGGAACAAACTCCCGAGTAGCGTTGTTGAGGCGAGAACCTTGAGTTGCTTCTTAAAGAGGTTAGATAAGTACATGGAATGGGTGTGAGTTGGACCTGCCTAGCATGGGCTGGAAGTCCTTCAGCAGTGCTCCTTTTTTCTTAAGTTCTTATATCTTGCTTTCTTTATTCTATAAGTCTGACAACACCTTTCATGATTACCCAAAAAACAGTGAGTACCAAGACTATAGAGACAATGATACATGAGGTGATGTTCATAAATACGACATCCTATTGTCTCAAAACATGAGCAAGGTCTAAAAATGTATAAATTCAACATCTAAACTATCATAACAGCCAAATATAGGGAATTCAACTCCCCAGATCAGCAGTATTGCAACTACAATGAATTTATGTTCATAAGATTATATAATGACCTTTTTCTCTTGCTCAAAAGCATTGTTTTGGACATCAAGAGAACCACAGTATTCTGTGATAAAGGAGACGTGATAATATTTTTGCCAGACTATCCTGACGGCCGCCATCTAAATAAATCTTGAAAAGAAATTACTGCAGCTGGATCTTTTTTAAACACTGATTTACAGGAAAAAAAGAAGGCCGTGTTGACCCATCAGTGTTGCTGTACTAAACTGGTAGACAAGTGCCACGTTGTACAGGTACAAAGTCCGGTTAAAGTCAGGTTCAGTAGGAACCAGGACTAGCAGGAACCAGGATTAGTAGGTGCCAGGATTAATTGGTACCAAGTTCAGTATGAATTAGGTTCACTGAGCGACAGGTTCACTAAATATCAAGTTCAATAGGAACCAGGTCTTGTAGATGCTATGTTAATTAGGGAAGTTTTAATAGGTAAAATGTTCAGTATGTTCTTGATCTAGTACTGATCATTTCCAAACACACGCACACGCATACACACACACATACACACACACACATACACACACACACACACACACACACACACACACACACACACACACACACACACACACACACACACACACACACACATACACACACACACACACACATACACACACACACACACACACACACACACACACACACACACACACACACACATACACACACACATACACACACACACATACACACACACACATACACACACACACACACACATACACACACACAGACATTGAGGACATCACTTACGAGAGGCCCCTTGGAGCTAGCGATCATGTGGTGCTGAGTTTTGATTATATAGTAGAGTTACAAGTGGAGAAGGTAACAGGAACTGAAGGGGTCAGGCACCACAGGTATGAGAAACTTCCTGCAGGAGGTTCAGTGGGACAGAGAAATGGTAGGAAAATCAGTAAACGAGATGATGGAATATGTGGCAACAAAGTGCAAGGAGGCAGAGGAAAGTTTTGTTCCCAAGGGAAACAGAAATAATAGGAAGACCAAAACGAGTCCTTGGTTTACCCGAAGGTGTAGGGAGGCAAAAACTAAGTGCAACAGAGAATGGAAAAGGTACAGGAGGCATAGGACCCAGGAAAACAAGGAGATTAGTAGAAGAGCCAGAAACGAGTATGCACAGATAAGGAGGGAGGCCCAGCGACAGTATGAAAACGACATAGCATCGAAAGTCAAATCTGACCCGAAACTGCTGTATAGCCACATTAGGAGGAAGACAACAGTCAAGGACCAGGTGATAAGGCTGAGGAAAGAAGGTGGAGAACTCACAAGAAACGATCAAGAGGTATGTGAGGAGCTCAACA
>NC_091312.1:21962186-21999686 GCF_038502225.1 Cherax quadricarinatus
AACAACATAACCGTGTCTTACATGGCTCTGGGGAACACAGGAGCCACTGTAGTGCTAAGTCTGCCTTCCAGATCTCTTTCAAGCCCAGACCAAGCTAAAAGGAGAATTGTAAGCCCCACATTAGGTTACAAGACCAGTTTTAAAGCCCCAGACCAAGTTTTACAGATCAGTTTTAAGCCAGAATGGGCTAGCAGACCAATCTAAAACCTCAGATGGGCTACTAGATCAGTTAAAAGAACATCGCTTGCAAGCGTCGGACCAGCTACGAGACCAATTTTTAAGACCCACTCAGGGCCACAAGAAGAGTTGTAAGCGACAAACCGAGCTACTAGACCAGTTTTACCAGCTAACGCGTTGGTCTTGAGTTTTACGGCTCACCGCGAGTTCAGTCCTCACCGGTACTGTGGTTTGTAGTCATCAATACACAATATTTTTCCCTTTGCACTGTGGCAAATCCTTAGTTCGTTGAACGGTGATAGCGCCTTTGCTTCACAACCGAAGGACTCGGCTTCAATCCTGGGGCGGGTGGTGACGAAGGGTAAGCCTCCTTGTAGCTGTAGAGTTCTTCCTTCCCTGTTCGTCTATTGGTAAATAGGTACCTGGGTGTTAGTCGACTGCTGTGGATAGCGTTCTGGGGAAGGGTGGAAGCAGTTCCCTGGGCCTGGATCTTTGAAATAAGCTGACGTTGGATAACAGCTGTTTGTCTGTTGTTTCAACGGTAAAAACAACGCAGTCGTGTCAAGGTGTATTAGACAAATGTAAACAACAGCAATGCTGCGGTGGTGGAACTGTTGGCTAATATTTACAATATCAGAATGCGCCTGAATCCGCTCTGGAACGTTGAAATAAGCAATAAAAGCAAATTTTCTCTTTGTGTGGGACGACAAATGCATGCGATTATCAAGACAGTTATTGAGGATACGTTTCGCCCACCATATGTATATATTATAATGTTTCATCTTACTTTTTAAATTAAATATGAAAAAAGAGAGGGAGTGATCTCCGGATCTCTCTCCTTAGTGTGTCGACACTCACACATCTCAAAAATTATTAATAATAGTATGACTCTCTTCAATTTCCCCCTTATTTCTTACTTTCTTCTCACTAACCTTACCTTTATCGTTCTCTCTCTCTCTCTCTCTCTCTCTCTCTCTCTCTCTCTCTCTCTCTCTCTCTCTCTCTCAAGGTAAGATGTAGCGTGCTCCCAGATGCGTAATGCTCACAACAGTGATCATGTGATCATCTAGCTGAACTTCAGTGTGTTCTCGGGACGTCAACGAGATCACCTTAGGTAGCCTCAAGCAGGCAGAAGGTGGCACCTTCCCTGGTCCACACGCTGATCTGCTCTTCACAATTCACATACACTGTATCCCTGGCGGTCATAACTATCTCACTGTGTACCTCGCTTTCACAGCTCACACACACACACACACACAGTGTTCCTGGCCTTTACAGTCACACAGTATTATCCCTCGGTAGTTACGTAGACTATCTAACACACGAAGCAACAGTAAAACTGTTGTAACCTAGTTTGGGCAGTCTACGTGAGAGAAGAGATATGTTTTCTCTCCAAGTACTCTCACTTCCTCCTTTCTGTATAACCAAAGAATCTCAACACCTCTACCGCTCCTCGAGTTATGTCTTTCACACCGTCACATCCTCAGCTAATTTCTTCACCAATTTTTTTTCTATAATATATTTGTACGCCACACTGATCAGATTGGTCATCTTCATTGTCTGTTGCCTCCTTCTCACAGCATCTTCTAAGATCTTCATCCGACACCCATCCGTAAATGTTGATACAGCTGTACTCTGATGCATAGTACATTACTCTTCATTCAAACTTATGAGAGACTTCTTTTTCCCCTCTCACAGACTCCTCAACATTACTGCTACTTTCTTTTTCTCCCTTCCTTCTTTGTTGTGGTTGACATCATCTTTCACTGATATATCTGCTCCGAAGACTATCTAAATATACCCACTTTCTCAAAATTCCTTCCCTCCAAACTGCCTTATTCCAAACTGCCTCACTCCATACTCCTTTCTTCCAAACTGCCTCACTCCAAACTTCTTCCCTTCCAACTTCTTACCAGACGGTCATTCCCCGGACTACCACCTGCCCTCATTAATTTGTTCCTTTTTGTGTTCACGTTCAGCTTCCTACTCTTCCACAGTCTTGCGAACTCCTGCAGCTGCTACTGTTGTTAACTGAGGTGAGATGCCACCTCAAGGGCGACCTCTATCCTATTACTCTTAAACCTAACAAGTCCTTTTCTCTTTCTATATATTTTTATGCACAGTTCTGTTCAACGGAAGATCGTTGTTCATCAAGCCCCCTGTCTATACACTTGTTATTAATGTAATTATTATAATTTCATTAAAGGCTGCCTGTTCACCACCTGTCTACCTACTATTATTACCAACGTTACTTTAATTATAAATTTTAATCCTATGGGGATTTAAAGTGAATATGCACAGAAATGCACATACACTCGTGTACGTGTACGTGAACTATTCTCTCAGTGTACACTCAATAGGTTAGAAATACTCACCAAAATATACATAAATATACATGAGTTTTCAGTATTAAAATCCATCTCTGTCAGTTCTAAGTTCTGTTATCTTTTCCTCTGTTCACCTTCGTCCTTTGTTCTATTTTAATTCAAGTTCTTCAGTGCAAAACACTTTCATTTTCCTTAAATGTTTTACTCTGTTTCTATATCTGATCTTAGGTAACTCAAAGTAATTATTGATTAATGTTTTTAATATTGATCATAGGTTACTCAAAGTAATTATTACATCAGCTCACTTTGTTAATTTATTTTTATATATATTCATGACTTAAGAAATCGTAATGACACGATTGCAAATAAACCATACCCCCGGCCGGGATTGAACCCGCGGTCATAGAGTCTCAAAACTCCAGCCCGTCGCGCTAGCCACTAGACCAGCTAGCCACAATAAGATTCATCCAACTAGGTATATTTCTACACCATAGGAAAGTTAGCACAGGCACCTCTGTGACCACAAATGCAAGTTTTTACAGACGAATCTCCAGCTAGCGTGGCCGTGACGAACTCTAGCTCAAGTCCCTTCACTGCCGTCAACATGACTTAAGAAATCGTAATGACACGATTGCAAATAAACCATACCCCCGGCCGGGATTGAACCCGCGACGGGCTGGAGTTTTGAGACTCTATGACCGCGGGTTCAATCCCGGCCGGGGGTATGGTTTATTTGCAATCGTGTCATTACGATTTCTTAAGTCATGTTGACGGCAGTGAAGGGACTTGAGCTAGAGTTCGTCACGGCCACGCTAGCTGGAGATTCGTCTGTAAAAACTTGCATTTGTGGTCACAGAGGTGCCTGTGCTAACTTTCCTATGGTGTAGAAATATACCTAGTTGGATGAATCTTATTGTGGCTAGCTGGTCTAGTGGCTAGCGCGACGGGCTGGAGTTTTGAGACTCTATGACCGCGGGTTCAATCCCGGCCGGGGGTATGGTTTATATATATTCATCTTTCTGCATATTACGACCATTACGAAAAAAATTGTGTGTGTGTGTGTGTGTGTGTGTGTGTGTGTGTGTGTGTGTGTGTGTGTGTGTGTGCGTGTGTGTCTTGCAGCATGCTGAGTGCTGCAGCATACTGAGAGCCGTGATGAATACACTATACAAAGAGGACAGCCAGCGCAGCATAACATGTGTAGACCAACAATTTTTAAGAGAATGTTGAAAAGCCCATCTTTAGCCTTGTGTTTGTTTAGGCTTACCTCGTTAAGCTGTGTGTGTGTGTGTGTGTGTGTGTGTGTGTGTGTGTGTGTGTGTGTGTGTGTGTGTGTGTGTGTGCGTATGTGTGTGTGTGAGCTCTCACTATTTCCTATTTCTGAGATCGAATCTCAGCTCCTGGTCCTGCTTCTTAACTACGTGTTATTGCTTCACTCCACCTGGCTTCGTGACCATTTCATACTTATTTTTAAAGCTACGTATGGAGCCTGCCTTCACTAGTTCTTCATCCAATTTATTTCACATTCGCACCATTATCAAGTTGAACAAATATTTTCAGACATCTCTCTAACTTGTTGGTTTGTAGCTTCGTCTCAGCCTTCACATACCCACGTCCTCCTCAACAACCCACACCTCCAGCACTTTTCAGTATTCTCTATATCAAGTCTTCTGAATATTTTTTACGTTGTGATATTGTCTTGCTTCTATCCACTAATGCTATCAGGTTCAGCTCGTTTAACCTCGCCTCATAGTTAAATCCAGTTAACTCCGAAAAGGGTCTCGTTATCAACTTTTGCATTTCTTTAGGTTTCCTAAAATTCTTTATAAGATGCGAGTTCTACTCAGGTGCTGCGTACTCAGAGATAGATGGGTCTGACATATGTCGTATAGAAGGTCAAAGTCGTGAATGACTGTCGAGATTCCTGAAGACTAATCTTTGATTTGATAAATGAGCAGTCACTGAAGAGATTGTTCAGTTGAAGTGCGCCTCTAGCGATATGCTCGGCACTACGCTCATTCCTAGATCATTCTCCTTAAGTAAGATTGGCAGTCTGTGTGTCCTGGATCTAAGAGTACCTCAGTTTTCGGTCTGGTTTTCCCCGTCTCACGATTTTCATAATCTTGAAATTAATAAGGTTGAATTTCTGTAGCCACTTGTCTGAGAAATCCTGCAGTTTGTCCAGATCTATCTGTAACCATTGCTTGTTCTCATCTGTTTTAATTCTTCTCATTCGTTTGATATTATCTACAACAAAGGACACATTTAACTGCATCTCTTTTGGTATATCATTCATATATACCAGAAAGATACTCGGCTTTACTTGTTACACTTGCCTCTGATATTTATTCTCCAACAATCACTCTTTCTTCTTCCCGTAAGATACTCTCCCTTACCCCCCGTAGTGCATTCTCTCTTATACCTGCCTGTTCCTCAAGATTTTGCTCGTTTCTTGTTAGATACAGCATCAGAAGTCTTCTTGCAGTCTAAGAATGTGCAAATAACCATGTCTCTCCTTATCTCTCTCTTTCTCTCCCTTTCTCTCTCTCTCTAGCCTCACTTCTACGTTGTCATGAATCTCCAGCAGGATTGCGAGACATGATTTATCATTTCTAAACCAGTGTTGGTTGTTTATAAACCTGCTTGTCTCCAGGATGTCCACTACTCCCCTTCCGATTATCTTCTCCATTACCTTACTTTCTGTGAATGTCAGTCATGATGGTCTTTAGTTTAATTTTTCCCGTCTGTCTCCTTTCTTAAATATGAAGACTTCACTCGTTGTCTTCCAAACCTCTTGCAAATGGCCCGTATCCATTTACTTATTGTATAGTTGAGCTAGCGGTATGGAGAGTGCCGGTGCCACACAATCCCGGGTCACACTGTACCAGGTCTTAATAACTTTGATGTTGATAAGTAATTATGAAAAATGGTATACAATATCGACTTTGATGTTGTATCCAGCTCACTCAGAAGTTTCGTCACCTCCTTTGTTATGATGTTCGGTTCCTGATGATGTATATTCTACCTTCATTTCCATGGTGTTGCTTCTGTTTCCGCCGGGAACAATTTAACTCATTATTTCAGCTCCTCACAGATTTTCTTGTTCCTCGTGACTTTTCTTCTTCTTTCCTTCAGTTTCATTATCTTCTCTTTTACTGTCGCCTTTATTCTGATGTGTTTGTGTGTGTGTGTGTGTGTGTGTACTCACCTAATTGTGGTTGCAGGGGTCGAGACTCAGCTCCTGGCCCCGCCTCTTCACTGATTGCTACTAGGTCCTCTCTCTATCTGCTTCCTGAGCTTTATCATACCTCTTCTTAAAACTATGTATGGTTCCTGCCTCCACTACTTCACTTGCTAGGCTATTCCACTTCCTGACGACTCTATGACTGAAGAAATACTTCCTAACGTCCCTGTGACTCGTCTGAGTCTTCAGCTTCCAGTTGTGACCCCTTGTTCCTGTGTTCCCTCTCTGGAACATCCTATCTATGTCCACCTTGTCTATTCCCCGCAGTATCTTGTATGTCGTTATCATGTCTCCTCTGACCCTTCTGTCCTCCAGTGTCGTCAGTCCGATTTCCCTCAACCTTACCAAGACAGCAATGCCTAAGCGTACGTAATAAGGCAAATAGATTACTGGGATTTATATCAAGAAGTGTAAGCAACAGAAGTCCAGAGGTCATACTGCAGCTTTATACATCATTAGTAAGGCCTCACCTAGATTATGCAGCTCAGTTCTGGTCTCCATATTACAGAATGGACATAAATTCGTTAGAAAACATTAAGCGTAGGATGACTAAATTAATACATAGCGTTAGAAATCTTCCTTATGAAGAAAGATTGAAGACTCTTAAGTTACATTCACTTGATAGACGAAGAATGAGGGGAGACCTGATCGAAGTGTATAAGTGGAAGATAGGTATTAATAAAGGGGATATTAATAAGGTCTTGAGGATGTCTCTCCAAGAGAGAACCCGCAGTAATGGATTTAAATTAGATAAGTTTAGATTTAGAAAGGACATAGGAAAGTATTGGTTTGGAAATAGGGTAGTTGATGAGTGGAACAGTCTACCTAGTTGGGTTATTGAGGCTAGGACTTTGAGTAGTTTCAAATTTAGGTTGGATAAGTACATGAGTGGGAGGGGTTGGATTTGAGTGGGACTTTCACATCAGAGCTTATTTCTTGGATGGCATTAAAAATTGGGTTGGGCAAATGTTTTGTTAGTGGGATGAATTGTAAAGGACCTGCCTATTATGGGCCAACAGACCTCCTGCAGTGTTCCTCCTTTCTTATGTTCTTATGTTCTTTCCTCGTACGACATCCCCCTGAGCTCTGGGACTAGCCTTGTTGCAAACCTTTGTACTTTCTCTAACTTCTTGACGTGCTTGACCAGGTGTGGGTTCCAGACTGGTGCTGCATACTCCAGTATGGGCCTAACATACACAGTGTACAGTGTCTTGAACGATTCCTTATTAAGGTATCGGAACGCTATTCTCAGGTTTACCAGGCGCCCGTATGCTGCAGCAGTTATTTGGTTGATGTGTGCCTCCGGTGACGTGCTCGGTGTTATGGTCACCCCAAGGTCTTTCTCCCTGAGTGAGGTCTGTAGTCTTTGTCCACCTAGCCTATACTCTGTCTGCGGTCTTCTTTGCCCCTCCCTAATCTTCATGACTTTGCATTTGGCAGGATTGAATTCGAGAAGCCAGTTTCTGGACCACATGTCCAGCCTGTCCAGGTCTCTCTGCAGTCCTGCCTCATCCTCATCCGATTTAATTCTTCTCATCAACTTCACATCATCTGCGAACAGGGACACTTCAGAGTCTATTCCTTCCATCATGTCGTTCGCATATATCAAAAATAGCACTGGTCCTAGAACTGTGTGTGTGTGTGTTTGTGCGGACCTCCACGAGAGAGTGAAACTGACTTAAAAAAGAAAAACTCCCCGAGAAGAACATAATTAAGTAACCTAGAATGTGGGACACCTATAGTGGTTGTCGGATTTTTTTTAGTTCTTCCTCAAAGAGATAACCTGAGAATGAAGCTTCTGATCGGCTTCAAACTTAGCCTGTTATAAGTTTTGTTCAGGAAATGGTTCGCACTGAACATCCTAATTATTCAGTGTTATTAAACAAAAAAAGTTACTGGTATTGGTCCAGTAAATATAGAATTCTTCCTATAAGAACATAAGAAAATAAGGGATACAGTTGATATCTTTCTCGGATCACGCAGACATTAAGTCAAGTTTAGTATTCATGTGTGATGGACAAAGTTGGGAAGACCAAAAGTATTCCTCCTGACAAGAGTTTGGGAAATTAAAACAAAGTTGTGGATAAAGGCCCGGGAGCGAGGGAGGAGGAGATTATACACAAGTTTTAGAGAAGAGGAACGACATGAGTCACTGATGACAGATATGGCGAGATTGTTGATGATTGTGTATACTCAACTAGTTGTGGTTGGAGGGGTCGAGTCACAGCTTCTGGCCCCCGCCTCTTCACTGGTCGCTACTAGGTCACTCTTCCTGTTTCATGAGCGTTATCATGCCTCTTGTTAAAGCTGTGTATGGCTCCTGCCTCCATTACATCACTTCCCACACTATTCCACTTTCTGACAACTCTGTGGCTGATGAAATACTTCCTAACATCCGTCAAAGACTTAAAAAAATATATTTAAAAAAAAAACACACACACATTCAAGAGACTGAAACATAGGAAGACGTTTCGCTCCGACTTGGACCCCTAACCAGACACACTAAAATGAGGAGGTACACACACCAGGATATAAACAATTATTATAATCAAAACTAAGCGCTAAATCCACATGGGTCAGAATATAAAGAAAAATGGGAAGCGAGTATTAGTCAAAGTAGTATTAGTAGTAGTGGTAGTGATAGTAGTAATAATACTAGTAGTAGTAGTGTGAGTGTGTAATGCTTGGTGCTGAGTAGGTGGTGGTGGTGGTGGTGGTGAGTAATGTGCTAGTGGTGCTAGTGGTAGTGGTAGTGGTGGTGGTGGAGGTGGTGGTGATAATGTACTAGGTGGTGCTGGTGTGGTGGTGTGGTGGTGTGGTGGTGATGGTAATGTGCTAGGTGGTGCTGGTGGTGGTAGTGGTGGTGGTGGTATAATGCTAGTGGTGCTAGTGGTAGTGGTGGTGCTAGTGGTAGTGGTAGGTGCTAGTGGTGGTGGTGGTGGTGGTGGTGGAGTATGCTAGTGGTGGTGGGGTGGTGGTAGTGGTGTGGTGGTGGTGATGGTGGTAATGTGCTAGTGGTGCTGGTAGTGGAGTGGTAGTAGTGGCGGTGGTGGTGGTGTGTGAATAATGCTGGCGGTGCTGGTGGTGGTGGTGCTAGTGGTGGTGGTGCTGTAGTAGTGGTGGTGGTGAGTGGTGGTAATGTGCTTGTGGTGCTGTGGTAGTGGTAGTGGTGGTGGTGGTGGTGGTAGTGGTAAGTGCTAGTGGTTCTGTAGTGGTAGTGGTGGTGGTGGTGGTGGTGGTGTATTAAGTGCTGGTGGTGCTGTGGTAGGTAGTAGTGGTGGTGGTGATGGTAATGTGCTAGTAGGTGCTGGAGTAGTGGTAGTGTAGTGGATGGTGGTGGTGGTGAGTGGTATAATGCTGTGTACTGGTGAGGTAGTAGGTGGTGGTGATGGTGGTGGTAATAAGTACTGGTGGTGCTAGTGGTGGTGGTGTGGTAATGTGCTAGTGGTGCTGAGTGGTAGTAGGGGTGGTGCTGGTGGTGGATGGTGGTGCTGGTGGTGTGGTGGTGGTGGTGGTGGTGTGTGTGCTGGTGGTGGAGTGGTGGTGTGGTGAGTGGTAGTATGTGGAGGTGGTAGTGTAGGTGGTGGTGATGGTAGTGAATTACTAGTGGTGCTAGTGGTAGTGGTGTAGTGGTGTAGTAGTGGCGGTGGTGGTGGTGGTGGTAAGTGTGCTGCGGTGCTGAGTGAGTGGTGGTGCTAGTGGTGGTGGATGGTGGTGATGGTAGTGTAATGCTTGTTGTGGTAGTGTGGTAGTGGTAGGTGGTGGTGGTGGAGTAGGTAATAGTACTAGTGGTGCTAGTGGCAGTAGTAGCGGTGGTGGTGGTGGTGGTGGTGGTGAGTATAATGCTAGTGGTACTAGTGGTAGTGGTAGTGGTGGTGGTAGTAATGTAAATGCTAGTGGTGCTAGTGGTGATGGTAGAAGTAGTGGTGGTGGTGTGTAGTGAATAATGCTAGTGGTACTAGTGGTAGTGTAGTGGTGGTGGTGGTGGTGGTGGTGTGCTACTGGTAAGTGGTAGTGTGGTGCTAGTGTAGTGCTACTAGTGTAGTGTATAGTAGTACTAGTAGTAGTTGTAGTAGTAGTAATGGTACTGGTAGTAGTAATGGTACTGGTAGTAGTAATAATACAATAGTAGTAGTAGTAGTAGTAGTAGTAGTAGTAGTAGTAGTAGTAGTAGTAGTAGTAGTAGTAGTGGTGGTTACCTGGAGGTTATTCCGGGGATCAACGCCCCCCGCGGCCCGGTCCATGACCAGGCCTCCCGATGGATCAGGGCCTGATCAACTAGGCTGTTACTGCTGGCCGCGCAGTCCAACGTACGAGCCACAGCCCGGCTGATCCGGCACTGACTTTGAGTATCTGTCAGCTCTCTCTTGAAGGCAGCCAGGGGTTTATTGGCAATTCCCCTAATGCTTGATGGGAGGCTGTTGAACAGTTTTGGGCCCCGGACACTTATGGTGTTTTCTCTTGGTGTACCAATGGCGCCCCTACTTTTTTATTGGGGGCATTTTGCATCGCCTGCCCAGTCTTTTCACATTTGAGGGAGTGATTTCTGTGTGTAGATTTGGGACCATTCCTTCCAAGATTTTCCAAGTGTAGATTATGATATATCTCTCCCTCCTGCGTTTCAAGAGTACAAGTCAAGTGCTTCCAAGCGTTCCCAGTAGTTAAGGTGCTTGACAGAACTTATACGTGCAGTAAAGGATCTCTGTACACTCTCTAGATCTGCAATTTCACCTGCTTTGAATGGAGATGTTAATGTACAGCAGTATTCCAGCCTAGAGAGAACAAGTGATTTGAAAAGGATCATCATGGGCTTGGCATCTCTCGTTTTGAAAGTTCTCATTATCCATCCTATCATTTTCTTTGCACGTGCGATCGTGGCACTGTTGTGATCCTTGAAAATGAGATCCTCAGACATTACTACTCCCAGGTCCCTTACATTATTTTTCCGCTCTATTGTATATCCGGAGTCAGTAGTATACTCTGTTCTGGTTATTATCTCCTCCAGTTTTCCATAACGGAGTAGTTGGAATTGTTTATCCTCATTGAACATCATATTGTTTACCGTTGCCCACTGGAAAACTTTGTTTATATCTTCTTGGAGGTTAACCGCGTCCTCAGCAGATGACAGCCTCATGCAGATCCTAGTATCATCCATGAAAGATGATACGATGCTAATAGTAATATATCTCTGTTTATGTCTGATATGAGGATAAGGAATAAGATGAGGCAGTACTGTGCCTTGTGGAACAGAGCTCTTCACTATGGCAGCCTCCGATTTAACTCTGTTGACCACTACTCTTTGTGTTCGATTTGTTAGGAAGTTGAAGAATCCATCTCCCCCACCCCCTTTCCCAGTTATTCCCCTTAGCACGTTTATTTTAGGGCTATTACGCCATGATCGCATTTGTCAAATGCTTTTGCAAAAGTCTGTGCATATTACATCTGCATTCTGATTTTCTTCCAGTGCATCCAAGACCATGTCATAGTGATCCAGTAGTTGTGAGAGGCAGGAGCGACATGCCCTGAACCCATGTTGCCCTGGATTGTGCAGATTTTAGGAATCCAGGTGATTTGCAATCCTGCTTCTTAGCACTCTTTCAAAGATTTTTATGATGTGGGACGTCAGAGCTATTGGTCTATAGTTCTTAGCTAATGCTTTGCTGCCACCTTTATGGACTGGGGCTATATCCGTTGTTTTAAGTGACTGTGGAATTTCACCCATGTCCAAGCTCCTCCTCCATAGTGTACTAAGGGCAAGCGAGAGGGATTTCTTGTAGTTCTTAATGAAAACAGAGTTCCACGAGTCTGGGCCCGGGGCTGAGTGCATAGGCATGTTGTCAATGGCATTTTCGAAATCTATCGGAGTTAGGGTAATGTCAGTGTGTAAATGTCTAGTGGTGCGGTGGTAGTGGTAGGTGGGTGGAGTGGAGTGGTAAGTAATGTACTAGTGGTATGGTGGTGGTGGTAGTGGTGGTAGGTGTTAATGCTGGAGTGTACTGTAGTGTGGTAGGTGGTGGTATTGGTAGTGGTAGTGGTGGTGTAGGTGAGTACTAGTAGTGGTGGTAGGTGGTAGGTAGTGGTGGTGGTGTGGTGGTAGTATGTGTGCATGGTGTAGTGGTAGGTGAGTAGGTGTGGTGGTGGTGGTGGTATGGTGCTGGAGGTGGTGGTGGTGGTGGTGGTGGTGGTAGGTAGTGGTGAGTGGTGGTGGTGGTGTGTAGTGGTAATGTAGTGATGGTGTGGTGGTGACTGGTGGTGGTGGTAAGGTGGTGGTGGTGGTGGTGGTGAGTAGTGGTGGGTGGTGGTGGTGTGGTGGTATGCTTGTGGTGTGTGGGGTGAGTGGTAGTGGTGGTGGTAGTGGTGGTGGTGGTGTGGTGGTGGTGGTGGTGAGTGTGTGTAGTGGTGGTGGTGGTGGTGGTAATGTGCTAGGTGTGGTACTGGTGGTGTGGTGGTGGTGTGGTGGTGGTGGTGAGGTGGTGGTGGTGGTGGAGTGTGTGCTAGGTGGTGCTGGTGGTGTGGTGGTGGTGGTGGTGGTGGTGGTGGTGGAGTGGTGGTGGTGGTGGTGAGGTGGTGGTGGTGTAGGTAATAATGCTAAGGTGGTGCTAGTGGTGGATGGTGGTGGAGGTGGTAGTGATGTGCTGGTGGTGCTGTGGTGGTGGATGGTGGATGGTGGTGGTGGTGGTGGTGGATGGTGTGGCTAGGTGGTAAGGGTGGTAGGTGGTGGTGGTGGTGGTGGACTAGGTGCTGGTAGTGGTGGTGTAGGTGGTAGTGGTGGTAGTGGTAGTGGTGGTGGTGGTGGTATGTGGTGGTGGTGGTACTGGTGGTGTAGTGGTGGTGGTGTGGTGGTGAGTGTGGTAGGTGGTGGTAGTAATGGTGGTAATAATGCTGTAGGTTGGTAGTAGGTAGAGGTAGTGGTGGTGGTAGTGATAATGCTAGTGGTGCTAGTGGTGGTGAGTGGAAGGTGGTGGAGGTGGTGGTAAGTATGGTGCTGGTGGTGTGGTGGTGGTGGTGGTGGTGGTGTGGTGGTGGTGAGTGGTGTGGTGTGAATGCTGGTGGTGTGGTGGTGGTAGGTGGTGGTGGTGGTGGTGGTGGTATGGTGGTGGTGGTGTGTGGTAGTGGTAGGTAGTATGGTGGTGGTATGGTGGTGGTAAGGTGCTAGGTAGTGGCTAGTGGTAGGTGAGTGGTGGTGGTAGTGGTGGTGGTGGTAGTGAATGCTGTGGTGCTGGTGGTGGTGGTGGTGGAGGTGGTGGTGGTGGTGGTGGTGGTGGTGGTGGTAGTGCTAGTGGTGTAATAGTGTGGTATGGTGGAGTGGAGGTGGTGGAGGTGGTGTGACTGGTGGTGCTGTGGTGGTGGTGGTGGTGTGGTGGTGTGGTGGTGGTGGTAGTGGTGGTGGTGGTGGTGGTGATGTGTGGTGGTGGTGGAAGTGGTGGTGGTGGTAATGTAGTGCTGTGGTAGTGGTAGTGGTGGTAGTGGTGGTGGTGGTGGTGGAGGTGGAGGTGTGCTAGTGGTGAGTGGTGTGCTGGAGTGGTGTTATGTGTGAGTAGTGGTGGTGGTGGTGGTGTAGGGTGTGAAGGTGGTGGTGGTGGTGGTGAATGTGTGGTGTGGTGCTGTGGTGGTAGTGGTGGTGGTAGTGGTATGTAGTAGTGGTGTGGTGGTGGTAGTGGTGGTATTGGTGGTGGTGGTGTGAGTAGTGGTGGCTAGTGGTAGCTAGTGGTGAGTAGTGGTAGTGGTAATGGTAGAGGTGGTGGTAGTGATGATGGTGAGGTAGTGGGGTAGTGGTGATGGATGAGGTGGTGGTGGTAATAATACTAGTGGTGCTAGTGGTGTAGTGGTGGTGGTAGTGTAATGCTAGTGGTGCAGTAGGTGGTAGTGAGGTAGTGGTGGTGGTGAGTGGTGTGGTGTAGTGGTGGTGAGTGGTGTAGTAGTGGAGGTGGTGGTGGTGGTGTAGAATAATGCTAGTGGTGCTGGTAGTGGATGTAGTGGTAGGTGGTAGTAGGTGGTGGTGGTGGTGTAGTGGTAATGACTGAGTGTAGTGGTGTAGTGTAATGTGTGTGTGTGTGGTTGGTGTGGTGAGTGCTGGTGGTGCAGGTAGAGTAGGTGGTAGTAGGTAAGTATGTAGTGTGAGTAGTGAGTGGTGATATGGTGGCTAGTGGTGCTGGTGGTGGTGTAGGTAGTGGTGGTGGTAGTGGTGGTGGTGGTAGGTGGTGGTAGTGTGTGGCTAGTGGTAGTGTAGGTGGTATGGTGGTAGTAGGTGATAGTGGTAAGGTAGGTGAGTGTAGTATTGGTAGTGAGTGGTGGTGGAAGTAGGTAGGTGGTGGTGGTGGTAGTGGTAGTGGATGTGGTAGTGGTGGTGGTGAGTGGTGGTGGTGGTGAGTGGTGGCTGGTGGTGGTGGTAGTGGTGGTAGTGTGCTGTGTCTGGTGGTGGTGGTAGGTGGAGGTGGTGGTGGTGGTGGTGCTAGGTGTGCTGGTGGTGTAGTGGTGGTGGTGGTGGTGAGTGTAAGTGGTGGTAGGTGGTAGTGGTGCTAGGTGAGTGGTGGTAGTGGAGGTAGTGGTAGTGTGGTGGTGGTGGTGGTGTGCTAATAGGTGCTAGTATGGTAGTAGTGTAGGTAGTGGTAGTGGTGGTAGGTAGGTAGGTGAGTGGTAGGTGGTAGTGAGTGGTGGAAGGTGGATAATGTGCTAGTAGGTGGTAGGTGGATAGTGAATAGGTGGATTGTGAAGTAGTGTGGTGAGTGGTAGTATAGGTGAGGTAGGTGGTGGTGGTGGTGGTGAATAATGCTAGTGGTGCTAGGTAGTGGTAGGTGGTAGTGGTGAGTAGTGGTAGTGAGTGGTGGTGGTGGGTGGTGGTAATGGTACAATGGTGCTGGTAGTGGTGCTAGTAGGTGGTATGTGGTGGTGGTGGTAGTAGTGATGATGCTAGTGGTGACTAGTGGTAAGTGGTGAGTGGTGGTGGTGAGTGGTGGCTAGGTGTGGTAGTGGTGGTGTGATGTGGTAGTGAGGTGGTGGTGGTAGTGTAGTGGTGGTAGTGGTGGTGGTAGGTATGGATGGCTAGTGGTGCTGGTAGGTGGTAGGTAAGTGGTGGTAGTATGAAATTGGTGCTGGTGGTAGTAATGTAGTAGGTAGTGGTGCTGGTATGGTAGTGGAGGTGGTGGAGGTGGTATGAATGTAGTGGTGGTGTGGAAGCTGGTGGTGCTAGTGGTGGTGGTAGTGGAGTGGTGGTAGTGGTGGTGGTGGTGGTGGTGTGTGCTGGTGGTGCTGTGGTAGTGGTGGAGTGAGGTGGTGGTGGTGGTGGTGGTGGTAGGTGTGTGCTGGTGGTGCTAGTGGTAGTGGTGTGGTAGTGGTGAGTAGTTGTGAGGTGGTGGTGGTAGTGTGGTGGGGTGGTGATGGCTAGGTGGTGTAGTGGTGAGGTAGTGTGGTGGTAGTAGTGGAGGTGGTGGTGGTGGTAGTATGCACTAGTGGTACTAGTGGTGGTATGGTGGTGGTGTGATAGGTGGTATAGTGGTGGTGGTGGTGGTGGTGGGGTGGGTAGGTGGTGCTGGTGGTTGGTGGTGTGGTAGTGGTGGAGGTGGTGGCACTGGTGGTGCTGGTGGTGGTGGTGGTAGGTGGTGGTGGTAAGTGTAATGCTGTGGTGCTAGTGGTAGGTGGTGGTAGGTGGAGTAGTGGTGGTGGTAGGTGGTATAGTAGTGGTAGTAGTAGTAGTAATAATAATAACATTAATATTACTAGTAGTAGTAGTAGTATAATTAATAGTAGGCATAATGGTAGTAGATGAAAAATTAGTAGTGCAGCTGATGTAGAAATAAGAAGGTGGTAGTAGAGGTAAATATAGTAGAAAATACGTAAAAAATATAACGACAAAGACTGTAGTATTAGCAGTAGTAACAGTGGAGGTAGTTCATCACTGCAGGAGCACAGAGGAGCACTGCAGGAGCACAGAGGAGCACTGCAGGAGCACAGAGGAGCACTGCAGGTGAGCTGCGGGAGCACAGAGGAGCACTGCAAGTGAGCTGCAGGAGCACAGAGGAGCACTGCAAGTGAGCTGCAGGAGCACAGAGGAGCACTGCAAGTGAGCTGCAGGAGCACAGAGGAACACCGCAGGAGATCTGTCCCGTGCTCGACAAAATCCACCGAGGCAGAAGACAGAAAAAGCAATGAAGGCTTAGGAAAGGCCACAAGAGGTCAGGTGAGGAGAAGACGAAGGTCACTTCAAGTCACGAGTGTTCTGAACAGGGACAAAACCTGTCCAAATCGAAGCGAAACCTTATCACCATGTCTCTGTCTCTGTCTCTCTCTCTCTCTCTCTCTCTCTCTCTCTCTCTCTCTCTCTCTCTCTCTCTCTTGTGATGGACTGAACACATCGACTCCAGGTTGAGGGACTGTTTACCTCAGACTCCTCTAGCACATTTCTTTTGGTGAAGAACACGAATATTACTTTTCTTAAAGTAAAAAAATGTACTCTCCGAATGAGAATAAAAGGAAATCTTGTTTCAGAGAAAATGAAAGAAGAGCCAAGAATCAGTGATGGCGGAGATGATGGTAGCTGGTGATAAAGCACGGAGACAGAGACATAGAGAGAGAGACAGAGAGAAAGTGAAAGACAGAGACAGAGAGGCAGAAAGACAGACAGAGACAGACTAACAGACAGACAGAGACAGAGACAGAAAGAGAGACAGACAGAGGGACAGACAGACAGACAGATAGAGACAGTCAGACAGACAGAGACAGACAGACAGAGAGGGAGAGAGAGAGAGAAAGACAGAGAGAGACAGAGAGAGACAGAGAGAGACAGAGAGAGACAGAGAGAGACACAGAGAGAGACACAGAGAAAGACAGAGAGAGAGAAAATTAAAATGAAAACATGAGGAATAAGGAAAACAGTAAGGAAAGACAAAGGAGACGGGATGAACAACGGAGAATAATGAAAAGAGAAGACAAATAAGTGAGTAATTAGGGAGGATAAGAGGGAGTGAGAACATTTAAAAGGATGCTGAATAAATAAGGGAAGAGTGCAAGAAGGGACAAGGAGGAGGGGAGGAAGAGGGAAGTATGAGGGAGAGGTAGAGCAGCAGCTGAAGGAGGATAATGGGAAAGCTAAAACACGAGAATATACAGGAAGAATCGGAAGTGGAGGAGAAAGGAAGGGAAGGAAGAGGAAAAAGTGTGTGTGTGTGTATGTGTGTGTGTGTGTGTGTGTGTGTGTGTGTGTGTGTGTGTGTGTGTGTGTGTGTGTGTGTGTGTGTGTGTGTGTGTGTGTGTGTGTGTGTGTGTGTGTGTGTACTCACTTATATGTGGTTGCAGGGGTCGATTCACAGCTGCCTGTCCACTGGCATCTACTTTCCTGGTTGCTTGAGCCCCATCATACCTATTTTTAAAACCATGTATAGGTCCAGCCTCTACCACTTCTCTGTCTAGGTCGTTCCACTGCCTGGCGAATCTAAGGCTTAAGAAGTATTTCCTAACATCCTCGTGACTCATCTGTGCATCGTATGTACCTGAGACCCGCCTCTTGAACAGACTTCCACTGTGCACCCTATCAGTCCTTCTCAGCATTTTGTAAGTCATAATCATGTCATCCCTTGTTCTTCTGTCCTCTGATGTCTTCAGGTTTAGCTCACTTAGCCTCTCCTCATAACTCATACCTCTCAGCTCTGGGGTTAGTCTCGTTGCAAACATAAGCACTTTTTTCCAGCTTCTTGACATTATCAGTTGCAGATTCCATACTGGTGCTTCATACTCCAAGATGAGCCTCACAAATATCGTTTATGGTGTCGTGAAACGCTCCTTGTTCGTGTTCCTGAAAGTGTTGTTTAAATTTTCCAGTCTTGTATTTACTGCAGCAGTTATTCGATCGATGTATGCCTCAGGCGATATGCTCGGAACTATGCTCACCCCGAGGTCCTTCTCTTTTATGGAAGTTTGCAGCCTTCGTTAGCCAAGCCTGTACTCTGTTTCCGGTCGTCTTTTACCCTATCACAATTTACATAACTTTACATTTGCTGAGGTTAAATTCGAGTAACTAATTCTATGGTCAGTCCTGGAGTCTGTCCATACCAGTTTGTACTCTTTCCTGGTCTGCTCTTGTTTCTATTATTCTCATTAGATACACATCACCTCCATGTTTCTGTGTGCGTGTGTGTGTGTGTGTGTGTGTGTGTGTGTGTGTGTGTGTGTGTGTGTGTGTGTGTGTGTGTGTGTGTGTGTGTGTGTGTGTGTGTGTGTGTGTGTGTGTCTGTGTGTGTGTCTGTGTGTGTGTCTGTGTGTGTGTGTGTGTCTGTGTGTCTGTGTGTGTGTCTGTGTGTACATATGCAAACTTTGTATATAACAAAAGCCACTGCTTGACAACGAAGCATGTGCAAGAGACTGTACAGTTCCAGGATTCACTAAACTGTGTTTCCAGGATTCGGTAACAAGTTGTGTTTCCAGGACTGCAGTAAGCTTCAGGACACTTGCACAGACTCCCTGGTAACCTCAGGTCACTATTACTAGGCACAACGTTTCGCCATGTGTAGAGTTTTATAGAGAGCAAAACGATGAGCCTAATCATTGCTTTTGCAGCAGCGTGTGTTTATTTTCTGGCTAAGAGATATAATTCCTCCTGGTTTCTGGTGAGGTCAAATGAATTAATTAGATCTACTTCGGCTAAAAGCAGTTCTAGATGGTGTGAGGCTGGCCATACTCACGTGCTCACTCGCTGGAAACACACGTACCTGGAACACACAGGAGGACAGTTAGTGAACTATCTTATTATTGATATCATCATCATCATTGTAGGCAGCACCATCATTACACTCATCATTTATAATTGTGCTCTGACTTAAACTCATCATCATACTCAAACTTATCATCATTATCATCATCATAATTATCATCGTCATCATTATTATCATCATTTTAAAGCCTGGTCCTAGGTATGGTGTATATCCCCCTATGCCACCCGCATCCCCAACATGCCACACACATCAGTTAAAGGGTGTGTTGAGTATGGCATTGAGTAGCTTCACTTATTACCCTTCAAGCGCAGCTCTGCCCATGTACATGGCTTACTCAAGATCCACAAACCAGGAGTTCCACTCAGAACCACCTGGGATAGTGGGAATGCACCACACAGGCTGGTAGAACTTCTGGTTTCCAACATTTGTCGAAACTTTTGGGAACAATTAGCCATGTTACCCTCAACACACTTGTATCTTACTGACAAAATCAAGAACATCAACGATAAGAATTATAAGGTGACGCCAGCTACGGCGTCACCTCATGATTCACCAGGGTCCTCATAAACGGACTCTACTGCTCTCCTTCGTCGGAAAGCTGTACAGATGACCTCGATCCTCCTTTTCCGGCCAGGGACTTTGTCAGACTAATCGAGCTTCGTATCGATTTCAACTCCTCTTTCGACAACACTGTGCAGGCAGTGATACGGGATGGTCAAGAGCTCACGACTGAGTGCGCTTGTGGCTATCCTGTACATGGATCACTTGAAGGAGCAGACTACGAAACTACGTGTTCCAAGAGGTATAATATGTAAAGTAAAAGGACACAAGTGCAACTAATGTGACATTTTATTGTGGCAACGTTTCGCTCTCCAGGAGCTTTGTCAAGCCTTGACAAAGCTCCTGGAGAGCGAAACGTTGCCACAATAAAATGTCACATTAGTTGAACTTGTGTCCTTTTACTTTACATATTGTCGGTAATTCTACCAACATTATTACAAGGTGTAATATGGCTGTAGTACAAGCATAATATCCTGCTGATTGTGTCCAGACTTCTAGACACTACCACACTTCTCAACAACATGAATTCTCTAGAATCCATTTTTAGATTTATCGCTGAGGAAACATCGAATAATAGCTTATACCTGTTTTTATGTTCTGATTTGTAAGAATGACCAAAAACTGAATTTTAAATACAACAGGAAAACCACGAACAAAAACGACCTATTGCACTACTGGTGGCCACACCAAACACTTTCAGGTATTATTTGAGAGTAAATAGGTATCATAGGTAGCATATAAGCATTATTGAAAGATATTATCTGAGAGTGTACAGAATCTCAAGCTCTGTATTTAATACACGATTGCAGAAGAAAGGCTGTTGAAATCTTCCGAAGTCAGCCTCCAAATCGATACATTGTTGTACCAGCAGAACAGAGAAAATACCACAACCTTATTGTTAAAAGTATTATGTAACCAGCAATACTTCCAACACCATCAATAGCCAAATAACAAAGAGCAACATACAACATGGTGGTTCCAACGCTGATATTTACATTATTCATGTGAGCGATATAATAAACTGTACATGAGGGAAAAGTCTAGGAGTTTAAAACAACGCATCCGATAACAAATAATAACTTGCCACAGTGACAATGCAATCAGTGCCTGCACCCTTCACCGCAACACCCATAATCTTCGCGTGAAATTCCGAAGAGCCAAACTTGTCACTAAGCAGACATAAAACGCAAAGGATGCTGGTCATCTGCTCTTATCCCTCCGCCAACATCATCACTCAATAAACAGGCAGCTTCGTAATCTCGAAAATACCGGCGATGCATCCTACGTCAGCAGAATACAACCATCACCTGAACTCCACCTCCTGTCCATGCAGCACTTAACACCACCTTTTTTATCCTCTCTGTATTGGATTGATAAAGCTCTGGTAGGGAAAACATCTCTTCAGTGTGTACGTCTGATTAAATAACATGTCTAAGTTAATTACTGTTTGTAGCCACTTGACCCCAAAGCCACAATACAGTGGCTGGAATACACATCTAACCTTCAATACAATGGCTCACCTAACTTTCTTAAAAGCATGCCACCTAGCAAACTGGCTGGCATGCTTTTAATGACGAAAAGGGATGACGTTGTCATCCCTTTCCAATTGCCTAGCACTTAGTGTTTGGAAAAGTGTTGGATCCAACGCGAAAGTTGCCTTGAGCAAGTTATGAAATTTCCCTTCTGTGGTTGATTTGCATCCGTTATCGCTTGGTTGCGATTATGTCATTATATATATATATATATTATATATATATATATATATATATATATATATATATATATATATATATATATATATATATATATATATATATATATATATATATATATATATATATATATTAACAAGTCGGCCGTCTCCCACCGAGGCAGTGACCCAAAAAGAAAATACTTTCATCATCATTCAATACTTTCACCTCACACATAATCACTGTTTTTGCAGAGATGCTCAGAACACAACAGTTTAGAAGCATATACGTATAAAGATACACAACATATCCCTCCAAACTGCTAATATCCCGACACCCCTCCTTTAAAGTGCAGGCATTGTACTTCCCATTTCCAGGACTCAAGTCCGGCTATACAAAAATAACCGGTTTCCCTGAATCCCTTCACTAAATATTACCCTGCTCACACTCCAACAGATCATCAGGTCCCAAATACCATTCGTTTCCATTCACTCCTATTGAACACGCTCATGCACGCCTGCTGGAAGCCCAAGCCCCTCGCCCACAAAACCTCCTTTACCCCTTCCTTCCAACCTTTTCAAGGACGACCCCTACCCCGCCTTCCTTCCCCTACAGATTTGTACGCTCTCCATGTCATTCTACTTTGATCCATTCTCTCTAAATGACCAAACCACCTCAACAACCCCTCTTCAGTCCTCTGATTAATACTTTTATTAACTCCGCACCTTCTCCTAATTTCCACACTCCGAATTTTCTGCATAATATTGACACCACACATTGCTCTTAGACAGGACATCTCCACTGCCTCCAACCGTCTCCTCGTTGCTGCATTCACAACCCAAGCTTCACACCCATATAAGAGTGTTCGTACTACTGTACTTTCATACATTCCCTTCTTTGCCTCCATAGATAACGTTTTTTTGTCTCCACATATACCTCAACGCACCGCTCATCTTTTTTCCCTCATCAATTCTATGATTAACCTCATCCTTCATAAATCCATCCGCTGACACGTCAACTCCCAAATATCTGAAAACATTCACTTCTTCCATACTCCTCCTCCCCAATTTGATATCCAATTTTTCTTTATCTAAATCATTTGATACCCTCATCACCTTACTCTTTTCTTTGTTCACTTTCAACTTTCTACCTTTACACACACTCCCAAACTCATCCTCTAACCTTTGCAATTTTTCTTTAGAATCTCCCATAAGCACAGTATCATCAGCAAAAAGCAACTGTGTCAATTCCCATTTTGTATTTGATTCCCCATAATTTAATCCCACCCCTCTCCCGAACACCCTAGCATTTACTTCTTTTACAACCCCATCTATAAATATATTAAACAACCATGGTGACATTACACATCCCTGTCTAAGACCTACTTTTACCGGGAAGTAGTCTCCCTCTCTTCTACACACCCTAACCTGAGCCTCACTATCCTTATAAAAACTCTTTACAGCACATCTGCTACACTGCTCCCCTATCGCCATCTACCCAAAACCTCCATCTCCCCATCTACTAACTCCCCTACTCTGTTTTTAACTGCCAAATCCATTAACTCACTCCAAAAATTTTTCCTATTTTCATTAAAATTTCTTGACAGTGCCTTTCCCACTCTATCATCTGCTCTCCTTTTGTACTCTCTCACCACTCTCTTCACCTTTCTTTTACTCTCCGTATACTCTTCTTATAACGCTTCTGCTTTGTAAAAGCCTCTCATAAGCTAACTTTTTCTCTTTTATCGCACCCTTTACTTCATCATTCCATCAATCACTCCTCTTTCCTCCTGCACTCACGTTCCTATAACCACAAACTTCCGCCCCACATTCTAATACTGCATTTTTAAAACTATTCCAACCCTCTTCAACCCCCCCACTACTCATCTTTGCACTAGCCCACCTTTCTGCCAATAGTTGCTTATATTTCACCCGAACTTTCTCCTCCCTTAGTTTATACACTTTCACCTCCCTCTTGCTTGTTGTTGCCACCTTCCTCTTTTCCCATCTACCTCTTACTCTAACTGTAGCTACAACTAAATAATGATCCGATATATCAGTTGCCCCTCTATAAACGTGTACATCCTGGAGCCTACCCATCAACCTTTTATCCACCAATACATAATCTAACAAACTACTTTCATTACGTGCTACATCATACCTTGTATATTTATTTATCCTCTTCTTTATAAATTATGTATTACTTATTACCAAACCTCTTTCTATACATAGCTCAATTAAAGGCTCCCCATTTTCATTTACCCCTGGCACCCCAAATTTACCTACTACTTCCTCCATAACATTTTTACCCACTTTAGCATCGACAACCCCAACCACCATTACTCTCTCTCTCTCGTCTACACTTCTCTCTTCTCCAGGTGCATACGCGCTTTCTATAACCCACTTTTCACATCCAATCTTTATTTTACTCCACATAATCCTTGAATTAATACATTTATAGTCTTTCTTTTCCTGCCATAACTTATCCTTCAACATTATTGCTACTCCTTCTTTAGCTCTAACTCTATTTGAAACCCCTGACCTAATCCCATTTATTCCTCTCCACTGAAACTCACCCACCCCCTTCAGGTTTGTTTCACTTAAAGCCAGGACATCCACCTTCTTTCCATTCATAGCATCCACAATCATCTCTTTCTTATCATTTGCACAACATCCACACACATTCAGACTTCCCACTTTGACAATGTTCTTCTTCTTATTCTTTTTAGTAATTATTACAGGAAAAGGGGTTACTAGCCCATTGTTCCCGGCATTTTAGTTGACTTTTACAACACGCATGGCTTACGAAGGAAAGATTCTTATTCCACTTCCCCATGGATATAAAAGGAAAAGTAATAAGACCAAGAACTATTAAGATAAAATCAAAGAAAACTCAGATGAGTGTGTATAAATAAACGTGTACATGTATGTGTAGTGTGACCTAAGTGTAAGTAGAAGTAGCAAGACGTACCTGTAATCTTGCATATTTATGAGACAGACAAAAGACACCAGCAATCCTACCATCATGTAAAACAATTAGAGACTGTCATTTCACACTCACTTGGCAGGACGGTAGTACCTCCCTGGGCGGTTGCTGTCTACCAACCTACTACCTACAATATATATATGTATATATATATATATATATATATATATATATATATATATATATATATATATATATATATATATATATATATATGATGGGGTCCACCTCTGGTGTAAATTATGGGACCCATATATATATATATATATATATATATATATATATATATATATATATATATATATATATATATATATATATGTCGTGCCGAATATGTAAAACTGGTCAATTAGCAAGAACTCATTTAAAATTAAGTGCTTTCTAAAATTTTCTCTTAAACATTTAAAGTTATATTTTTTTCATTAATGTTGATGTAAAAATTTATAATTTTGCACCAAAAGGAACTTAGAAAACTTACCTAACCTTATTATAACAAGAACAATTTATTTTAGCCGAACCCAACTAAATATATTTTAGATTTGTTTACAATAATTTAATACTAAACAAACACAGTGAAATAAATTTTCACTTGTCCTATATGGCAAGATGAGCGTTGCTATTTAAGCCAAGATGGCAAGTTCTGCCTATTCGGCACGACATATATATATATATATATATATATATATATATATATATATATATATATATATATATATATATATATATATATATATACATATATATATATATATACAGAGAGAGAGAGAGAGACAGACAGACAGAGAGACAGAGATAGAGACAGAGAAAGAGAGAAAGAGAAAGAGAGAGACAGAGAGAGAGAGACAGAGAGAGAGATAAAGATAGAATTCAATAATGAATATGAATATTAACTGGAATACAGTTAGAAATCTGAATGCATGGACATTTATTAGAGAATAAATCTTACAGTATGTACTAGGCACGTCTTCCAACCTCATTTATATAATAATGCGTAATTTTCTCCGATAATATATTTTAGCTATATAAATGCACTAAAAAAAGACATTGTATTTATATAGATAAATATATTTAAAATTTAAAAATACTTGTGTTTATATATTTTATATAAGATTTTAGCGACTGTCCAGTGAAACATAAGATTAGAATGATGTCACCTGCTGATCTTCCCTCAATAAGTGTAGTAGCACATTCTTAAATAAATTTTTAGGCATGTAGCTGATATAAAAATTGAAAACAAACATTTGCCCGCATATCTAGTTTATAACAAAACAAATATGAAAGGTAACGAGTGGAAGTCTTACGTCAGCCAATCGTAACACAGTATGAGATGACGTAACACACGTCAGCAACGCTCGTTATGAAAAAAATATTAAATTTTAATTATAATATCGGAGAGTTTAGTTGGTAATATGTAATAAAGGTCTTAATAACAAATGTTAAGAGGCCTTGGGAAATAAAGAGAGTAATTAGATAATAGAAATAATGCAATAGAGTATTTAGAAGCGTCGGAGCGTTAACGAGTGTATATAACGAGCGTATCAACATGTCTTCCCACACTCTCCAAACTAAGTTATTGTACACGAGATGTGTTTGTTTCTCTGTGTATATCAGGATGAGTGTTAACTTAAATCCATATTGTAGGGATTATTGTATCTTTGACTGGTGGTGGACAGGTTACGTGTGTCGTTAATGACCCTTTCTGTGGCAGATAGGTTTTAAACCAAGTCATCCAGTCCGTGTGCAAACACCAGTGATGGCGGAGGAAGGGACGACAGTGGTCCAGAGTACAGTGGTGGAGGAAGGGACGACAGTGGTCTAGAGTACAGTGGTGGAGGAAGGGACGACAGTGGTCCAGAGTACAGTGGTGGAGGAAGGGACGACAGTGGTCTAGAGTACAGTGGTGGAGGAAGGGACGACAGTGGTCTAGAGTACAGTGGTGGAGGAAGGGACGACAGTGGTCCAGAGTACAGTGGTGGAGGAAGGGACGACAGTGGTCCAGAGTACAGTGGTGGAGGAAGGGACGACAGTGGTCCAGAGTACAGTGGTGGAGGAAGGGACGACAGTGGTCCAGAGTACAGTGGTGGAGGAAGGGACGACAGTGGTCCAGAGTACAGTGGTGGAGGAAGGGACGACAGTGGTCCAGAGTACAGTGGTGGAGGAAGGGACGACAGTGGTCCAGAGTACAGTGGTGGAGGAAGGGACGACAGTGGTCCAGAGTACAGTGGTGGAGGAAGGGACGACAGTGGTCCAAAGTACAGTGGTGGAGGAAGGGACGACAGCGGTCCAGAGTACAGTGGTGGAGGAAGGGACGACAGTGGTCCAGAGTACAGTGGTGGAGGAAGGGACGACGACAGTGGTCTAGAGTACAGTGGTGGAGGAAGGGACGACAGTGGTCCAGAGTACAGTGGTGGAGGAAGGGACGACAGTGGTCTAGAGTACAGTGGTGGAGGAAGGGACGACGACAGTGGTCTAGAGTACAGTGGTGGAGGAAGGGACGACGACAGTGGTCTAGAGTACAGTGGTGGAGGAAGGGACGACAGTGGTCCAGAGTACAGTGGTGGAGGAAAGGGGGACGACAGTGGTCCAGAGTACAGTGGTGGAGGAAAGGACGACGACAGTGGTCCAGAGTACAGTGGTGGAGGAAAGGACGACGACAGTGGTCCAGAGTACAGTGGTGGAGGAAAGGACGACGACAGTGGTCCAGAGTACAGTGGTGGAGGAAAGGACGACGACAGTGGTCCAGAGTACAGTGGTGGAGGAAGGGACGACAGTGGTCCAGAGTACAGTGGTGGAGGAAAGGGGGACGACAGTGGTCCAGAGTACAGTGGTGGAGGAAGGGACGACAGTGGTCCAGAGCACAAACAGTGGTGTATACAGTACTTTCCACTTGCCCACTAGAATATTACAGTGTCAGTGGCGTGGACAATATTTGTTAAATATTGACAGAATATTATGGTAATATTGGAATTAACTCCTTATGAGGATAATAATAATAACAATTATTAAGTGACTGAAGCTAAATTTTCTCATTCATATTTCCATGGTAAAAAATTAAAACAAATTATAGTGGATGGAGAACATCATATACCACTTGTGTGTTATTGAAGAACATTTACTACGTGTTAGTGAAGAACATGTGCTACTTTTGTTATTGAAGAACATGTACTATTTGTGTTATTGAACATGTACTACTATGTTAGTTAAGAAATTGTACTTCTTGGGATAGTGAAGTACATATAACACATCAATGGCAGTGAAGAACATATACTAGTGCGTTAGTGAAGAACATATACCACTTGTGTGTTAAAGAATATAGACATAAAGAACATATGCCACTTGTTAGTGAACATGTTCCCCTTGTTAGAGAAGAACATATACAACTTGTTAGTGAAGAACATGCATCCCTTGTTGGCGAAGAACATGTACCCCATTTTAGTGAACATGCAGCCTATGTTAGTGAAGAACATATGCCCCTTATTAGTGAAGAACATATGCCCCTTATTAGTGAAGAACATATACCCCTTATTAGTGAAGAACAAGTACCCCTTTTTGGTGAACGTATACCCCTTGTTAGTAAAGAACATATATCCCTTGGCGAAGAACATCTACCCCTTTTTAGCGAACGTGCAACCTTTGTTAGTGAACATATATCCTTTGTTAGTGAAGAACATATACCCTTTGTTAGTGAACATATACCCTTTGTTAGTGAACATATACCCTTTGTTAGTGAAGAACATATACCCTTTGTTAGTGAACATATACCCTTTGTTAGTGAAGAACATATACCCTTTGTTAGTGAAGAACATATACCCTTTGTTAGTGAAGAACATATACCCTTTGTTAGTGAAGAACATATACCCTTTGTTAGTGAAGAACATATACCCTTTGTTAGTGAAGAACATATACCCTTTGTTAGTGAAGAACAAGTACCCCTTTTTAGTGAACATATGCCCCTTGTTAGTGAACGAAATATGCTCCTTGTTATTGAAGAACATGTATGTATTAGCGAAGAAAACGTACCCTTTGTTAGTGAACAATATATACTACTTGTTAATGAATTTGTACCACTTATTAATGAAGAACGTATATCCCTTGTTAGTAAAGAATGTATACCCCTTGTTAGTAAAGAACGTATACCCCTTGTTAGTAAAGAACATATACCCCTTGTTAGTAAAGAACGTGTACCCCTTGTTAGTAAATAATGTATACCCCTTGTTAGTAAAGAACGTATACCCCTTGTTAGTAAAGAATGTATACCCCTTGTTAGTAAAGAACGTATACCCCTTGTTAGTAAAGAATGTATACCCTTTGTTAGTAAAGAACATATACCCCTTGTTAGTAAAGAACATATACCCCTTGTTAGTAAAGAACATATACCCCTTGTTAGTAAAGAACATATACCCCTTAGTGAAGAACATATACCTATTGTTAGTGAAGAACATTTATCCCTTGGTAGTAAAGAACATATACCCCTTAGTGAAGAACACATACCTATTGTTAGTGAAGAACATATACCTATTGTTAGTGAAGAACATATACCTATTAGTGATGAACATATACCCCTTGTTAGTAAAGAACATATACCTATTGTTAGTGAAGAACATATATCCATTGGTAGTGAAGAACGTATACCCCTTATTAGTAAAGAACATATATCCCTTAGTTAAGAACATATACCTATTGTTAGTGAAGAATATATATCCCTTGGTAGTGAAGAACGTATACCCCTTATTAGTAAAGAACATATATCCCTTAGTTAAGAACATATACCTATTGTTAGTGAAGAATATATATCCCTTGGTAGTGAAGAACGTATACCCCTTAACGAAGAACATATACTTTTTGTTAGTTGATAACATATACCCCTTGTTAGTAAGGAACATATACCCCTTAGTGAAGAACATATACATCTTGTTTGTGAAGAGCATGTACCCCTTGTTAGTGAAGAACATGTACCCCTTGTTAGTGAAGAACATGTACCCCTTGTTAGTGAAGAACATGTACCCCTTGTTAGTGAAGAACATGTACCCCTTAGTGAAGAGCATATACCTCTTGTTAGTGAAGAACATATACTCCTTGTTAATGAACATGTACCCCTTAGTGAAGAACATGTACCCCTTAGTGAAGAACATGTACCCCTTAGTGAAGAACATGTACCCCTTAGTGAAGAACATGTACCCCTTAGTGAAGAACATGTACCCCTTAGTGAAGAACATGTACCCCTTAGTGAAGAACATGTACCCCTTAGTGAAGAACATGTACCCCTTAGTGAAGAACATGTACCCCTTAGTGAAGAACATGTACCCCGTAGTGAAGAACATGTACCCCTTAGTGAAGAACATATACCTCTTGTTAGTGAAGAACATATACCTCTTTATGAAGAACATGTACCACCTGCTAGTGAAGAACATGTTCCCGTTGTTAGTGAATAACATATACCCCTTGTTAATGAATAACATATACCCCTTGCTAGTGAAGAACATATACCCCTTATTAGTGAAGAACATGTATCCCTTGTTAGTGAAGAACATGTATCCCTTGTTAGTGAAGAACATGTATCCCTTGTTAGTGAAGAACATGTATCCCTTGTTAGTGAAGAACATGTATCCCTTGTTAGTGAAGAACATATACCCCTTATTAGTGAACATTTACCCCTTGTTAGTGAACATATACCCCTTATTAGTGAAGAACATACGCCACTTGTTAATAGAGAACATGTACCCTTTAGTGAACATTTACCAATTGTTAGTGAAGAACATGTTTCTTATATTAGTGAAGAACATGTATCACTTACTAATGAAAAACATGTACCACTGTTAATGAAAAACGTGTACCACTGTTAATGAAAAACGTGTACCACTGTTAATGAAAAACATGTACCACTGTTAATGAAAAACGTGTACCACTGTTAATGAAAAACATGTACCACTGTTAATGAAAAACGTGTACCACTGTTAATGAAAAACGTGTACCACTGTTAATGAAAAACATGTACCACTGTTAATGAAAAACGTGTACCACTGTTAATGAAAAACGTGTACCACTGTTAATGAAAAACATGTACCACTGTTAATGAAAAACGTGTACCACTGTTAATGAAAAACATGTACCACTGTTAATGAAAAACGTGTACCACTGTTAATGAAAAACGTGTACCACTGTTAATGAAAAACATGTACCACTGTTAATGAAAAACGTGTACCACTGTTAATGAAAAACGTGTACCACTGTTAATGAAAAACGTGTACCACTGTTAATGAAAAACATGTACCACTGTTTTTGAAAAACGTGTACCACTGTTAATGAAAAACGTGTACCACTGTTAATGAAAAGCGTGTACCACTGTTAATGAAAAGCGTGTACCACTGTTAATGAAAAACGTGTACCACTGTTAATGAAAAACGTGTACCACTGTTAATGAAAAACGTGTACCACTGTTAATGAAAAACGTGTACCACTGCTAATGAACACGTACCACTGCTAATGAACATGTACCACTGTTAATGGACACGTACCACTGTTAATGAACATGTACCACTTAGTGAAGAAAATGCACCTCGTCTTAGTGAAGAACATTTACCACTTGTTCATGAACATATCGGACGAGGACAACGCACCACGACAACGTAGGTTAGTACACATCATTTCCACCTTCGTAAACATACATCATACGCGTGGCCAGTGTACGGTTGTCAGTGTCCCACCAATCACACCTGCACTCGTTATGATGCATGATGGTTTAGAAAGACACGTAAGCAAACACTATAACATATTTATTAGAAAACGTTTCGGTCCTGGGACCTTGATCAAGGTCCCAGGACCGAAACGTTTTCCAATAAATATGTTATAGTGTTTGCTTACGTGTCTTTCTAAACCAACTTGTCGGTATTTATTACCAAGGTTTATACCATGATCCATGATACTTGCAATGAAAAGCAATTAGGCGGTTAAAGAGTGTCATTAGCTGAATAGTTTGCTAACTATCTAATAGGGTCATTGAAATTGAAAGTTTGGGTAGCTGCATATATAGATTTAGATGCTTTAGAAAGACCCGTAAACAAATACGACGATATATTTATTAGTAAACTTGTTAGTATATATTATCAAGGTTTATACCTTAGGTTTAGATAAATGCACGAGTGAGAGGGTTGGATTCGAGTGGGACTCGCACTTGAGTAAATGGGTTTATTTTTATCCTTGGGTAACATTGGGAATGGGTTGGATGAATATCTTTGTTAGTGGGTTAAGGTTTGAGAAGGACGTGCCAAGTATGGGCCAGTAGGCGTGCTGCAGTGTTCCTCCTTTCTTATGTTTTCATGTGTTTTACACACGAGGTATTTTTTTCCCCTCTAACTTGAAGGTAGATAAGCAGAGTCACCGAGTCATTTCAGATGTAAACCACCAATGGCTTTGTCTTCGTAAATCGTCTACGTATTGAATTGTTCAAGGCACTAGTCCCCTCTAGACGCTGGCGAGGGGCTCTTGATCTATGGAATTGGATCTGTGCTTCAGTTATCTAAATTGAGAATAAATGGCTTCCATTATACCCCCCATCACAGGCGCTGTACAGTCCCTACCGCTGTACAGTGCCCATGATAATCAAGGCACTGGTTGGCGGAGCGTCTTCAAATCAAGCCAACGGTGAACATTAAAATGGTATAAAATACCGACAGATTGTTAGGTAAGACACATATGCAACAGTTAGGTATCTTTATTTTGAAACGTTTCGCCTACACAGTAGGCTTCTTCAGTCGAGTACAGAAAAGTTGATAGAAGCAGAAGATACTTGAAGACGATGTAATCAGTCCATCACCCTTAAAGTTTTGAGGTGGTCAGTCCCTCAGTCTGGAGAAGAGCATTGTTCCGTTGTCTGAAACAATATTGTTTCAGACAACGGAACAATGCTCTTCTCCAGACTGAGGGACTGACCACCTCAAAACTTTAAGGGTGATGGACTGATTACATCGTCTTCAAGTATCTTCTGCTTCTATCAACTTTTCTGTACTCGACTGAAGAAGCCTACTGTGTAGGCGAAACGTTTCAAAATAAAGATACCTAACTGTTGCATATGTGTCTTACCTAACAAGCCAACGGTGTTTCATTCCTCATAATAACCAGGCTTAGGCTTCGTTACAAATATTTCTGGCAGTTTGGTAAGCGCACAGATGTTAATTATGTTAAACGCTTGGTGTGTTAAAATGTTACGTGTCAAGTCTACAAAGAACAAAAAGGAACAATACCATGATATGAACACTGGACAAATAACCCGCAAATAGAGAGGAGCCCAGCCCTAAGGCTGGCGAGCAACGTTGAGTACATAGGGTCCTAAGGCTTTCAAATGGAAAAATGAGGTGGGTGGAAGGGAGGAAGGGGGTTCTAGAGGGAAGGGGGGTGCTAAAAGGAGAGGGATGTTTGTGAGAGAGGAAGAGGGGGGTGGGTGAGAAAGGGGACAGCATCGAGGAGGCGGAAATTAAAGATGGTACAGTTGTCATCTCCTTCAGTTTAACCTGATACCAGGAACCTGGAGATATAACCTGGTCCCAGGAACCTGGAGATATAACCTGGTCCCAGGAACCTGGAGATATAACCTGGTCCCAGGAACCTGGAGATATAACCTGGTCCCAGGAACCTGGAGATATAACCTGGTCCCAGGAACCTGGAGATATAACCTGGTCCCAGGAACCTGGAGATATAACCTGGTCCCAGGAACCTGGAGATATAACCTGGTCCCAGGAACCTGGAGATATAACCTGGTCCCAGGAACCTGGAGATATAACCTGGTCCCAGGAACCTGGAGATATAACCTGGTCCCAGGAACCTGGAGATATAACCTGGTCCCAGGAACCTGGAGATATAACCTGGTCCCAGGAACCTGGAGATATAACCTGGTCCCAGGAACCTGGAGATATAACCTGGTCCCAGGAACCTTGAGATATAACCTGGTCCCAGGAACCTTGAGATATAACCTGGTCCCAGGAACCTGGAGATATAACCTGGTCCCAGGAACCTGGAGATATAACCTGGTCCCAGGAACCTGGAGATATAACCTGGTCCCAGGAACCTGGAGATATAACCTGGTCCCAGGAACCTGGAGATATAACCTGGTCCCAGGAACCTGGAGATATAACCTGGTCCCAGGAACCTGGAGATATAACCTGGTCCCAGGAACCTGGAGATATAACCTGGTCCCAGGAACCTGGAGATATAACCTGGTCCCAGGAACCTGGAGATATAACCTGGTCCCAGGAACCTGGAGATATAACCTGGTCCCAGGAACCTGGAGATATAACCTGGTCCCAGGAACCTGGAGATATAACCTGGTCCCAGGAACCTGGAGATATAACCTGGTCCCAGGAACCTGGAGATATAACCTGGTCCCAGGAACCTGGAGATATAACCTGGTCCCAGGAACCTGGAGATATAACCTGGTCCCAGGAACCTGGAGATATAACCTGGTCCCAGGAACCTGGAGATATAACCTGGTCCCAGGAACCTGGAGATATAACCTGGTCCCAGGAACCTGGAGATATAACCTGGTCCCAGGAACCTGGAGATATAACCTGGTCCCAGGAACCTGGAGATATAACCTGGTCCCAGGAACCTGGAGATATAACCTGGTGCCAGGAAGAGAACCTGATATAACCTCCCAGGAGATATAACCTGGTCCCAGGAACCTGGAGATATAACCTGGTCCCAGGAACCTGGAGATATAACCTGGTCCCAGGAACCTGGAGATATAACCTGGTCCCAGGAACCTGGAGATATAACCTGGTCCCAGGAACCTGGAGATATAACCTGGTCCCAGGAACCTGGAGATATAACCTGGTCCCAGGAACCTGGAGATATAACCTGGTCCCAGGAACCTGGAGATATAACCTGGTCCCAGGAACCTGGAGATATAACCTGGTCCCAGGAACCTGGAGATATAACCTGGTCCCAGGAACCTGGAGATATAACCTGGTCCCAGGAACCTGGAGATATAACCTGGTCCCAGGAACCTGGAGATATAACCTGGTCCCAGGAACCTGGAGATATAACCTGGTCCCAGGAACCTGGAGATATAACCTGGTCCCAGGAACCTGGAGATATAACCTGGTCCCAGGAACCTGGAGATATAACCTGGTCCCAGGAACCTGGAGATATAACCTGGTCCCAGGAACCTGGAGATATAACCTGGTCCCAGGAACCTGGAGATATAACCTGGTCCCAGGAACCTGGAGATATAACCTGGTCCCAGGAACCTGGAGATATAACCTGGTCCCAGGAACCTGGAGATATAACCTGGTCCCAGGAACCTGGAGATATAACCTGGTCCCAGGAACCTGGAGATATAACCTGGTCCCAGGAACCTGGAGATAATAGCGGGTCCCAGGAACCGGGTCCCAGGAACCTGGAGATATAACCTGGTCCCAGGAACCTGGAGATATAACCTGGTCCCAGGAACCTGGAGATATAACCTGGTCCCAGGAACCTGGAGATATAACCTGGTCCCAGGAACCTGGAGATATAACCTGGTCCCAGGAACCTGGAGATATAACCTGGTCCCAGGAACCTGGAGATATAACCTGGTCCCAGGAACCTGGAGATATAACCTGGTCCCAGGAACCTGGAGATATAACCTGGTCCCAGGAACCTGGAGATATAACCTGGTCCCAGGAACCTGGAGATATAACCTGGTCCCAGGAACCTGGAGATATAACCTGGTCCCAGGAACCTGGAGATATAACCTGGTCCCAGGAACCTGGAGATATAACCTGGTCCCAGGAACCTGGAGATATAACCTGGTCCCAGGAACCTGGAGATATAACCTGGTCCCAGGAACCTGGAGATATAACCTGGTCCCAGGAACCTGGAGATATAACCTGGTCCCAGGAACCTGGAGATATAACCTGGTCCCAGGAACCTGGAGATATAACCTGGTCCCAGGAACCTGGAGATATAACCTGGTCCCAGGAACCTGGAGATATAACCTGGTCCCAGGAACCTGGAGATATAACCTGGTCCCAGGAACCTGGAGATATAACCTGGTCCCAGGAACCTGGAGATATAACCTGGTCCCAGGAACCTGGAGATATAACCTGGTCCCAGGAACCTGGAGATATAACCTGGTCCCAGGAACCTGGAGATATAACCTGGTCCCAGGAACCTGGAGATATAACCTGGTCCCAGGAACCTGGAGATATAACCTGGTCCCAGGAACCTGGAGATATAACCTGGTCCCAGGAACCTGGAGATATAACCTGGTCCCAGGAACCTGGAGATATAAGAGCTACACGAGACAGGTATTCAGTGTATCATCGTGTAGTTTCCTAAGTACTCGCAAACAATCATTACTTCTGCCATTCTTTATACTTTTTACTCGCAAGTCCTTATACACAAATTGTGAATAGTAAATAATGGTTTGGTAAAGAAAAAAAGTATAAATACTTGACTTGATTCAGACTTTCAGAATTATAATTTGTTTGTTTGGAATCCTATTGCGTTATTTAATATTCCAATGACATTTTAAAATCTAAAGGAACTTGCACAATTTATTTCGTTCAAAGGCGCTTGTTAATAGCCTTCTTTATTCTTCTGATTCTCCCTTTTATTTTAATGCAAACTCGTCCATCTCTGGCTCTCTGCCACACATCTGGCTCTCTGTCATGCAACACTCTTCATACCAGCAACACTTCCATATCAACAACGACTCTTTTTTTCCCAAACTTCAAGAGAGCGGTGTTCAGTTGTTTGCTTATCTTTGCCCGTCCCTATGCTGAACTCCGTCTCAGTTCTTGTGTTTGTTGACGTTGATTTGCAGCAGCAGCTGCTCGTATCACAGTACATGTTGCTTGTCCCTGTCTGTCTGGAGTCTATCTCTGCCGCTCCATGATTTTACTACTGTCATAAGAAGCTACTTCTGGGAGAGGAAAATCATAGGAACACCGGCTGACCGTGGTACCTATGGCTGAGGGTCCCCTTCTTGTTACGCACTCTAAGTCTTCACACCTCCTTCCTTATTTCGTTTTATACTTTGTTTTATACATCTTTTTTTATTTGTATATTAACATTTAGTAAGGTATGGTTTAAAAAATATACATCATGCAGTAAGAAAAAGTCTATCCAGGCATGTCCTTTTTAATTTATCTCGGTAACTCTGTCATAAAACTCCAAGAGGGTTCAGGAGACGGGTTTTCCCGTCCCAGAATCCGTGCTGGTTTTCCCTGACAAGTCCTGTCTTCTTTAGATGTTGCTACAGTGTCCTCCTTACACTCTTCTCCTTACACACACTTTTCTTACATCTCTTCTCCTTCAACTCTCCTCCCTAGTCTCCTAGTATACGTGTGTTGTCGCTATTATTTTTACATCTTTATCATTTTTTTTGTCGCTGCTGTAATGCGTTTCGTTGCTAACATGTGAATGCCGTTTTTATGATCTGATCTTTTTTCATTTCGGTGTTGTTTCTATTGTTATACTGCATTTCTTTGCCGTCATAAGTGTGTGTGTGTGTGTTGTTTCTATCAATCTTGTCGTTGTTGCTGTTTTATGTGGGCAGTTTTTTCATCATGTGGCTGCTTCCTCGTAGTCGTTGCTGGAACTCACAGAAGGGGAAAAAACTGACTGTGTGAATCGATATCCATCAGAGGCGGCAACAACAACATTAATTTCCAATATGGAATCTCAAGATCTGTGTAGGTGGCGGCGTCAATATTCCATTTCAACGCCCTGATGAGCACCACCCCTGAGGGTCCGTAAAGTTGTCTCCCCTTCCCCTCAAAGCAGGGCCCCTGGTGGGTACCGCCCTTGATGGCCCATAGGGTAGCCCCTCAACGCTGGGCTCCTGGTGGTTTCTACCCCTGAAGAGGGCTAGTAAGGTAGCCCCTCAACGCTGGGACCCAGGTAAGCACTGCTACCGAAGACAGCCCGTCAGGAAAATCCTCAACGTTGAAGCCCCGTCCATCTGGGCTTTTGATTAGCACTGGACCTAAAGGCCCATAAATGAGCTTGCTCCCACCTGACCATCTAGGATCCTGATGAGAGATGCTCTCTGTCATCTCCGTGGAAGCTCCTCAGGGAACTCTAGCAACATTCACTCAATTCTCACCTGATCAGAGCTAATAAGACTGACCGGATCATCCAAATTAATGCCCTAGTTAGATCTAACCAATTAAGTGAGCTTTCTCAAGCTTAACCACACCATCCACTCTTACCTGAACTATTGGGCCTACATAAGCTTATCTCTGATCAAAGCTGCTAGACACGGAAGGTTCAACTAGCAAAATAGAGGGGTACGACTTGGCGCCTGGAATGTCATGAGAACCGTAGAAGACAGAAGAATTGTCCAAAGAAAAGTTGACTAGTTCGGATAGAATTAAACTGCTATAAATGGATAATAAAAAGATTGTGAAAAAATGTAGACTGATACTGGACGAAAAACAGTTTTATCTGGAACATAAACCGGCATGAAGGCGATCCTTCAAGGAAGACTGTATGGTGAGGAGGGGTTTTATCAGAGTTAAGATTGACGTTGCCGCCAGCGGCAGGGACGGTGCAGTGCCGCCAGCGGCTGGGACGGTGCAGTGCCGCCAGCGGCTGGGACGGTGCAGCGCCGCCAGCGGCTGGGACGGTGCAGTGCCGCCAGCGGCAGGGACGGTGCAGTGCCGCCAGCGGCAGGGACGGTGCAGTGCCGCCAGCGGCAGGGACGGTGCAGTGCCGCCAGCGGCTGGGATGGTGCAGCGCCGCCAGCGGCTACGACGGCACAGTGCCGCATTCTTCATATTTTTTACCATACAACATGTATAATATACATACACGAGATACATGGACAAGAT
>NC_091312.1:22002186-22084686 GCF_038502225.1 Cherax quadricarinatus
CAGTCTGGGCTGATGGCGGCGGCGCCAGGAAGAACGACTCTGCATAACTTAGTGTTGAAGTACAGCGGAAGGTGTGGACCCTGCGGTGAGCAGGGCACCAGCCTCGGGCTTCACTCATAACCAGCCTGCACACCTACCTGCTCAAACACCCTCGCACACCTACTCACACTCTCATACACCTGCTCACACCCTCGCACACGTTCTCACGCTCTCGCACACCTGCTCACACCCCTCACACACACTTGCAGAAACTTCTCTTCCTCGTCCTGGTGCCAAAGTTCTGCCTCTCTGAATCAGAAGAAATCGAAGAATCGTCTTTCAATGCTTGGAGCTTTGCCAGGCGAAGGAGAGTAAAAGCAGAAAGGCGAAAGAGAGAGAAAGAGAGAAAGAAAGAGAGAGAGAGAGAGAGAGAGAGAGAGAGAGAGAGAGAAGAGAGAAAACAATGTCCATAGAATGGGTACAAGAAAAATTTGAATGGAAAAGGCCTTAAAGAACAAAAAAGGAAGGGTGACGAGATATACGGATCATGGAGAGAAAAACTGCACAGAGAACGGACAAATAAAATTGGTAAAAGGATAGGATACATACACACACACACACACACACACACACACACACACACACACACACACACACACACACACACACACACACACACACACACACACACACACACACACAATATGAGAGTCAAATCACAGAGCGATCTTGCATAATGACAGGCACCTTCCCTGCTCAGTTGGTGGCATCCCAGAGTAATCTGTGGCCCTATCACCAGTGTAAACAACCCCACTGCCTGTGTTTGCCCAAGCTCCCATTACCTGTGCCTCATCTATAACTGGAAACCTAAATCCACCAGCATCTGCTGAGGCTGTGTTCCTCACTGGCGACGATGATAGGTATTTGTTCCCTCTGCAACCTTTCCTGCTCTCTCTCTCTCTCTCTCTCTCTCTCTCTCTCTCTCTCTCTCTCTCTCTCAGCGAAACTCTGTTAATTTAGGACAAAGTTCCTGACTTCGAGGCTAATTTAAGGTGAGATGACCCAAGAGTTGTCAGTGTGTGAGGCGGTGTTGATGTTAACGCCAGGGTAATGACTTGCTGCTTCGTTTGGTATTAATGACTTTGGATCTGTTAATTAAGGGAAATATAAAACATTAGTATTGTGGAATACAGGTGTCAGTTTTTTTTTTTTTGAGAATAAAGGTTTTAATTGTAGGTGTTTTGGGCGAATGTTAAGTGTGTGTGTGTGTGTGTGTGTGTGTGTGCGCGCGCCCGCGCGTGTGCGAGAGCCCTAAATGTTGGGAATGAATGGAAGGAGGTATCAATAATGTTTAAGACAGTAGGGAAGAAAATATATCTCGACCCCCAAAAGTTAGTAAATGCACCGTTGCTGATGTTTTTGTAAGAATGTTTCTAGGCTGGACGTTGGTATTTATGGAACATCAACGTCCAGCGATACACGTCCAGCGATACACGTACAGCGACACACAGCACATCAACGCTTTTAATGTGTTCGACAAAACTGGATACATCAGCAGTGTGCTGCTAAACTATTATGTACGATAGTTCAACAGTAGAACCAAAGGGTTACTATGTTTCCCTGTCATAGTCCATCATGGATGATGGAGATCTGTCAGCCTGAGCTCACATCGTTGATCACGTCGCATCACAGCAAATCCTAGCACACTTTGTCACAGCGCAACACAAACGAGTCGCAGTTCTCAGCAACGTTCCGCTGCATAGCACAACCCAACAAACCACAATACAGTAAATTTCTCTGGAAGATAGAGCAGGTCACGGCATGACAAAGCAGGCACCAGAGCAAATTATGGCAAAACAGAGCGAACTACGGCACAACAGAGCAAATTATGGCAAAACAGGTACGACAGAGCAGGTCACGGCACGACAGACCAGGTTGCCTCACCCCACATCTGGCAACAGCAGGCCAAGTTATCAGTAATCAATATATGGTTATCGGAACGTCAATTACCTTCAGTCGTCCTTCTGGGGACCGGAAATGACTTAAGTGGTAGAGGAAACTACTTAAACTGCGAGAGGCGGCGGGAGGAGCAGGAATTGGAAGAGGAGGAGAAGGAAGAGAATCGGGAGGAGGAGGAGGAGGAGGAGGAGGAGGAGGAGGAGGAAGACGACGACGACGACAAAGAGGAGGAAGAACGGATTAGTGGAACTTAACGTTATGATGCAAAGAACACATAATATTACTGGGTCTTACTCGGGTACCTAGTACTGATAAATCTCTGTTGTCGGTGAAAGGGTCGTTATTAGGCACCTGACACTTTAGCCCCACTGTGGGTGGTGCTCTGTCAGAATGTTCAAGGGCTCCCTTGCTAAATGTACCCTTAAAATTGCCACTAAATCAAGCAAGGTGGAGGAGCTTAATAAACTGAAATTGAATAATGAAGAGGCTAGAACTCTTGGCTAAGGAAAGACACGCTCAAAATAGCGATAAGAAGGCAGGTGCTAGAAGAAATTATTTATAGACAGCAGTTACTTAAAAAAAAAAAAAGCTAAATTTTAACTAAAGATTACGAATGTAATTCTGTATCGACTAATCTGTGTAATGAAACTGAACTGCCAGCAGCTGTGAGGAAATAATCTAAATTCATTTGTAAAAGTGTTATTGTTTGTACTGATCTTTGTACTCTATTGGAACAGAATTGCTAAGATCCTTGCGTTCTACTGAAGCCTAGTTCCTAGAGGGCTTTGTACTGTGCTGAAGCCTAGTTCCTAGGTCTTTGTACTGTACTGAGGCCTAGCTCCTAGGGCTTTGTACTGTACTGAAGCCTAGTTCCTAGAGGGCTTTGTACTGTACTGAGGCCTAGTTCCTGGGTCTTTGTACTGTACTGAGGCCTAGTTCCTAGGTCTTTGTACTGTACTGAGGCCTAGTTCCTAGGGTTTTGTACTGTACTGAAGCCTAGTTCCTAGAGGGCTTTGTACTGTACTGAAGCCTAGTTCTTAGAGGGCTTTGTACTGTACTGAAGCCTAGAAGGCTTTGTACTGTACTGAGGCCTAGTTCATCGGGGGCTTTGTACTGTACTGAAGCCTAGTTCCTAGGTCTTTGTACTGTACTGAAGCCTAGTTCCTAAGGTTTTGTACTGTACTGAAGCCTAGTTCTTAGAGGGCTTTGTACTGTACTGAAGCCTAGAAGGCTTTGTACTGTACTGAGGCCTAGTTCCTAGGTCTTTGTACTGTACTGAGGCCTAGTTCCTAGGTCTTTGTACTGTACTGAGGCCTAGTTCCTAGGGTTTTGTACTGTACTGAAGCCTAGTTCCTAGAGGGCTTTGTACTGTACTAAAGCCTTGTTCCTAGAGGGCTTTGTACTGTACTGAAGCTTAGTTCCTAGATCTTTGTACTCTGTTGAGGCCTAATTCTTACGATTTTCTATTTTCATTTGCCTTTGGCGCCACCCTCCGCAGTATAGATATAAGTTGCACCATAAACCAGCTACAACGACGGGAATCACTTCCTATATTGTCGCGGAAGTTGTTTACTCCCTCTGATCTGCGCTTCACTGTTTTAATGCAGTAAGATTGACACTCGCCTGTAAGAACAAAATATTTCTTTTATATACTTGGGAGAGGAACAGAGTAATAATTTGTTGTCGCTTAGCTCATGAAATCGTAATGACACGATTGCAAATAAACCATACCACGGGTGGGGTTAGAACTCGCGATGACTTTCTGGTCGCGGGTTCTAACCCCACCCGTGGTATGGTTTGTCTCTTGTTTTTATTTAAAATGATTTGGTTTGCTTTATAGTGGGTCATGCAGGCTGGAGAAGCATCCTTCGTGCACCCCATTTAAGGTAGTGAATAACGAAATAGGCACCAATTTCCTCCATTTCCCTTCCGAAATTTTTGTCTTGTCTAATGGGGGGAGATGAGCGTGGGGTGGTCAGTCCCTTGTGAGGATGGTGTTGGGTGGTCAGTCCCTGGTGAGGATGGTGTTGGGTGGTCAGTCCCTTGTGAGGATGGTGTTGGGTGGTCAGTCTCTGGTGAGGATGGTGTTGGGTGGTCAGTCCCTGGTGAGGATGGTGTTGGGTGGTCAGTCCCTATTGAGGATGGTGTTGGGTGGTCAGTCCCTGGTGAGGATGGTGTTGGGTGGTCAGTCCCTGGTGAGGATGGTGTTGGGTGGTCAGTCCCTGGTGAGGATGGTGTTGGGTGGTCAGTCCCTGGTGAGGATGGTGTTGGGTGGTCAGTCCCTGGTGAGGATGGTGTTGGGTGGTCAGTCCCTGGTGAGGATGGTGTTGGGTGGTCAGTCCCTGGTGAGGATGGTGTTGGGTGGTCAGTCCCTGGTGAGGATGGTGTTGGGTGGTCAGTCCCTGGTGAGGATGGTGTTGGGTGGTCAGTCCCTGGTGAGGATGGTGTTGGGTGGTCAGTCCCTGGTGAGGATGGTGTTGGGTGGTCAGTCCCTGGTGAGGATGGTGTTGGGTGGTCAGTCCCTGGTGAGGATGGTGTTGGGTGGTCAGTCCCTGGTGAGGATGGTGTTGGGTGGTCAGTCCCTGGTGAGGATGGTGTTGGGTGGTCAGTCCCTGGTGAGGATGGTGTTGGGTGGTCAGTCCCTGGTGAGGATGGTGTTGGGTGGTCAGTCCCTGGTGAGGATGGTGTTGGGTGGTCAGTCCCTGGTGAGGATGGTGTTGGGTGGTCAGTCCCTGGTGAGGATGGTGTTGGGTGGTCAGTCCCTGGTGAGGATGGTGTTGGGTGGTCAGTCCCTGGTGAGGATGGTGTTGGGTGGTCAGTCCCTGGTGAGGATGGTGTTGGGTGGTCAGTCCCTGGTGAGGATGGTGTTGGGTGGTCAGTCCCTGGTGAGGATGGTGTTGGGTGGTCAGTCCCTGGTGAGGATGGTGTTGGGTGGTCAGTCCCTGGTGAGGATGGTGTTGGGTGGTCAGTCCCTGGTGAGGATGGTGTTGGGTGGTCAGTCCCTGGTGAGGATGGTGTTGGGTGGTCAGTCCCTGGTGAGGATGGTGTTGGGTGGTCAGTCCCTGGTGAGGATGGTGTTGGGTGGTCAGTCCCTGGTGAAGATGGTGTTGGGTGGTCAGTCCCTAGTGAGGATGGTGTTGGGTGGTCAGTCCCTGGTGAGGATGGTGTTGGGTGGTCAGTCCCTATTGAGGATGGTGTTGGGTGGTCAGTCCCTGGTGAGGATGGTGTTGGGTGGTCAGTCCCTGGTGAGGATGGTGTTGGGTGGTCAGTCCCTATTGAGGATGGTGTTGGGTGGTCAGTCCCTGGTGAGGATGGTGTTGGGTGGTCAGTCCCTGGTGAGGATGGTGTTGGGTGGTCAGTCCCTGGTGAGGATGGTGTTGGGTGGTCAGTCCCTGGTGAGGATGGTGTTGGGTGGTCAGTTCCTAGTGAGGATGGTGTTGGGTGGTCAGTCCCTAGTGAGGATGGTGTTGGGTGGTCAGTTCCTAGTGAGGATGGTGTTGGGTGGTCAGTCCCTAGTGAGGATGGTGTTGGGTGGTCAGTCCCTGGCGAAGATGGTGTTGGGTGGTCAGTCTCTAGTGAGGATGGTGTTGGGTGGTCAGTCCCTAGTGAGGATGGTGTTGGGTGGTCAGTCCCTGGTGAAGATGGTGTTGGGTGGTCAGTTCCTAGTGAGGATGGTGTTGGGTGGTCAATCACTGGTAAGGACGATGTTGGGTGGTCAGTCTCAAGTGAGGATGGTGGTGTTAGTGGTGTGTGCACAGAGAACGCCATTTTTACTCTGCGTGCATCACACAAAAGACATATCCTGCATCACACATCCTGCGTGTCACACAGCATCCTGCGTGTCACACAGCATCCTGCGTGTCACACAGCATCCTGCGTGTCACACACACAGCATCCTGCGTGTCACACACACAGCATCCTGCGTGTCACACACACAGCATCCTGCGTGTCTCACACACAGCATCATGCGTGTCACACACACAGCATCCTGCGTGTCACACACACAGCATCCTGCGTGTCACACACACAGCATCCTGCGTGCCCCACACAAACAGCATCCTGCGTGTCACACACACAGCATCCTGCGTGTCACACACACAGCATCCTGCGTGTCACACACACAGCATCCTGCGTGTCACACACACAGCATCCTGCGTGTCACACACACACAGCATCCTGCGTGTCACACACACACAGCATCCTGCGTGTCACACACACAGCATCCTGCGTGTCACACACACAGCATCCTGCGTGTCACACACACAGCATCCTGCGTGTCACACACACAGCATCCTGCGTGTCACACACAAGCACACAACATCCTGCATTCATCAGTAATCAATATTAGAGAAGGGTAGCTTACTGTTGTTAAGTATCGTGGTCACCAGTCACTTACCCAGGTGAGAGAACTCAGTCTTCTCTCTACCAACCTACTCTCAGTGTATTAAAGTTGGAACTCGATCCCTACAACCACATATAGGCGAGTACATGCACAAATAACATAGCCAACTAGCTCTTATTTAAAGGTAGTCCTACTTAGGGGTGCTATTTTGTTCAGGTAGTCATTTATTGTATCCACCTTTGTTCTGGAACCAATCATTGCGAACATTGTTTCTTTTTTAATTAGGTATCCGCGAAAAGGGCACCTTGAAGTATTTGTCTGCTTTTTTTTTCTTCCTTTTTCCTCCAAACTTTCGTTTATAACTTTTCAAAGTTGGTGAGTTGCACAGGGCAAAGGTTAGAGCAGTTAGTGTCACGTTCAGGTTCTCTATGATCAAAGTTATGTAGTTCATTGCAAGTTCTTGGAATAAGACCGGTAGCTTTCAACGACCTCATCTACTTGGCTTCAGACAGTCAAAAAAAAGATGTTTGCTAATTTGAAGTGAGCGGAAAGTGTAAGTGAAAGTATGTAGTTGCAAAATTGCCAGTTTTGTGTTTAAAATTAAACGGCATTAATTTTAAACATTAGTGCATGTTTCGAACAGTTGAGCGCCCAGATGTTCCGACTGGGTAGATGTAAATTTGATAATTAGATAACAGCTAAAAAAAATCTTGGAATCGTTGCTTTTCGAACCTTATTTGAAAGGACTCACGAAATCGTAATGACACGATTGCAAACAAACCATACCATGGGCGGGGTTAGAACCCGCGATCAGTCTCAAAACTCCAGACCGTCGCGTTAGTCACTAGGTCGCTAACGCGATGGTCTGGAGTTTTGAGACTCTCTGATCGCGGGTTCTATCCCCGCCCGTGGTATGGCTTATTTGAAATGCTTAAAACATTCAGATACAAGTCTCACTCGAAACAAAACCCGGCATTAACCTTGAGCTGCGTAAGTTTTAATTTCTTAATTTTATTTATATATTGAGAGTTTCTTCTGAGCAGTTTATAATCCTTCACGCTGGTATATCTTAATTAACATTTATATTGTGATGATTTTGGGCTGTGCTGATGTAAGTTTACATGTTTTATTGAAGTAATAGTGACAAAAGTTCCTTTGAGAATTGTGGAAACTTTTCAATAGAATATAACTGAAGATAAAACTGAGAAATTGCAAAACTCAAGTTTTTATTACCTAGTCATCTAGACAGCACTACATTCTCATCTACGCTTGTCTTTGCTTTTGTTAAATAATCATTTTAACTCTTAACACTTTACCCAATCAGCTTCGTCTTCAACACTGGTGTACTGTAACTAGATAAAGCCCCAAGCAACCATTCACGTATATGAGAGCCCCTCTGGTCAATAATATATATCCTATTCACAAATAGCCCGCACCATTTACAAAGTCACAGTGTGACTTTGTAAATGGTGCAAGTCTTGGTCGTAACGTCTTGGTAAGCTCCTGTCTTCTATGTGTGGGTTATTTGTGTATTGTTCCAGTCACGGTATTGTCTCTTTTTCATATTCCCATATTTCGTTTCCCTGCGGTAACCAGAGGACGATTCTTCTCGTAGACTTCCAGCCCTGATGTATTCTAGTGGGAGGAGTGTTGACATTGTGATTACTGAGTTTTGGTACCAGTGCAGTAATTGAAGCTTTTAAAGAGCTCGTATTGTCTCTTGAATAGTCATGATTATGACTTTTGTCTAGTCTGCGTTGGTACAGATTTGCTAGTATATTAAAATAGCTTCAGAAACTGAAATTTTGATTCATGTGCATTAACTAGAGTTTGGTTCATCAGATAGCTTTCAGACTTGCACAGATAGTCTTGCTCGTAAAAAGATTTACTGTTTTAAGTGGGGATTTTAAAGTATGAGGCCTGGTCTCAGACCGAGCCTCGGGGACGTTGGCCCCCGAAACCTTCTCCAGGTATATTTCAGGTCTATAATTTGTTCATTTGATTAAATTGAATTACAGTAAAATGCAAAATTATTTGCGTGCATTTTCGAGGTCGTTTATCCAAATGGTCTCAAAAATGATGTAGGTTCTCAAGACTTTTTTTTTTCCTAAACGGTTTCGAAAATGTTTGAGGATAGACTTTAAAGCCCGGTTTTTACGGTCTCGAAAATTTCGTGGTAGGTTCTCGTGATCGTTCATCAAAATGGTCTAGAAAATGCCTGGGTGTTTTCAGACCGTGTTAGTAAGCGGTCTCGAATAGGTTTCAGAGACCATTTTTGAAAACGGTCTTGAAAATGTTGTGATAGGTTTTCAAGACTATTTTTTTCCAGATGTCGAAATTTTGATAGGTTTTTCAATCTGCATGAAAAACCGGTCTCAAATATTTGAGATTAGTTGTCTAGACCGTTTTCTAACCAGTCTTGAAAACGATAAGTTTTGTCCAAGACCTTTTACCGAAAATGGTTTCAAGAATATGGTGATACGTTTCCAATATCCTTTTCCCAAATGGTCTCGATAATAAACTTGTACAATTTGAGAGCGTTTTCTAAGCGGTCTCAGAAATGTCGGGTTAGGTTTTCAAGACCATTTTTTCCAAATGGCTACGAAAAAGCCACGTTTTTCCATAACGGTCTGAATAATATTTAGGTAGGTAGTCGTGACCCTTTCTAAACCGGTCTGGCAGGTTTAGAAAAGGGCTTTAATAGTCATTTTTCCAACATACACAACAGCGTGCACAAGTGTTTACATACCGCACTCGCATACCTGTGCACACACGCATTCCGACACGCAAAAAATATGAAGGTGTACATATGAACATGCAGAAACATGCGTACACACACACACACACACACACACACACACACACACACATACACACACACACACACAGATGTATACGACTCTTCATATATATATATAGGTTCATTAGCGTTTTATCACCACACTGAACTGTTATCATGTATTGTAGTGTAGTGGACTGTATCATGTATTGTAGTGTAGTGGACTGTATCATGTATTGTAGTGTAGTGGACTGTACCATGTATTGTAGTGTAGTGGACTGTACCATATATTGTAGTGTAGTGGACTGTACCATATATTGTAGTGTAGTGGACTGTACCATGTATTGTAGTGTAGTGGACTGTACCATATATTGTAGTGTAGTGGACTGTATCATGTATTGTAGTGTAGTGGACTGTACCATATATTGTAGTGTAGTGGACTGTACCATATATTGTAGTGTAGTGGACTGTACCATATATTGTAGTGTAGTGGACTGTACCATGTATTGTAGTGTAGTGGACTGTACCATGTATTGTAGTGTAGTGGACTGTACCATGTATTGTAGTGTAGTGGACTGTACCATGTATTGTAGTGTAGTGGACTGTACCATGTATTGTAGTGTAGTGGACTGTACCATATATTGTAGTGTAGTGGACTGTACCATATATTGTAGTGTAGTGGACTGTACCATGTATTGTAGTGTAGTGGACTGTACCATATATTGTAGTGTAGTGGACTGTATCATGTATTGTAGTGTAGTGGACTGTACCATATATTGTAGTGTAGTGGACTGTACCATATATTGTAGTGTAGTGGACTGTACCATATATTGTAGTGTAGTGGACTGTACCATGTATTGTAGTGTAGTGGACTGTACCATGTATTGTAGTGTAGTGGACTGTACCATGTATTGTAGTGTAGTGGACTGTACCATGTATTGTAGTGTAGTGGACTGTACCATGTATTGTAGTGTAGTGGACTGTACCATATATTGTAGTGTAGTGGACTGTACCATGTATTGTAGTGTAGTGGACTGTACCATATATTGTAGTGTAGTGGACTGTACCATATATTGTAGTGTAGTGGACTGTACCATATATTGTAGTGTAGTGGACTGTACCATATATTGTAGTGTAGTGGACTGTACCATGTATTGTAGTGTAGTGGACTGTACCATGTATTGTAGTGTAGTGGACTGTACAATATATTGTAGTGTAGTGGACTGTACCATGTATTGTAGTGTAGTGGACTGTACCATGTATTGTAGTGTAGTGGACTGTACCATGTATTGTAGTGGACTGTATCATGTATTGTAGTGTAGTGGACTGTACCATGTATTGTAGTGTAGTGGACTGTATCATGTAGTGTAGTGGGCTGTATCATGTGTAGTGTAGTGGACTGTACAATATATTGTAGTGTAGTGGACTGTACCATGTATTGTAGTGTAGTGGACTGTACCATGTATTGTAGTGTAGTGGACTGTACCATGTATTGTAGTGTAGTGGACTGTACCATGTATTGTAGTGTAGTGGACTGTATCATGTATTGTAGTGTAGTGGACTGTATCATGTATTGTAGTGTAGTGGACTGTATCATGTAGTGTAGTGGGCTGTATCATGTATTGTAGTGTAGTGGACTGTATCATGTATTGTAGTGTAGTGGGCTGTATCATGTATTGTAGTGGGCTGTATCATGTATTGTAGTGTAGTGGGCTGTATCATGTATTGTAGTGTAGTGGACTGTATCATGTATTGTAGTGTAGTGGACTGTATCATGTATTGTAGTGTAGTGGACTGTATCATGTATTGTAGTGTAGTGGACTGTATCATGTATTGTAGTGTAGTGGGCTGTATCATGTATTGTAGTGTAGTGGGCTGTATCATGTATTGTAGTGTAGTGGACTGTATCATGTATTGTAGTGTAGTGGGCTGTATCATGTATTGTAGTGTAGTGGACTGTATCATGTATTGTAGTGTAGTGGGCTGTATCATGTATTGTAGTGTAGTGGGCTGTATCATGTATTGTAGTGTAGTGGACTGTATCATGTATTGTAGTGTAGTGGGCTGTATCATGTATTGTAGTGTAGTGGACTGTATCATGTATTGTAGTGTAGTGGGCTGTATCATGTATTGTAGTGTAGTGGACTGTATCATGTATTGAAGTGTAGTGGTATCTGTATCATGTATTGTAGTGTAGTGTAGTGGACTGTATCATGTATTGTAGTGTAGTGGGCTGTATCATGTATTGTAGTGTAGTGGGCTGTATCATGTATTGTAGTGTAGTGGACTGTATCATGTATTGTAGTGTAGTGGGCTGTATCATGTATTGTAGTGTAGTGGACTGTATCATGTATTGTAGTGTAGTGGGCTGTATCATGTATTGTAGTGTAGTGGGCTGTACCATGTATTGTAGTGTAGTGGACTGTACCATGTATTGTAGTGTAGTGGACTGTATCATGTATTGTAGTGTAGTGGGCTGTATCATGTAGTGTAGTGGGCTGTATCATGTATTGTAGTGTAGTGGGCTGTATCATGTAGTGTAGTGGACTGTATCATGTATTGTAGTGTAGTGGGCTGTATCATGTATTGTAGTGTAGTGGACTGTATCATGTATTGTAGTGTAGTGGGCTGTATCATGTATTGTAGTGTAGTGGACTGTATCATGTATTGTAGTGTAGTGGGCTGTATCATGTATTGTAGTGTAGTGGACTGTATCATGTATTGTAGTGTAGTGGGCTGTATCATGTATTGTAGTGTAGTGGGCTGTATCATGTATTGTAGTGTAGTGGACTGTATCATGTATTGTAGTGTAGTGGACTGTATCATGTATTGTAGTGTAGTGGACTGTATCATGTATTGTAGTGTAGTGGGCTGTATCATGTATTGTAGTGTAGTGGGCTGTATCATGTATTGTAGTGTAGTGGGCTGTATCATGTATTGTAGTGTAGTGGGCTGTATCATGTATTGTAGTGTAGTGGGCTGTATCATGTATTGTAGTGTAGTGGACTGTATCATGTATTGTAGTGTAGTGGGCTGTATCATGTATTGTAGTGTAGTGGACTGTATCATGTATTGTAGTGTAGTGGGCTGTATCATGTATTGTAGTGTAGTGGACTGTATCATGTATTGTAGTGTAGTGGGCTGTATCATGTATTGTAGTGTAGTGGACTGTATCATGTATTGTAGTGTAGTGGACTGTATCATGTATTGTAGTGTAGTGGGCTGTATCATGTATTGTAGTGTAGTGGGCTGTATCATGTATTGTAGTGTAGTGGGCTGTATCATGTATTGTAGTGTAGTGGACTGTATCATGTATTGTAGTGTAGTGGGCTGTATCATGTATTGTAGTGTAGTGGGCTGTATCATGTATTGTAGTGTAGTGGGCTGTATCATGTATTGTAGTGTAGTGGGCTGTATCATGTATTGTAGTGTAGTGGGCTGTATCATGTATTGTAGTGTAGTGGGCTGTATCATGTATTGTAGTGTAGTGGGCTGTATCATGTATTGTAGTGTAGTGGGCTGTATCATGTATTGAAGTGTAGTGGACTGTATCATGTATTGTAGTGTAGTGGACTGTATCATGTATTGTAGTGGACTGTATCATGTATTGTAGTGTAGTGGGCTGTATCATGTATTGTAGTGTAGTGGGCTGTATCATGTATTGTAGTGTAGTGGACTGTATCATGTATTGTAGTGTAGTGGACTGTATCATGTATTGTAGTGTAGTGGACTGTATCATGTATTGTAGTGTAGTGGACTGTATCATGTATTGTAGTGTAGTGGGCTGTATCATGTATTGTAGTGTAGTGGGCTGTATCATGTATTGTAGTGTAGTGGGCTGTATCATGTAGTGTAGTGGGCTGTATCATGTAGTGTAGTGGGCTGTATCATGTAGTGTAGTGGGCTGTATCATGTAGTGTAGTGGGCTGTATCATGTAGTGTAGTGGGCTGTATCATGTAGTGTAGTGGGCTGTATCATGTATTGTAGGGTAGTGGGCTGTATCATGTATTGTAGTGTAGTGGGCTGTATCATGTATTGTAGTGTAGTGGGCTGTATCATGTATTGTAGTGTAGTGGGCTGTATCATGTATTGTAGTGTAGTGGGCTGTATCATGTATTGTAGTGTAGTGGGCTGTATCATGTAGTGTAGTGGGCTGTATCATGTATTGTAGTGTAGTGGGCTGTATCATGTATTGAACTGTAGTGGGCTGTATCATGTATTGAACTGTAGTGGGCTGTATCATGTATTGAACTGTAGTGGGCTGTATCATGTATTGAAGTGGAGTGGACTTGGGAAATAGTGATACATCAAACCAAAACACATTTAGTGTCTGTACTTGAACAATGTGAGGCTCCGTGCTGGTGCTGCGTACTCTAGGATAGGACTAAGGAACGCTGTGCGTAAGGTAAACTATTTTTTTCAGGTTTTCGAGAGCAGTGTCTTACATACGATTCTCAAATCTTACAACTGAGAAGTGTCTAGAGTTGCTGTCTTCGTTATATGTTTACAACACCTCACCGCTCAGGCTGTGTTCCCTTACCGGTCTTCTTACTCTTTTGCTTCATTACACTAATCAGACGATAGATGTTTAGCCCGGGACCGAAGCGCGGTCCCAGACTAGGCTTCCTGGTTGATGGCTTGATTATTCAAACTGTTAGTGTTAGCAACACAGTCCTGCTCATCATGAGCTGTTTATATAAACAAATTTCTTAAATGTTTTCGGCGTCGGCTTCTCAACGCTTCTACAAACTCTATAGTCAATATTTTAAGTTATGTTGGGTTAGAAAATCTTAAATAAATCCATAGAGATATTTAATCCCACATTAGCTGCGACACGGGTGGCAACGCGGTTGCTCTGGGAGACTTTCCGATGAGTGTCATTCTGGGTGGGTTACCTGAAGGTGATTTGAAGACGGGGGTGATCGCCCCCCCCCCCGCGGGCCTGTCCCAGACCAGGTTGCTAGAAGACATTGAGGAATGGCACTGCCCCGGTCAGCTGCCCCCGGCCAGCTGCCCCCGGCCAGCTGCCCCCGGCCAGCTGCCCCGGTGCTGGACACGCTGGGGGACAAACAAGGAAATTATTTGTTTTCTAGTATTGTCTTTATATTTGCCGAGTTGGTCTCCCGGTGTCATAGTTTACTGTCTGGGTTTTGTAAGTTAAAACTAGATTGTCTCGGCTCTTGTGGGGATTTGGGAGAATTTTCCCTGGAACTGCCAGGATTTATGCGTGTGCTGGGGATTTTATTTAGGATTTTTGCGGATTTTAATCAAATATGTTTTGCAATTTTGAGTGAGTTTGCTTCCTTTCCTAATTAAATTTAATTAGAGGGGGTGAGTGACTAGGGAGGGGGGTGGCGTCTAGTGAGGGGGGTGGTGTCTAGGGAGGGGGGTGGTGTCTAGGGAGGGGGTGGTGTCTAGGGAGGAGGGTGGCGTCTAGGGAGGGGGTGGTGTCTAGGGAGGGGGGTGGTGTCTAGGGAGGGGGGGTGGCGTCTAGGGAGGGGGGTGGCGTCTAGGGAGGGGGGTGGCGTCTAGGGAGGGGGGGTGGCGTCTAGGGAGGGGGGTGTCTAGGGAGGGGGGTGGCGTCTAGGGAGGGGGGTGGCGTCTAGGGAGGGGGGTGGTGTCTAGGGAGGGGGGTGGTGTCTAGGGAGGGGGTGGTGTCTAGGGAGGGGGGTGGTGTCTAGGGAGGGGGTGGTGTCTAGGGAGGGGGGTGGTGACTAGGAAGGGAGGCGGTGACTTGCAGGACAGAGGGAGACAGTGATGGATAGAGATAGGGTGATGGATGGTGTAAGGAAGATAAAATAAGAGGAGATTTCCCGGTCCTCGTAAAGTTGCACAGTGATATCAAGGCCAGGAAGCAGACATCAAGGCCTGGGATGGGACATCAAGGCCTGGGAGGGGACATCAAGGCCTGGGAGGGGACATCAAGGCCTGGGAGGGGACATCAAGGCCTGGGAGGGGACATCAAGGCCTGGGAGGGGACATCAAGGCCTGGGAGGGGACATCAAGGCCTGGGAGGGGACATCAAGGCCTGGGAAGGGACATCAAGGACTGGGAGGGGACATCAAGGCCTGGGAGGGGACATCTAGGCCAGGGAGGGGACATCAAGGCGACAGAGCGGACATCAACATATCTTTAATCAATATCAAAAGTCTTGGTGAGGCTCTTCTTAAAGATGACAACCCAGGGAGGGGAAGGAGAGGAGAGGGAGAGAGTGGGGAGAAGTGTGGCGGGTGGGGAGGAAAGTAGGGGTGGGGAGGAGTTTGGGGCTGTGGAGGATAGTGGGGGGGGTAGGAGTGTGGTATGGGGAGAAAAGTGGGGGTGGGACGGGTGTGGCATGGAGAGGAATGTGGCAAGGACTACTGACAGCATCAGTAGCTTCCACAGTAAATATTCTTACCTCCCTCAAAGTCATACAGTCTATGAACTCGTTTTAAATCATAAGCAATGATTCAATCCTCAGTCCATCTTACTGTCTATTAATTTACAGTCGTTCATTACTTCTTAAATTGAGTTCATGTAATTGTATATATCAATTCACTACACAGAAACTAGCGTGTATCTACAGAGAAAGACCGCGGTCAGCAGGATTTGAAACCAAGTTAGGGGAGACTGGCAAGGTTCCCCAAGTGATGCTCTAGACCACTCGGCCACAGATGCCTCAAAAGCCTTGTTTACAAGCCTTGTTTACAAGCCATGTTTCTTCCTCAGTTCGGGCACACCAGTGAGCCTCATGCATAGTTTCAAGCTACTTCATTCTGCTGTATGTTCTGACTTCACAAGCGACATTTTATATCAATGCCCCACGCAGAAACAAGCGGGTATACACAGAGATCGCAGTCAGCAGGATTCGAAACCACGTCATGGAAGGGGAGCTGTGGAAAAAATTTCTCCAGAAAGGGGGGGTAACGGCCCCCCTTCAACCCTTTTCAGCCCCATTCACTCTGAGAGACAACCCTCTCAGAAAGGGCAAATGACGTCTCGATTCTTGATCAACAATTTAATTGGAAGCAGATGAAAGCAGCGTTCCAGAGTACAGTCACGTAGCCTCCATCCTGCATCACTGTGTCCTGCAATATGAGTAGTAATGTAATGAGGAAAATGACTCTTTACCATAGCAGGAAAAAGTACAGAAAACCCTGCATCACTTTATTTTCAAGTTGACTCTTGTAAAACACTGGATAAGTCTTAAGTCTAGGAAATCTATCATATGTAATGAACTCTGTTGCAGTGTCAAGCAAGTAGGGAAATTATGCTGAAGTCTGCGATTTTGTGGCCGCACCCAAAGGCAAAGCCCCCTCCAGGGTCAGATTGCTTTAAGAACTAACGCAGACAACTCGTGCTTCATGCACTGGTGATTCGTGCGTTTATGTGCCTCAGTGACAATCTCAGCCATTTATGGCAGAACTATGTTGTGAAATTACCGCGAAGTAAAGGACAAATATTGAAGAACAGTGCAGTACTAATGGGCGAGTACTGCGCCAGGCGAGACTGACCTCATCCCTGTGACCTCCAACCATTGTGATTTAACTCTTTCACACGTCTACTAGAGGTTTAAACCTCCTTTGTATGACAGATTTGTCTTACGTGTAATTAGCTTCCCATTCGTAAAAATCTTGAATCCCAATTTATCAACAGCAACTATGATAACTTTCCACTGTATTGAGTCACTATCATAAACAACTCAACACTTCGATAGTCACGTTTTTGCTGTCACCTGTGAGTGAATGAAGACGCTGTCTTTATTGAGTCTTGTAGCGGGAGTCTCCTCTTCCCTTTATCAGTCAACTCAACACTGAGAGCCTCTGTAAACACACGCGCTACTTAAATCCTCAGGTGTTGTGGAAGTCTCAGTGTCTTAAACTAATCACCTTTACACTCTAAAGATCTCGTGTAAATAGCCACTCGTTTTGGACACTTATTTCGATAAACTGCATGTGCCGATGTTTCAGAAACAGGGTAAAGAATTATTTACTGACACAGCCTGAGTTGTGACACTGGAATGACACAGATTAGGCAGAATGCTCTTCCATAACCCTTGTAATATTTTAGATGTCAGATTCAGGTTAATTTATGGTTATGGATACGATCCAGTGAAGTAGGATTAAGCCTCATTTTCAGATTATATTTTCCTCTAAATTTTACCTGAAGTTTAAAATAAATTAATAAACGCTTAGACATTACTCCATTTTCTCTGATCTCCTCAGACGATGACTGGAGGAGACAGGAACGCCAGCGACACCCTGTAGTTCTCAAACTTATATTTGACTCGTCTCCTCCCACTCTCCCAGAGACCATCTTATTTTATTATATATATATATATATATATATATATATGTATATATATATATATATATATATATATATATATATATATATATATATATATATATATATATATGTGTGTGTGTGTGTGTGTCGATGTAATATTTGTCTGTATTTAAAATAAACTAGGCATTATCTGAATCGCGTAATATTTCCATTATTGATGTTCAATCTGATATAAGTTCGTTACACAGTAATATTATTAAAATAGTCACCTTTAAGTTTAATATTTAAACATGGAAATTTGCAATAAATTGATGAAAAAACACACATTTACCCGCATCAGTGAGACGTATTAAATTTGAGCGGTGACGCTGATGTTGCATCATGAATGTGTAACATCAAGGCTTCAAATGAGAGGCCTGATCGGTGTTGATTTGACAAATACATTAAGGTTGAAAATAAGGTCTCCCGTATGTTAGTACAGTGAATGGGATGAAGATCTGCAATGCTAATGTAGTTACGTCTGGATTTTTTTTTCTTAAATTTTTCGAGTTAAAATTCACCAACTTCTCTTTTTTCCTTGAATTCCATTAACAACCCACAACATGTCTCACCTGGTCATTCACTTTATTTTCATATAAGTTCAGAAAATAACCTTTAGTGTTGCACAGGAGATCAACCTGGTGATCTTCCTTCAACATTCCTCTACAATTAGGAAAATCTCATTGTCTCTTACAAAATCAACACGACACTCAAATATCCGTATCATCTCTAGCAAAACTATCTGACCAAATTCTAAGCTTGAATTTAAATGCTTCTAGATTAATGTGGAAATAATGGTTTTTATTTCCCTAGGCTAGGAAGTGTTTATTTTGTCCCATTATTTATGATAAATGTGATTCTGAGCAAGTCACGTCTGTTATAAACAGTTTGTAGCTACATCAGGATGCTCATGCATGAGGAATTTATAGAGGGAGGGAGCCGTCAGTAATATACAGAGGGAGGGTGACCGAGTTCCATACCGAGGGGGGAGGGGGAGGGGGGAGGGGGGTCACGAACACCGGCCTCGGCATGTTTTTTGTATGTTCTTAAACTGATTTTGTTGATTATTTAAAAATAATAGGAATGAAAAAGTTTTAGTTTTCCTGCTTAAATAAAAATTACTTTTTTAAATTTTAAATTTAGATTTTAATTGAAGGAAGCAATGAGAGGGGGGGTGTAGACGAGGACCATCTGTGATAGGGGGCGCCGCCCAAAATAGGTTAAGAATTACTGAGTATATTAATCACTCCTGACTAGACCTCATTTCTTTACATAAATATTTAATGTATTGATCAATGGAGGTTTCTGGGGTCAGCGCCCCCCCGCGTCCCGGTCTGTGTTCAGTAGTAACAATGTATGTCTTCAGAACTATCAAATAAATGAGTCTCTACCGATAAATCTACTAAATATATCTGAATCACAGACCGGGTGAGACTCGAACCTACGACAGTCAAGTCCTCAAAACTGGCAGGCCAGTGTGCTTCACCAACCGTTCTGTAATTTGTTTTCAATCGTGATATTACGTTTTCGTAAGTCAAAATGTAACTTGAATTTAATTATCAGCATACCAGGCTATTTTAACACAAGAATATAGCTAAAAAATATAGCAGTACTGGCGTAGCTTTGCGATACTAAGTCTGATAAAGTGTGCTAGTACTCTGATAATGATCTGTTGCTTTTATAGTGTGGCATCTAGCCTAGCCTAGCTTAACCTAGCCTAGCTTAGCTTCCTAGCACCTAGAACGCTTCCTCGTTATCGTTGCCCCAAGTTTACTGAAATGCATTGGCATCATACTACCTAAAACACATTTCACTCGTTTTGTAATATAATGCGGCAGTTTACCGCGCACAGCTCATTTCTGCTGGCGCACCTCTAGCAGTGTGCTCAACACAGTTCAACAAACAGTGGTGTAAACCTACAGGCAGTGAGAAAGAGACTGCAGTGAAATCTTCACTGTATTAGGTTTCATTGCAAGCCTGGTGTAGAGGCAGTGAGGAGGGTTGGCAACCCTCTTCCATCCCCCCCCCCCAGTGCACACGCACATGATTATGATTCACAGCCATTAGTGGCCAGTTTATTCCCACCCACTCGTAATTGCTGGTGTGGCAACTACCTCGTGGATAACGAAGTGTCTGCCGGGTAGTTAAGTTGGTTATCCTGCCGCCACTGCCACTACCGCCACTGCTTCCACCATGCGGGAGCTGCCATCAGCGCTTCCTTGTCTCAGTGTGGCTTAAAGGGGACGGGCAGCGAGCAGCGGCTTCCCTCGTTTGTATAAAACACTTCTCAGTGGTTCAGCAGCACTTTCCTGACGAGGTGGTGAGGCAACAGCACTTTCCTGACGAGGTGGTGAGTCAGCAGCACTTTCCTGACGAGGTGGTGAAGCAGCAGCACTTTCCTAACGAGGTGGTGAAGCAGCAGCACTTTCCTAACGAGGTGATGAAGCAGCAGCACCTAACCTGACAATACAGAAACACATAACTTGATTTTTTCAGGTCACTATGAGACACTCACGCCTCACTTCCAGCCTACATATACTGTTATTTTTGACCTTTGTATGTTAAAAGTGATCAAGATCCCAGAACTAAAACGTTGTGTGTTAAATAAAACTTAATGATTGCTCACATGTCTTGTTAAACCAGTTACTAAGGTTTAAACCAGTAACAACATCACCAGCGGAATGGTACATGCAACTGTAGACAATACCGACAGATGTTGAATAAGACGCACGTTCTGGTGGTATTGCTGGTGTTATTACTGGTGTTGCTGCTACTGGTGATGTTATTGGTATTATTGTTGGTGTTACACCTCTGGTGCTGTTACTGCTAGTGTTGCTGGAGCTGTTGAATAAAACACGTGCAACACCTGGGTATCTTAATTATGAAGACGTTTCGCCAGCCAGTGAATTTATCAGTCCAGTACAGAGGTTATTTGAAGGTGTTGAAACTGTAGACGGTAGAAGAAGAGGTAATCAGTTCCCTCAAGACTACGACTGAGGGGACTGATTACCTTATCTTCTGCTGACTCCAGTTTCAATACCTTCAAATAACCTCTGATAGTTGTAAGTGTCGTATTCAACAACACTAGCAGCGGCAACACCAGCGGCAACACCAGCGGCAACACCAGCAGCAACACCAGCAGCAACACCAGCAGCAACACCAGCAGCAACACCAGCAGCAACACCAGCAGCAACACCAGCAGCAACACCAGCAGCAACACCAGCAGCAACACCAGCATCAACGCCAGCAGCAACACCAGCAGCAACACCAGCATCAACGCCAGACAATATCTGGACATTAAACGCCTCGTAAAACAGTTACAGTTCACGTCCAAAAACAGTCAAGTTTCCCCTTGAAAACTGTCCATAAACTCTGAAATTAGAATTTATTGTACCTTAATGAGGCTAAACTGTACCCTTAATGGGGTTACACTGTACCCTTAATGAGGTTAGACTACCCTTAATGGGGTTACACTGTACCCTTAATGAGCTTTCATAATGAATAAATTCAAAAATGTTGGGAGGTAGCACACACACACACACACACACACACACACACACACACACACACACACACACACACACACACACACACACACACACACACACACAAAGGAGACAGACACGAGGCATAAAACTACTGACCAGTGTCACTGACATGTGTGCAAAGTCATGGATTTTATTATCAGGAGAGTGGTGGAGCACCTAGAACGGAACAATCTCATAAACGACAACCAGGACGGATCCAGGGAAGGCAAATCCGGCGTCACAAACCTACTGGAGTTTTATGACAAGGTAACAGAAGTAAGACGAGAGAGAGGGGTGGGTAGAATGCATTTTCTTGGACAGTAAGAAGGCGTTTGACACAGTTCCACACAAGAGATTAGTGCAAAAACTGGAGAACCAGGCAGGGATAACAGGAAAGGCACTACAATGGATCATGGAATACCTGTCAGGAAGACAACAGCGAGTCATGGTACGTGGCGAGGTGTCAGAGCGGGCGCATGCAACGAGCGGAGTTCCACAGGGGTTAGTCCTAGGACCGGTACTGTTTCTGGTATTTATGAACGACATGACGGAAGGAATAGACTCCGAAGTGTTCCTGTTTGCAGATGATGCGAAGCTGATGAAAAGAAATCAATCGGACGAGGACCAGGCAAAACTACAAAGGGATCTGGACAGGCTGCATGCCTGGTCTAGCAAGTAGCTCCAGGAGTTCAGTCCCACCAAGTGCAAAGTCATGAAGATTGTGGAAGGACAAAGAATACCGCAGACAGAGTACAGTCTAGGGGGGCAGCGACTACAAACCTCACTCAAGGAAAAGGATCTTGGTGTGAGTATAACACCAGGCACATCTCCTGAGGCGCACATCAACCAAATAACCGCTGCAGCATATGGGCGCCTGGCAAACCTAAGAACAGAATTCGAACATCTTAATAAGGAATCGTTCAGGACCCTGTACACTATGTACGTTAGGCCCATATTGGAGTATGTAGCGCCAGTTTGGAACCCACACCTAAGAAACTAGAGAAAATCCAAAGGTTTGCAACAAGACACAGCTAAGTTGGAAGGGCCTACAGCTGAAGCTCGACCCTTTCAAAGAGCTAATTAGCAAGCCCAGAGGCTAGACTATATCCTCCGAACGTGGATCAAGATTCTCATGTGAACCTCTCAACACTACACAGGCGGCGGACACCTGAAATACAGTATGTTGCATATTCATATATCATCATCCTTGGTGGAAATAGAAACATCCGAAGTGTGCTGTCACCTTGCTAACACCGAAATGCATCCTGTGTGATGGCATATGACTGGGAAATATAGCCCACCGCCTCCTTCATCCCATCCTATTTGATGGAATACGACAGAGAAATAGCTAGCTTTTGTTCATGCTGTGTAATTATTGTACAGAATAAGGTACCAGCATATTGCTGATGTATGAAAGTTTACTATATAAAAAAGAGAGGAAAAAAAAGAGAAAAGGGTGATACTCTAAAATTACGATGATCTTACCGAAATACTGACCTATTTTTCTTGAAATTATCTTTCATTATAGACTTCTTAGTTTAATATGCAAGACATTCACCTCCACGGGGGGAGTTGAATGAGAGCTCTAGAACTTTCGTGTTGCAATCAACACATCAGGAGCTTGCAGTGTTGCAGAAAAAAAAGGAGAAATTCCAAGCAAATACGTTCAGAGGAAGGTCTGTAAACAGGTGTAAATATTGAGTGGTACGTTTTAACTAACCTGTTACAGGTGTTCGTTTCTTTCATCATAGATCTAACTTTTTATATTGTGAACCGTCCTCGACACAAAGCCTCTACCCCAGAGGTAAATAACCGAACGCACACTGCTGGGTGGGGAGAGCAGAGATAATGAGAAGACAGCTCCCAAGAATCAGGTATCAGGACACTGATAGGAAGACAAGACAAAAGAGACACCATTTTCCCTAGAGGTCAATATCGAATTACTTCTTAGGGAAAGGGAAGAGGGCTAAAAGATGCCATATCCCCCTAGGAAAGCATCAGGTTCCACTCTTTGGGGATGGTTGGGGTAAACACACGTCTTTATCCCCTCACAGTAAGTATCAGGCCACTCACTGGGGTGGAGGAGAGAGGCTGAGTAAACACACAACGCTGGAGACGCTGGTATTGGTTACCACTTGGACATTCCCAGCCAGAACGATGCAAGTGTTATTCGTCAATGTCAGCTTCCTGACGTGGTTCTTTCTGAGAAGACGACCCGGACCGTGGTAGTGGCTATAGCGGGAAAACCAGCAAAAAGGTTTCTGATGACAAAGGCGAAAGTGGAGTTCTGTAGTGAGTTAGGGCAGCAGCAGCGACCTCTGGTTGACCTGCACCGGGCTCATCACTGTTGCAGACCGCAACAACAGTTAGTTGGATGAAATGTAAAAACTTGTATTGTCTATTATTGGTGTACAAAACCGATAAATAGATGAATAAGAGACATTTGGAACACTTTGGTTTCTTGACGGTAGAGGCGTTTCACCAGCCAGTGTCTGGATCAATCTAATTCAGAGAATAAACGGTGGACGACGAGACAGGGTAATTTAAGGTGATTCTCTCTCTCTCTCTCCCTCTCTCTCCCCTCTCCCCTCTCTCTCCCCTCTCTCTCCCCTCTCTCTCCCCTCTCTCTCCCCTCTCTCTCTCCCCTCTCTCTCTCTCCCCTCTCTCTCCCCTCTCTCTCTCTCCCCTCCCCTCTCTCTCCCCTCTCTCCCCTCTCTCCCCTCTCTCTCTCTCCCCTCTCTCCCCTCTCTCCCCTCTCTCTCCCCTCTCTCTCTCTCCCCTCTCTCTCTCTCCCCTCTATCTCCCCCTCTCTCTCCCCCTCTCTCCCCTCTATCTCCCCCTCTCCCCCTCTCTCTCCCCCTCTCTCCCCCCCTCTCCCCTCTCTCTCTCCCCCCCTCTCTCCTCTCTCTCTCTCTCCCCTCTCTCTCCCCTCTTTCCCCTATCTCTCCTCTCTCTCTCCCCTCTCTCCCATCTCTCCCTCTCCCTCCCCCTCCCCCTCTCTCCCCCTCTCTCCCCCTCTCTCCCATCTCTCCCTCTCCCTCCCCCTCTCTCCCCCTCTCTCCATCTCTCTCCCTCCCCCTCTCTCCCCCTCTCTCCATCTCTCTCCCTCCCCCTCTCTCCCCTCTCTCCATCTCTCTCCCTCTCTCTCCCTCTCCCTCCCCCACCCACTCTCTCTCCCTCTCTCTCTCTCTCCCTCTCTCTCTCCACACACACAACACACGAGACGAGACGGAACATTGAGGATGTGATCGTATACAGCAAGACGAGTAGAGCGTGGCGATGAGATCAGCTTTAAGAAGTCCCATGTGAGACAAGTAATGACTGTGGGGACGAGTGATTGCTTCGTTCTGGTGAGCTTAGCCACGTACACACCGCCAGAGGGACTGATAACGAGCTCCCTTCCCTTACTAATATGCTGTAGAGGCCACCCTTCATGATGAGGGGGGAGGGCTCTTGGTCCAGGGAATTATAGCTACCCTCTCCTTGGATCAAAGTAGATTACCTTCCATGAAAATATACATATTATGTACCTTCTCACAAAGTGCTTGAGCATGCCCAGGTTACTATATTTCCTAAGATGTGCACCATATGAGAACCTTAAACTACATGAATACCCCAGTATCCTGAGGTATATCTTTACTAAAGTACTCAACTTTACTCTAGAAGACGGACAGTAGGACCCAGCTACACTTCCAGTCAGACTAGGAGTCACTGGTGTCCGCAGGGCATCACAGATTGCACTACCTGTTTTCCTACCCTCATGTGTGGCATCCAGTGAACTTGTAGCAGCGATTCTCCCTGAATGCGATCCTTTATTGACTACGTTTCGCCCACCCAGTAGGTTTTATCAAGTTACCTGAGCAGAGAGAGTGCATGAGTATATATACGGTGCATAATGGCGTCAAGAGCCAGGTGGGAAATGCTGAGAAGAGGTTGGATTTAAGAAAGACCTGCATGGAATGGGCCAGTAGGTTTGTTGCTGTGTGGAATAGCGATGAATTAGTTTGCTGGCAAGGGGTTCATCTATGTTGCAAAAGCTGTTTTTTTTAATTGGATGTACAGATGAGTGATGATCCCAAGATAGTGAAACACTGAGTGTCTTCTTCCCTGGTGATGAGTCTTGTGTCTCTGTAGTTGATTAAATGGTTGTGTAAGTTTCAGAGTAAAACAAAGGTATTTCTCATATCTTCCATTCTGTTGGCGTATTGTTCTGAAATACGACACTCCCGTGACAGGGAGCCAAGGCCGGGTCACCATCTGGAGAAGACCTGGACAGGGACAGTACCGGCGATTCTAGTAGTAGTCTCTGGATGTCTCGCCCACGTATAATTGGTTGCAATCATTGTAAGGCATTATGTACACCCCTGCAGAGGACTGAGCCTTGTGGTGTACCTTACTGGTAATGTCTTTGATGGTGGTGGATGTGGAGGTAGATACTTGGAATGAGGTATTGGAAAGGATGTTGGAGGTGTGTTTGGCAACGGAATTAATGGGGAGGTCTATTATTTCATCTTGTCTGGGCGAGTTGATGTTACATGCCCGGCGTCTGCAGTCTTTGCTGAGGTGACCCCTCAAGGAAGGTTCCTAGATGTTGGTGAGGGGCTCTTGATTTAGGGAATTGGATCTGTGCTCCAGTTCCCCAAATTAAGCCTGAATGCCTTCCACATCCCCCCCCCCAGGCGCTGTATAATCCTCCGGGTTTAGCGCTTCCCCCTTGATTATAATAATAATAATTTGCTGAGGTGACAGACGCCGCGCACATCACTCATCTGATGACGCCACTTCTTGTTTATTTTCATAAGCTTTTAAACGTATATTTTGATTTTTCCGAGTTTGCAATTTTCTCAGTAAAAAAAAAAAGTTGCCTTGACTGATGAAGTGACCATCGTATGTAGAAATAGCAAAGAAGCGATAATAAACGGGAATAAAGCCTACCTATCCTCCCCTTCCTCATTCTTTCGTGGCATTTGGCGGTGTATGTTAACAGTAATATAATGAAGACATGTATATACATGAAGGAGGGGTGTTAATGTTGCAGTTTTATAACTGTAGTGTAAGCGCGCCTCTGGCAAGACGGTGATGGAGTGAATGATGGTGAAAGTTTTTCTTTTTCGGGCCACCCTGCCTTGGTGGGAAACGGCCGATGTGCTAAAAAAAAATAAAATGAATATAATGAAGGGTTTTGGTAGGTTGAACTTCATTGACACGTTCGTTGCTTTACCTCCTCTTATATAATGTTTATTGTACTTAACCATTATTGTACCTTTAATATTCCATCCTTTCTCCGTCAAAGCAACTTTCCTGCCTTTTCATTCCACTTCTCCCTTCCTATTCAGTTTCTCACCTTCCTTTTCCACTTCCTTTCCCTCTCCAACCTCTCCCTCCCTTTCCACTTCCGCTTAATTTCTTCCCACTAGGAAAGCATAAAAAACGAGAAGACGCAAACGAGGATAAGAGAATGAATAAATATGCGAGTATAAGAAAAATAAGAAAGGAAGCCGGGAGACATTCAGGAAGCGAGAATGCATTAGAGAACATCAGGAAACTTCTACACAACCACGTATCTTCACTTAGGTTGAACAGTTATTGCAGAGGACCAGCTGATGAGACAGGAAAGAGCAGATAATGTGGAAAATGACGGGAATCGAGACAGCAGCTTGTTAGTGGTTTTTAACGAGATGTATTAAAACTGTGAGACATACTTGAAGTAATGAGAGAGAGCAACGACAGTGAGAAATACCAAAGGACAGTAATAGGAGACACCGACAAGAGAGAGACTGTGGCGGCCGCCGAGTATGTTCTATTTATTCGACGTTCATCACACATTGTCATGCCCTCTCGACCAGCGAACTAACAACTCAGAATACAGCTGTTCTTTGGCCCCACTGCTGCATTAATTGTCCAGTTCAAAACACCAGTAAGATGAGAACCGGCTTCCTCAGCCAAGGTGACGCAACACCTGCCTGCCTGGCTGTGAGGCACACACTCGCTTCAGACCACTACTGTCATGACTGACTCTTTGCTCTATCTTGTTGTTATACTGCTAATTTACCTTTGTAAATATTGTACATAGTGATGAAGGAATATACGGGTTAAGGAAAATTACCAGTTCTGTGATTGTCTTGTCCTTCTTTTGCCAGCTTGCTCGCTGTATTACTGACTTTGGTTACAACCAGGTGCATTATTATTATAATCAAGGCGGCAGCGCTAAACCCGTATGATTATACAGCGCCTGTGGAGGGGGGGATGTGGAAGGTATTCAGGTTTAATACAGGGAACTGGAGCACAGATTCAATTCCCTAGATCAAGAGCCCCTCACCAGCGTCGAGGAACCTCCCTTGAGAGGACGACCAGGTGCAACAGACCTGGAGTTGCTGCTTCTGTACGTAATACACACCAACAACAGATACACCTGAGAACAGAAATGGCAGACACCAACAACAGTGACATACCTGACGACAGTGACAGGAGACACCAGAAGCTATCAAGAAAAAAATAATACTGGACAACAGTTGAGTAACTTCTGAGGGACCTGTCGTGGATCACCAACAGCCTAGATGATCAGAGAGCGGGCACCGATTTTAGACTGGATAGAGCCTACACCACTCCTCGAATGACCCACACTGGTTTAACGATTCGTGAAGCGCATCCTACGACTCTCGCAGAGCTTGAGACATGAGGGTATGTTACACCTCAGTCACCAAAACAGAGAAGCAGCAACTCTCAGTGGAGCGAGGATCTTCACCGGGGATCTGGACGTGGGCCAGCTGTGAGAAATCAGGAAAAGGCTGACGTCCTAGATTTGCAGCATGGACGCATGCAGGATGTGTGCAACTTGAAAATAGACAGGATGTTTGCAACTTGATATCAATGACAAGTATACCAAGAGTAGTTTCTGGTTCCCACAGTATGTCTCACAGTGTGTGTGTGTGTGTGTGTGTGTATGTGTGTGTACTCACTCACCTAGTTGTACTCGCCTAGTTGAGGTTGCGGGGGTCGAGTCCGAGCTCCTGGCCCCGCCTCTTCACTGATCGCTACTAGGTCACTCTCCCTGAGCCGTGAGCTTTATCATACCTCTGCTTAAAGCTATGTATGGATCCTGCCTCCACTACATCGCTTCCCAAACTATTCCACTTACTGACTACTCTGTGGCTGAAGAAATACTTCCTAACATCGTGTGTGTGTGTGTGTGTGTGTGTGTGTGTGTGTGTGTGTATCTGTGTGTGTATCTGTGTGTGTGTATAACTAGTCTACATACACTGCTTAAGTTAGTACATTTATATACTGGTTAATGTATTACTGTCTGTAAGAATTTGGTATCTACTGAGCATATTAATTTATTAAGCCTTGTATTTATCTAGTATATATTTAAGAGGTTCTTGGGGTATATTTTAAGACGTATTTAACCAGTATATAATTTCAATGTTAATGTACTATAGAGTACCTGGGTGCTACTGCAGCTTGCATGTTACGACCAAAGAATTTTTATGATTATGCAACATTTCATGGGGGCATCTTGATGCTGGGGAAGGGCTCTTGATTCAAGGGATTAGAGGTTCCCTAAGTTACCCTTGCGTGTTTAGCTGTTGCTCATGGTAATAGCAAATTATAATTATTGAAGTGTAGAAGCGGAAAGTGAGCGGAGGGGTGGAAGGGGAGGGCAGCATGGGAGGGGAGGGCAGCATGGGAGGGGAGGGGCAGCATGGGAGGGGAGGGGCAGCATGGGAGGGGAGGGCAGCATGGGAGGGGAGGGGCAGCATGGGAGGGGAGGGGCAGCATGGGAGGGGGAGGGCAGCATGGGAGGGGAGGGGCAGCATGGGAGGGGAGGGCAGCATGGGAGGGGAGGGGCAGCATGGGAGGGGAGGGCAGCATGGGAGGGGAGGGCAGCATGGGAGGGGAGGGGCAGCATGGGAGGGGAGGGGCAGCATGGGAGGGGAGGGCAGGAGGGGAGGGGCAGCATGGGAGGGGAGGGCAGCATGGGAGGGGGAGGGGCAGCATGGGAGGGGAGGGCAGCATGGGAGGGGAGGGGGCAGCATGGGAGGGGGAGGGCAGCATGGGAGGGGAAGGGCAGCATGGGAGGGGAGGGGCAGCATGGGAGGGGAGGGCAGCATGGGAGGGGAGGGGGCAGCATGGGAGGGGAGGGGCAGCATGGGAGGGGAGGGCAGCATGGGAGGGGAGGGGCAGCATGGGAGGGGAGGGCAGCATGGGAGGGGAGGGGCAGCATGGGAGGGGAGGGGCAGCATGGGAGGGGAGGGGCAGCATGGGAGGGGAGGGCAGCATGGGAGGGGAGGGGGAGCATGGGAGGGGAGGGGCAGCATGGGAGGGGAGGGCAGCATGGGAGGGGAGGGGCAGCATGGGAGGGGAGGGCAGCATGGGAGGGGAGGGGCAGCATGGGAGGGGAGGGCAGCATGGGAGGGGAGGGCAGCATGGGAGGGGAGGGGCAGCATGGGAGGGGAGGGGCAGCATGGGAGGGGAGGGCAGCATGGGAGGGGAGGGGCAGCATGGGAGGGGAGGGCAGCATGGGAGGGGAAGGGCAGCATGGGAGGGGAGGGGCAGCATGGGAGGGGAGGGCAGCATGGGAGGGGAGGGCAGCATGGGAGGGGAGGGGCAGCATGGGAGGGGAGGGGCAGCATGGGAGGGGAGGGCAGGAGGGGAGGGGCAGCATGGGAGGGGAGGGCAGCATGGGAGGGGAGGGGCAGCATGGGAGGGGGAGGGCAGCATGGGAGGGGAGGGGCAGCATGGGAGGGGAAGGGCAGCATGGGAGGGGAGGGGCAGCATGGGAGGGGAGGGCAGCATGGGAGGGGAGGGGCAGCATGGGAGGGGAGGGGCAGCATGGGAGGGGAGGGCAGCATGGGAGGGGAGGGGCAGCATGGGAGGGGAGGGGCAGCATGGGAGGGGAGGGGCAGCATGGGAGGGGAGGGCAGCATGGGAGGGGAGGGGGAGCATGGGAGGGGAGGGGCAGCATGGGAGGGGAGGGCAGCATGGGAGGGGAGGGGCAGCATGGGAGGGGAGGGCAGCATGGGAGGGGAGGGGCAGCATGGGAGGGGAGGGCAGCATGGGAGGGGAGGGGCAGCATGGGAGGGGAGGGGCAGCATGGGAGGGGAGGGCAGCATGGGAGGGGAGGGGCAGCATGGGAGGGGAGGGCAGCATGGGAGGGGAAGGGCAGCATGGGAGGGGAGGGGCAGCATGGGAGGGGAGGGGCAGCATGGGAGGGGAGGGCAGCATGGGAGGGGAGGGCAGCATGGGAGGGGAGGGGCAGCATGGGAGGGGAGGGCAGCATGGGAGGGGAGGGCAGCATGGGAGGGGAGGGGCAGCATGGGAGGGGAGGGCAGCATGGGAGGGGAGGGGCAGCATGGGAGGGGAGGGGCAGCATGGGAGGGGAGGGCAGCATGGGAGGGGAGGGCAGCATGGGAGGGGAGGGGCAGCATGGGAGGGGAGGGCAGCATGGGAGGGGAAGGGCAGCATGGGAGGGGAGGGGGCAGCATGGGAGGGGAGGGGCAGCATGGGAGGGGAGAGCAGCATGGGAGGGGAGGGCAGCATGGGAGGGGAAGGGCAGCATGGGAGGGGAGGGGCAGCATGGGAGGGGAGGGCAGCATGGGAGGGGAAGGGCAGCATGGGAGGGGAGGGCAGCATGGGAGGGGAGGGGCAGGGGAGGAGTGGTGGTGGTATTAGTGTTAAGTACTGGTATAAAGACTGTCTTAGTATGATGCATAATAATGGGGGAATTATGCTGAGACGGGAGGAATGACGGGGGATGGAGAAATGACGGGAGATGATGGAATGACGGGAAATGGTGGAATGACCTGGGATGATGGAGGAATGACGGGGAATGATGGTGGAATGACGGGGGATGATGGAGGAATGACGAAGGATGATGGAATGACGGGGGATGGAGGAATGACGGGGGATGGAGGAATGACGGGGGATGATGGAATGACGGGGGAAGGAGGAATGACGGGGGAAGGAGGAATGACGGGGGATGATGGAATGAAGGGGATGATGGAATGACGGGGGATGGAGGAATGACGGGGGATGACGGAATGACGGAGGATGGAGGAATCACCTGGGATGGACGAATGACGGGGAATGATGGTGGAATGTCGGGGGATGATGGAATGACGGGGGATGGAGGAATGACGGGGGATGATGGAATGACGGGGGATTGAGGAATGACGGGGGATGATGGAGGAATGACGGGGATGATGGAATGGCGGAGGATGATGGAATGACGGGGGATGATGGTGGAATTACTGGGGATGCTGGAGGAATGACGGGGGATGATGGCGGAATGACGGGGGATAATGGTGGAATGACGGGGATGATGGAGGAATGACGGGGATGGAGGAATGACGGGGGATAATGGTGGAATGACGGGATGATGGAGGAAAGACGGGGATGGAGGAATGACGGGGATGATGGAGGAATGACAGGGGATGGTGGAATGACGGGGGATGATGGAGGACAAAAGATGGTGGAATGACGGGAGATGGAGGAATGACGGGGGATGGAGGAATGACGGGGGATGATGGCGGAATGACGGGGGATGGTGGAATGACGGGGGATAATGGTGGAATGACGGGGATGATGGAGGAATGACGGGGATAATGGTGGAATGACGGGATGATGGAGGAATGACAGGGGATGGTGGAATGACGGGGGATGATGGAGGATAAAAGATGGTGGAATGACGGGGGATGATGGAATGACGGGGGTGATGGAAGAATGACGGGGATGGAATGACGGGGGATAATGGAATGATGGGGGATAATGGTGGAATGATGGGGGATGGAGGAATGACGGGGGATGATGGCGGAATGACGGGTGATGGTGGAATGACGGAGGTTGATGGAATGACGGGGGATGGAATGACGGGGGATGGAATGACGGGGGATGGAATGACGGGGGATAATGGTGGAATGACGGGGATGGTGGAATGACGGGGATGGAGGAATGACAGGGGATAGAATGACGGGGGATGGAGGAATGACGAAGGATGGAGGAATGACGGGTGATGGAAGAATGACGGGGGATGATGGAAAGACGGGGGATGATGGAGGAAAGACGGGGATGATGGAGGAATGACGGGGGATGGTGGAATGACGGGGGATGATGGTGGAATGACATGGGATGATGGATGAGTGACGGAATGATGGTGGAATGACGGGGGATGATGGAATGACGGGGGATGGAGGAATGACCGGGGATGATGGAATGACGGGGGATGGAGGAATGACGGGGGATGATGGAATGACGGGGGATGGAGGAATGACGGGGGATGATGGTTGAATGACGGGGGAGGGTGGAATGACGGAGGATGGTGGAATGACGGGGGATGATGGAATGACGGATGATGGAATGACGGGGATGGTGGAATGACGGGGATGGTGGAATGACGGGGGATGGAGGAATGACGGGGGATAATGGTGGAATGACGGGGATGGAGGAATGACGGGGGATAATGGTGGAATGACGGGGGATGGACGAATGACAGGGGATGGTGGAATGACGGGGGATGATGGAGGATAGGGGATGGAGGAATGAAGGGGGATGATGGTGGAATGACGGGGGATGGTGGAATGACGGGGGATAATAGTGAAATGACGAGGGAAGATGGTGGAATGACGGGGGATGGTGGAATGACAGAGGATAATGGTGGAATGACGGGGATGATGGAATGACGGAGGATGGTGGAATGACGGGGGATAATGAAAGAATGACAGGGGATGGAGGAATGACGGGGGATAATGGTGGAATGACGGGGGATGGAGGAATGACACGGGATGGTGGAATGACGGGGGATAATGGAGGAATGACGGGGATAATGGTGGAATGGCGGGGGATGATGGAGGAATGACAGGGGATGGTAGAATGACGGGGGATGATGGAGGAATGACAGGGGATGGTAGAATGACGGGGGATGATGGAGGAATGACGGGGGATCGAGGAATGACGGAGGATAATGGTGGAATGACGGGATGATGGTGGAATGACGGGATGATGGTGGAATGACGGGGGGTGATGGAGGAATGACAGGGGATGATGGTGAAATGACGGGGGATAATGGAAGAATAACAGGGGATGGAGGAATGACGGGGGATAATGGTGGAATGACGGGGGATGGTGTAATAATGGGGGATGATGGAATGGGGATGGTGGAATGACGGGGGATGATGGAATAACGGGGGATAATGGTGGAATGACGGGGGATGATGGAGGAATGACGGGGATGGAGGAATGACGGGGGATAATGGTGGAATGACGGATGGAGGAATGACAGGGGATGGTGGAATGACGGGGGATAATGGTGGAATGTCAGGGGATGGTTTAATGACGGGGGATGATGGTTTAATGACGTGGGATGATGGTGGAATGACGGGGGATGGAGGAATGACGGAGGATGATGGAATGACGGGGGATGATGGTGGAATGACGGGGGATGATGGAGGAATGACAGGGGATGGTAGAATGACGGGGGATTATGGAGGAGTGACGTGGAATCGAGGAATGACGGGGGTTATGGATGACGGGGGATGATGGTGGAATGACGGGGGATGAAGGAATGACGAGGGATGATGGAAGAATGACGGGCGATGATGGAAGAATGACGGGCGATGATGGAGGAATGACGGGCGATGATGGAGGAATGACGGGGGATGATGGAGGAATGATGGGGGATCGAGGAATGACGGGTGATGGAAGAATGACGGGGGTGATGGTGGAATGACTGGGAATGATGGAAGAATAAAGGATGAAGTGGAAGGATGAATGAGCAGCACATTAAAGCAGAAGTGTCATCACTTATGAAAGGAATGAATGGCGAGGGGAAAAAACTTTTAAGGGGAGAGAGAGGCTTAAGGGGGATGGGGATTCCTCTGAGGGAGAGAAGGAATCCTGAAAGGAAAAGGGGAATCCTCTAAGGGTGAGGAGGGGATCTACTACAATAAGGGCGAGGAGGGGATCTACTACAATAAGGGTGAGGAGGAGGGGATCTACTACAATAAGGGTGAGGAGGGGATCTACTACAATAAGGGTGAGGAGGGGATCTACTACAATAAGGATCTACTACAATAAGGGTGAGGAGGGGATATACTACAATAAGGGTGAGGAGGGGATATACTACAATAAGGGTGAGGAGGGGATCTACTACAATAAGGGTGAGGAGGGGATCTACTACAATAAGGGTGAGGAGGGGATATACTACAATAAGGGTGAGGAGGGGATATACTACAATAAGGGTGAAAGGGCGAGGAGGGGATCTACTACAATAAGGGTGAGGATCTACAATAAGGAGGGGATCTACTACAATAAGGGTGAGGAGGGGATCTACTACAATAAGGGTGAGGAGGGGATCTACTACAATAAGGGTGAGGAGGGGATCTACTACAATAAGGGTGAGGAGGGGATCTACTACAATAAGGGTGAGGAGGGGATCTACTACAATAAGGGTGAGGAGGGGATCTACTACAATAAGGGTGAGGAGGGGATCTACTACAATAAGGGTGAGGAGGGGATCTACTACAATAAGGGTGAGGAGGGGATCTACTACAATAAGGGTGAGGAGGGGATCTACTACAATAAGGGTGAGGAGGGGATCTACTACAATAAGGGTGAGGAGGGGATCTACTACAATAAGGGTGAGGAGGGGATCTACTACAATAAGGGTGAGGAGGGGATCTACTACAATAAGGGTGAGGAGGGGATCTACTACAATAAGGGTGAGGAGGGGATCTACTACAATAAGGGTGAGGAGGGGATCTACTACAATAAGGGTGAGGAGGGGATCTACTACAATAAGGGTGAGGAGGGGATCTACTACAATAAGGGTGAGGAGGGGATCTACTACAATAAGGGTGAGGAGGGGATCTACTACAATAAGGGTGAGGAGGGGATCTACTACAATAAGGGTGAGGAGGGGATATACTACAATAAGGGTGAGGAGGGGATCTACTACAATAAGGGTGAGGAGGGGATATACTACAATAAGGGTGAGGAGGGGATCTACTACAATAAGGGGAAATTCGTACAAGAGATGAGAAATTCACTAAGACTAAATCGATTAATGGAAAAAGAAAATCCATTAAGGAATATGGGGAAATCATCTAATAGGAAAAATCCCCTTTTGGAGAGGGGAAAAATCCCCTTTTGGAGAAGGGAAAATCCCTTTTTGGAGAAGGGAAAAATCCCCTTTTGGAGAAATATAAATCCCCTTTTGGAGAGGGGAAAATCCCCTTTTGGATAGGGGAAAATCCCCTTTTGGAGAGGGGAAAATCCCCTTTTGGAGAGGGGAAAATCCCCTTTTGGAGAGGGGAAAATCCCCTTTTGGAGAGGGGAAAATCCCCTTTTGGAGAGGGGGAAAATCCCCTTTTGGAGAGGGGGAAAATCCCCTTTTGGAGAGTGGGGAAAATCCCCTTTTGGAGAGGGGAAAATCCCCTTTTGGAGAGAGGGGAAAATCCCCTTTTGGAGAGAGGGGAAAATCCCCTTTTGGAGAGAGGGGAAAATCCCCTTTTGGAGAGAGGGGAAAATCCCCTTTTGGAGAGAGGGGAAAATCCCCTTTTGGAGAGAGGGGAAAATCCCCTTTTGGAGAGAGGGGAAAATCCCCTTTTGGAGAGAGGGGAAAATCCCCTTTTGGAGAGAGGGGAAAATCCCCTTTTGGAGAGAGGGGAAAATCCCCTTTTGGAGAGAGGGGAAAATCCCCTTTTGGAGAGAGGGGAAAATCCCCTTTTGGAGAGAGGGGAAAATCCCCTTTTGGAGAGAGGGGAAAATCCCCTTTTGGAGAGAGGGGAAAATCCCCTTTTGGAGAGAGGGGAAAATCCCCTTTTGGAGAGAGGGGAAAATCCCCTTTTGGAGAGAGGGGAAAATCCCCTTTTGGAGAGAGGGGAAAATCCCCTTTTGGAGAGAGGGGAAAATCCCCTTTTGGAGAGGGGGAAAATCCCCTTTTGGAGAGGGGAAAATCCCCTTTTGGAAAAGGGGAAAATCCCCTTTTGGAAAAGGGGAAAATCCCCTTTTGGAAAAGGGGAAAATCCCCTTTTGGAAAAGGGGAAAATCCCCTTTTGGGAGAAAATCCCCTTTTGGAGAGAGGGGGAAATCCCCTTTTGGAAAAGGGGAAAATCCCCTTTTGGGGAGAGGGGAAAATCCCCTTTTGGAGAGAGGGGAAAATCCCCTTTTCGAGACGGGGAAATCCCCTTACTAGCAGGTGGCTAGTGAGGGGAAATTGAATCCTTACTAACTGAGACCAGGGATTTGCAAAGGGGAAAGAGGGATTCAGAGACGAGAGATGATTTACGATAAAGGATAACGGTAGGGTTAGTGCAATGGATTTAACGGGATTACCATGGCTGTTGGTTCCAGGACAATCTGCTAATGAAAGGTTGAGCCGGATTTAGGGGAGATTTAGGAGGGATTTTTTTCAGAACAGTTGAAAAAGGATTTGACCGGATAACATCGTTACTGTATTTATAAAAGATATAAATTGCCAAATCCGATGTGGGATTACTTCGATTAACGAAACGAGTGACATTTTAATGCATGCTGGGAATTACATTAGTTTTGGGGATTATAGGGATTACTAGGGTTGTGAAGGTGGTTATAATTTAGGTTGTGGGGATTAGAAGGGTTGTGGGGATTAGAAGGGTTGTGAGGATTAGAAGGGTTGTGGGGATTACAAGGTTTGCCGGGATAAGGTCAAGGCAACAACAAGACCTGTTAGGGATTACAAGGGTTGTGGAGATTACAAGGGTTGCGGGGATAAGGTCAAGGCAACAACAAAACCTGTTAGGGATTACAAGGGTTGTGGAGATTTCACAGATTGGAGGATTAAATTAGCTATGGGAGATTAAAAGGGTTGAGGGGGATTACAAGGTTCGTAGGTAAACTATATTGGCTGGGGATTACAACGTTTGTGGGAATAAACACGTTATGGAGATTACAGTCACTGCGGTGGATTACAAGGATTTTCCTTACTGTTGAAAAGTGAAGGAAAATAACTAGAGTAAATCCAGGATGAAAAACTTTCGATGTAAGAAATTAAGAGCTCTCCTTCCCTTCCTTGGATCAAACCTCATTAATTCTTATTTCGTAGACGCTGTATGATCCTTACGGGTTTAGTTTAGTGATAATGAAGTTCAGTATCGATGACTCTCCAACCCGTCACTTATTGTTGGAAGGGTCGCAGAGACCACCAACTGCATCTGAGATGATGTGAGTAGTACTGAAGGCGGCTGAGCGCCCTATCAAAGGATGCCGCCTTTTCACACCTAGGTGTTACTTCCGGTGTAGGGTTTCTTCTGTACGTCATAACAAAGGGTGCCGCCTTTTCACACCTTTATGCTAATGACCTTGACCTTATGATAATGACCCTTCCGGGCACGTGCCGGCTTTTCACACCTTTATGCTAATGACCTTGACCCCACCCTCGACCACCTCGCCCTAAACCCCCCCGCCCTAAACCCCCCACACACGCCCCCCCCACCCACGCCCCCCCACTCACGCCCCCCACCCGCGCCACGCGCGCCCGCCCGCCCTTCTACAGCGCCTTCTGCAGCGTCGTTCGGATCGCCCCCGCTCCCCGAATTTTTTCAGATTTTTTTTTTCGATTTTTTTTTAATTTCTTGTGCTCTCCATCTCCTCGGATCAAATTTTTTTGGGTACCCCTCCTTCCACCCCCAAATATTCCTGCTCCAACTCCTCGGATCAAATTTTTCTCGATATCAATAATACAAAGATTCCCCCGCCCCACACCTCCCACCATCCACTTCTACCCCAAAGTTTTTTTTCGAATTTTTTTTTTGAATTTCATTTTCTTGTGGTCTCCATCTCCTTGGATCAAGTATTTCTCCTCCATTTCCTTGGATCAAGTTTTTTTGGATTCCCCCCTCTGGGGGTAAGCATTCAAATGAACTCCCCCTATGGGGCATGGTACTTTCTCTTACTACAGGTCTAAACAAGTGTGACATCACCCCACCTGTGTTTACTCGGCGGCGGTCAGTGACGTCACACGATGACCCCACACACAGGCTGAATCTTGTCGAGCAGACAATAAAATGCAGGATAACACTAATACACAATATTTTCATTTATTTATTTATTATACAACCAATGCATTTCATATACATCCAACAAAAAATATTCATTGAAAAAAGTACAATTCATTGACTAAAATCAACATATTTTTCTCTTGAAGAAATTCTGTGCATTTTGTTCTGGATCTTCTTCGTCGTCACCATCTCAGTATTACACATTTCATATACAACATAGGGAAAACATTACACATTTTCACTCTTAACCCAGGATAACCCAAATAATTCCACATTTTTTCGTTAATACCCACAACAATCCACAATTTCTTTACAAAATACAACACAAGTCTAGACATTTTTCTCGTTTTAACTATTTCATCAGAAAAAGTCACCACAACACTTACAACTTATAACCACTTTAAGATAAATTCACTAGTCACAATTTTATATATTACGAAGTTAATACACACACACACACACACACCTCACTTTACTTTGAACACCTTCAAAACACTCATAAATCATTTGAATACTCACAAAAGCACTTTGAACATTTCCAAACAACACTAAAACACTTCCAAGACAACATTTTGAATACCCCCAAATAAGATTTGACATCTCTAATTTATCTACACTTATATATTTCATTAAATTACAACTCATCCCCCAAACTCCTCCCTCATTCTCCAGATTTTTACAACAGTATCACAAAAACTAACTCAGTCACTTTACTTTGAACAACACCAAAACACCATCAATTACCTTTGAATACTCCAAACACATCATTCGAACACCCCCAAATCACCACTGAATACTCCCAGAACACCTTCATAAATACTCTTGCACATCATTTGAACACCTTCAAAAACACCTTTGAATAGTCTCAAACACCATTTGAGTACTCCCAAATACACCATTGAATACTACCAAAACAGCACCGAATACTGCCCAAACACCACCAAAATCACCATAAACTAAGATCAACATCACAGACTAACACCCATTTTCACACAAATCCTCTCAAATCACTATAACCAAGACGATTACCAATTTCTATGAGTACACTCACCTCCAACTAAGATATAACATGAGCGCAAAAAAAAAAAAAACATGAACACAGACAAGTTCGACACACGAACACTTACAACAGAATAACCTCTTTTTCGATATCTCTAGTTCGACAACACCCAACAACGCCCACAACCCACCAACACCACATCATCCCACCCCACACACCCACACCCCACAACACCCACAACCCACAATTTTTTCAACCCACAACACCCCACATTTCCCACAACACCCCACAACAACAACAACACCACTTATAACACTTTTTGGGTATCTCTAGTTCAACACCCAAACACACAACCCACAACCCACACATCACCCACACAACCCACAACACCCACACACCCACAACACACCCACAACCCACAACACTAGTTCGACAACACCCACAACCCACAACACTCACAACCCACAACATTCACAACAACAACAACAACCCACTTATAACATCTTTTTTTTGGTATCTCTAGTTCGACAACAATACCCACAACCCACAACACCCACAACCCAAAACACCCACAACCCACTTATAACATCTTTTCGGTATCTCTAGTTCGACAACACCCACAACACCCCACAACCCACATCACCCACAACAACAACCCACTTATAACATCTTTTCGATATCTCTAGTTCGACAACAATACCCACAACCCTCATCACTTACCAATTTATTCACAATTTTTCCTCTTTTGATACAAATTTTTCCCCTTCTTTTTATTGAATCTTAAAATGTAATACACATTCCTCCCTACATTACTAAAATTCTAATAAAATCCTCTCCATACCCATCTCCTTGTATCCAAATAAATTAATATTATACTCTCAACAAGTAATCTCACTACCCAACTACTGCGACATGATTCTACACACTCCAATCTTTTCCAGTCTATCATAACTTTTCACTTCTATAATTTCTTTTATAATTTTCACACATTACCTTTATTTTCAGTAAAATCCCCTCATATTTCATTAATTTTTTAATACAACCCTCCCCATACGCCTCTCCATCTCACCCACATTTCTTCACACCCACTCACCCGTCTCCCAACACACCTCTTCAGAACATTTCACATCCATAAATGCATCTCATCACCCATCTCAAATCCACTAAAATCACTGTAACCAAGATATTCACAAAATTCTATGACCAACTAACACAGACAACTCACTTTACTTTGAACACCTTCAAAACACACTCATAGATCATCATTTGAGACCACCTTTTCTCAATATCACTTAAGAAATATTCTCTCATCGACAACCTTTATCATCTCACTACAGAACAACCCACAGATTACTTCGAACACTCTCATAAATCATTTGAATAATCACATAAACACCTTTGGACATTTTCCAAACAACACTGAAACATTTCCAAGTCAACATTTTTGATTACTCCCAAAGAAGATTTGACATCTCTAATTTATCTACACTTACATATTTCATTAAATTACAACTCATCCCCCAAACTCCTCCCTCATTCTCCAGATTTTTACAACAGTATCACAAAAACTAACTCATACACTTATGTCATGAGACATTACCAACACTAACACACACACACACACACACACACACACACACACACACACACACACACACACACACACACACACACACACACACACACACCACACTTTGTACAACACCAAAAACATCATCAATTACCTTTGATTACTCCAAAAACATCATTTGAACACATTCAAGAAACATCATCAAACTCCTTTGAATACTCCCAAAACACCACTGAATACTACCAAAACAGCACCGAATACTGCCCAAACACTAAAAATCACCAGAAACTAAGATCAACACCACCAACTAACACCCATTTTATAGAAATCCCCTCAAATCACTATAACCAAGACGATCCCACTCACCTCACACTATTATATAACAGCGCAAAAAAAAATTCTCATAAATCATTTGAATACTCACAAAAAACACCTTTGAACATTTCCAAACAACACCGAAACACTTACAGCAGGATCACCACCAACTGAAAACATAACATGTACACACACACAAAAAAAACTAAGACATCCATCAACTATCATCAATGACCATTCATTTTTATAAACATTCGCACAAAAAAATCACGATCACTAACTCCATACAATATCTAATACACTCCTCTCACTACCACCAACACATGCCAGCACAGATAGGGATACCTCCCATGACATCACACTCCATCCTGTGTTTACTTGACGTCACACCCCACTTTTACTTCATTTAACTTATTGAGAGGAAGCTACTTGTTTCAACCTGTTATATCTCCAATATCTAAGATCACCACAATCAAGACGTTTACCAAATTCTATAACCCCACCACTAAGATCACACATTTTTGTACACATTCTCTTAAAACATCAACATAACGAAGATCACTAAAACTATCTATACTTTTACTAAGATCACGTAACATTTTGTCTTCTCTAACTCACTCACCAATTTACATTCTCATTCACACTTACACATTTCATTAACCGAAATTACATCTCATCCACCAAACTCCTCCCTCATTCTCCAGACTTTACAACATTAGCACAAAATATAACTAACTCATACACATATGACATGAGACATTACCACAACTAACACACTGATTAACTTTGAACCAACTCTGAACATCAAAACACCACTGAACATCTTCAAAAATACTCTGCACATCATTTGAACACCTTCAAAAACACCACCAAACACCTCCGAATACTCCCAAAACACTACTGATTACTACCAAATCACCACTGAATGCTACCAAAACACCGTCAAAATCACCAGAAACTAAGTTTAGCATCACCAGCTAACACCCATTTTATAGAAATTCCCTCAAATCACTATATCCAAGAACTCCCTCCCCATGGGCGCAAAAAAAAGAAAAACTTGAACACAAACCTAATACACAAACACATAGTACATGATCACCATCAACTGAAAACATATATTGTACACACAAATCGAAGACAACCACAAACAACAATCACCCATGTTCACTTACCTCAAAAATCACTAATATCACAGAAAACACTCATTTTTTATAAACTTTCACACAAAAAATCATATTTGACAATATCTAAACGCACTCACCTCACTACCACCAACACACGATGTCACACCTCACAGGACCGGCGAGGTCACCTCCAGTGACGTCACACTCCCATCTGTGTTTACTTGGCGGTCGGTAACATCACACCCAACCCACCTTGTTTCAACCTGTTGTACCCACAATATCTAAGAACACTATAACCAAGACGATTACCAGATTTTATGACCCCACCACTAATATCACAGAAAACACTCATTTTATAAACATTCACACAAAAATCACGATCACCAATTCCATATGTTTACCATCATCTATCAACGCTCATCACCAAGATCACCAAAAATCTAAGATCATGCATCTCAAAACTACTATGATCACTGAAAACACTTATTTTTTAAACATTCGCACAAAAATAAGACACACAAAAAAATACCACGACACTTCCACCAACATCTATAACATAACATGAGCACTATAACATATCACCATCACCAAAAAAAAAAAATAATACACACACACACCCACAACTTATACATTTCAATCACAAATTTAAGACATGAGACATACACACCAAATCTAAGACATTCACCTCCAACTAAGACATACACATCATAACTAAGACATACACCAAAACCTATACTTGACATATTGACAATAAATATAAGACATAAGCACAAAAAAAAATTTACCATGTCATGAGACATTACCAGAACTAAGTCACACACCTCCAACTAATACACAATCACTTTACTAAGTTCATGTTAACTATTCATCAACTAAAAATATTAATACAATTTACCCACCAAATTTGTTATAATCATCAAAAAATAAAACTCTTTTACACATTTTTTCTCAAACTCAATATTCATACCACATTTATCATTTCTCACCTATGTTACATACCATATTTCTCATCCACATCATCCCTGAAACATCCTTCCTTATTCATCCGTATATCTCTTAGAGATATTTTATCCCGACGACCCATCATGACACTAGGAGCCAGAGTGTAGTAGGTGGTGTTGGAGTGGTGATGGTTGCTCCGGCTCCTACGTCGTGATGGGTCGTCGGGGTTAAAACATCTCTAGGTGATATACGGATGAATAAGGAAGGATGTTTTAGTGATGATGTATATGAGAAATATGGTATGTAACATAGGTGAGAAATGATAAATGTGGTATGAATATTTAGTTTGAGAAAAAATGTGTAAAACAGTTTTATTTTTTGATGATTATAACAAATTTGGTGGGTAAATTGTATTAATATTTTTAGTTGATGAATAGTTAACATGAACTTAGTAAAGTGATTGTGTATTAGTTGGAGGTGTGTGACTTAGTTCTGGTAATGTCTCATGACATGGTATTTTTTTTTTTTGTGCTTATGTCTTATAATTATTGTCAATATGTCAAGTATAGGTTTTGGTGTATGTCTTAGTTATGATGTGTATGTCTTAGTTGGAGGTGAATGTCTTAGATTTGGTGTGTATGTCTCATGTCTTAAATTTGTGATTGAAATGAAGAGTATTTTTGAAGATGTTCAGTGGTGTTTTGGTGATGTTCAAAGTTGGTTCAAAGTTAGTCAGTGTGATGGTTGTGGTAATGTATCATGTCATATGTGTATGAGTTAGTTTTTTTGTGCTAATGTTGTAAAGTCTGGAGAATGAGGGAGGAGTTTGGTGGATGAGATGTAATTTCGGTTAATGAAATGTGTAAGTGTGAATGAGAATGTAAATTGGTGAGTGAGTTAGAGAAGACAAAATGTTATGTGATCTTAGTAAAAGTATAGATAGTTTTAGTGATCTTCGTTATGATGATGTTTTAAGAGTATGTGTACAAAAATGTGTGATCTTAGTGGTGGGGTTATAGAATTTGGTAAACGTCTTGATTGTGGTGATCTTAGATATTGGAGATATAACAGGTTGAAACAAGTAGCTTCCTCTCAATAAGTTAAATGAAGTAAAAGTGGGGTGTGACGTCAAGTAAACACAGGATGGAGTGTGATGTCATGGGAGGTATCCCTATCTGTGCTGGCATGTGTTGGTGGTAGTGAGAGGAGTGTATTAGATATTGTATGGAGTTAGTGATTGTGATTTTTTTGTGCGAATGTTTATAAAAATGAGTGGTCATTGATGATAGTTGATGGATGTCTTAGTTTTTTTTTTGTGTGTGTGTACATATAATGTTTTCAGTTGGTGGTGATCCTGCTGTAAGTGTTTCGGTGTTGTTTGGAAATGTTCAAAGGTGTTTTTTGTGAGTATTCAAATGATTTATGAGAATTTTTTTAGCGCTCATGTTATATAATAGTGTGAGGTGAGTGGGATCGTCTTGGTTATAGTGATTTGAGGGGATTTCTATAAAATGGGTGTTAGTTGGTGGTGTTGATCTTAGTTTCTGGTGATTTTTAGTGTTTGGGCAGTATTCGGTGCTGTTTTGGTAGTATTCAGTGGTGTTTTGGGAGTATTCAAAGGAGTTTGATGATGTTTCTTGAATGTGATCAAATGATGTTTTTGGAGTAATCAAAGGTAATTGATGATGTTTTTGGTGTTGTACAAAGTAAAGTGTGTGGTGTGTGTGTGTGTGTGTGTGTGTGTGTGTGTGTGTGTGTGTGTGTGTGTGTGTGTGTGTGTGTGTGTTGGTAATGTCTCATGACATAAGTGTATGAGTTAGTTTTTGTGATACTGTTGTAAAAATCTGGAGAATGAGGGAGGAGTTTGGGGGATGAGTTGTAATTTAATGAAATATGTAAGTGTAGATAAATTAGAGATGTCAAATCTTCTTTGGAAGTAATCAAAAATGTTGACTTGGAAATGTTTCAGTGTTGTTTGGAAAATGTCCAAAGGTGTTTATGTGATTATTCAAATGATTTATGAGAGTGTTCGAAGTAATCTGTGGGTTGTTCTGTAGTGAGATGATAAAGGTAGTCGATGAGAGAATATTTCTTAAGTGATATTGAGAAAAGGTGGTCTCAGATGATGATGTATGAGTGTTTTGAAGGTGTTCAAAGTAAAGTGAGTTGTCTGTGTGTGTTAGTTGGTCATAGAATTTTGTGAATATCTTGGTTACAGTGATTTTAGTGGATTTGAGATGGGTGATGAGATGCATTTATGGATGTGAAATGTTCTGAAGAGGTGTGTTGGGAGACGGGTGAGTGGGTGTGAAGAAATGTGGGTGAGATGGAGAGGCGTATGGGGAGGGTTGTATTAAAAAATTAATGAAATACGAGGGGATTTTACTGAAAATAAAGGTAATGTGTGAATATTATAAAAGAAATTATAGAAGTGAAAAGTTATGATAGACTGGAAAAGATTGGAGTGTGTAGAATCATGTCGCAGTAGTTGGGTAGTGAGATTACTTGTTGAGAGTATAATATTAATTTATTTGGATACAAGGAGATGGGTATTTAGAGGATTTTATTAGAATTTTAGTAATGTAGGGAGGAATGTGTATTACATTTTAAGATTCAATAAAAAGAAGGGGGAAAATTTGTATCGAAAGAGTAAAAATTGTGAATAAATTGGTAAGTGATGAGGGTTGTGGGTATTGTTGTCGAACTAGAGATATCGAAAAAGATGTTATAAGTGGGTTGTTGTTGTGGGTGTTGTGGGTTGTGGGGTGTTGTGGATTGTGGGGGTTGTGGGTGTTGTCGAACTAGAGATACCGAAAAGATGTTATAAGTGGGTTGTTGTTGTGGGTGATGTGGATTGTGGGTGTTGTCGAACTAGAAATAAAGAAAAGATGTTATAAGTGGGTTGTGGGTGTTATGGGTTGTTGGTGTTGTGGGTTGTGGGTATTGTTGTCGAACTAGAGATACCAAAAAAAAGATGTTATAAGCGGGTTGTTGTTGTAAGTGTTGTGGGTTGTGGGTGTTGTTGTCTAACTAGAGATACCAAAAAAAGATGTTATAAGTGGGTTGTTGTTGTTGTGGGTGTTGTGGGGTGTGGGTGATGTGGGTGTTGTGGGTTGTGGGTGATGTGGGTTGTGGGTGTTGTGGGTTGTGGGTGTTGTCGAACTAGTGATGCCGAAAAAGTGGTTATAAGTTGTGGGTTGTGGGCGTTGTTGTCGAACTAGAGATACCGAAAAAGAGGTGATTCTGTTGTAAGTGTTCGTGTGTGTTTTGTTTGTGTTCATGTTTTTTTTTTTTTTGCGCTCATGTTATATCTTAGTTGGAGGTGAGTGTACTCATAGAAATTGGTAATCGTCTTGGTTATAGTGATTTGAGAGGATTTGTGTGAAAATGGGTGTTAGTCTGTGATGTTGATTTTAGTTTATGGTGATTTTGGTGGTGTTTGGGCAGTATTCGGTGCTGTTTTGGTAGTATTCAGTGGTGTATTTGGGAGTACTCAAATGGTGTTTGTGACTATTCAAATGTGTTTTTAAAGGTGTTCAAATGATGTGCAAGAGTATTTATGAAGGTGTTCTGGGAGTATTCAGTGGTGATTTGGGGGTGTTCGAATGATGTTTTTGGAGTATTCAAAGGTAATTGGTGGTGTTTTTGGTGTTGTTCAAAGTAAAGTGACTGAGTTAGTTTTTGTGATACTGTTGTAAAAATCTGGAGAATGAGGGAGGAGTTTGGGGGATGAGTTGTAATTTAATGAAATATGTAAGTGTAGATAAATTAGAGATGTCAAATCTTATTTGGGGGTATTCAAAATGTTGTCTTGGAAGTGTTTTAGTGTTGTTTGGAAATGCTTTTGTGAGTATTCAAATGATTTATGAGTGTTTTGATGGTGTCCAAAGTAAAGTGAGGTGTGTGTGTGTGTGTGTGTGTGTGTGTGTGTGTGTGTGTATTAACTTCGTAATATGTAAAATTGTGACTAGTGAATTTATCTTAAAGTGGTTATAAGTTGTAAGTGTTGTGGTGACTTTTTCTGATGAAATAGTTAAAACGAAAAAAATGTCTAGACTTGTGTTGTATTTTGTAAAGAAATTTTGAATTGTTGTGGGTATTAACGAAAAAATGTGGAATTATTTGTGTTATCCTGGGTTAAGAGTGAAAATGTGTAATGTTTTCCCTATGTTGTATATGAAATGTGTAATACTGAGATGGTGACGACGAAGAAGATCCAGAACAAAATGCACAGAATTTCTTCAAGAGAAAAATATGTTGATTTTAGTCAATGAATTGTACTTTTTTCAATGAATATTTTTTGTTGGATGTATATGAAATGCATTGGTTGTATAATAAATAAATAAATGAAAATATTGTGTATTAGTGTTATCCTGCATTTTATTGTCTGCTCGACAAGATTCAGCCTGTGTGTGAGGTCATCACGTGACGTCACTGACATAGGGGGAAGTCGACAAGATTCAGCCTGTGTGTGAGGTCATCACGTGACGTCACTGACCGCCGCCGAGTAAACATGGGTGGGGTGATGTCACACTTGTTTAGACCTGTAGTAAGAGAAAGTACCATGCCCCATAGGGGGAGTTCATTTGAATGCTTACCCCCAGAGGGGGGAATCCAAAAAAAGCTTGATCCAAGGAGATGGAGACCACAAGAAAATGAAATTAAAAAAAAATCGAAAAAAATTTGGGATGGGGTGAAAGTGGGAGGGGGAACCTCAAAAATTTGATCCGAGGAGTTGGAGGTCATAAGAAAATGAAATTCACAAAAAAATCGAAAAAAATCGGAAAAAAAATCGGGGGGCGGGGGCGATCCGGACGACGCTGCAGAAGGCGCTGCAGAAGACGCGGGCGGGCGCGACGAACGGGCGCGAGGGGCTCGGGCGGGCGCGAGGGCGCGGCGGGCGGGTGCGTGGGTGGGGTCAAGGTCATTAGCATAAAGGTGTGAAAAGCCGGCACGTGCCCGGAAGGGTCATTATCATAAGATCAAGGTCATTAGCATTAAGGTGTGAAAAGGCGGCACCCTTTGTTATGACGTACAGAAGAAACCCTACACCGGAAGTAACACCTAGGTGTGAAAAGGCGGCATCCTTTGATACGGCGCTCAGCCGCCTTCAGTACTACTGATGTGCTCACAGGACAAGCCAGAGTGATGCTACCCGGAGATATGAACAACCTCTTGTCCCTTTAAACCTTCTAAGAACTATGAAAACTTAATATTATACATCGTCATATTACCCCTGGTCTTTCTACTTTCCATGAGGTCTGGATGACATCATGAGAGGTAATGGGAGCAATCCTATTATCTGTCTCAGTGCTGGTGGCAACGATGTTGGCAGACGTAGGAGTGAAGACCTGATTAGCAGGTATAGGTCAGCAATAGAAATAGGAGTAAGGGTGGGAACCCTGTCATATGTGGTATTTTGCCAAGGAGAGGAGTTGGAAATGAATGGTTGTCCAGGGCAATTGGTGTCAATTGCTGGCTGGACAAATACTGTAAGGAAAATGCGGTAACATTCATTGACAACTGGGACCTCTTCTATGGCAGAAATGACATATATGCCAGGGATGGGGTTCACTTATCTAGGTCTGGGGTGGTAGCACTGGCAACTGCAGTGGAGGGAGCAGTTAGGACTTTAAACTAGGAATAGTTAGTGGTATGGGTTTTGGCAGGAAAACAGTGAAGTCCCAGTGTTGTAATATTACGAGTTCTAGGGGAACTAGTAATAAGCAGAACGAGGTAGATATTGAAAAGCCAGGGACTTTGGGTGATAAGGACAGTAATAGGTTTAGTAGAAAAACAGAAATGAGCAGGAAGGGTAAAGAGAAAGGAGAGTCTTTCAATGTTTATTATGCTAATTGCCGTAGTGCTAGGAATAAGATGGACGAGTTGAGATTAGTTGCTAGTGCAGGTAACATTGATGTATTTGCCTTAACTGAGACGTGGTTTAATTAAAAAAGTCGGGACATGCCTGCGGAATGTCATATTCAGGGTTTTAAATTGTTCCAAGTAGATAGAAATATCGGGAAGGGGGGTGGGGTGGCATTGTATGTCCGAGATCGCTTGAACTGTTGCATAAAAACGGGTATTAAGTCTGAAGTAACACATACAGAGTCTGGATAGAATTTTCAGAGGGGCATGAAAAACTGATTTTAGGAGTGATATACCGTCCCCCAAACTTAGATACGGACCAAGGGAGACTACTATGGGAGGAAATTGTTAAGGCCACAAGGCACGATAATGTAGTAATTCTAGGAGACTTTAACTTTAGTTATATTGATTGGAATTTCTTGACTGGGAATTTAGAATCATACGACTTCTTAGAAGTAGTTCAGGATTGTTTTTTGAAGCAGTTTGTGACAGAACCTACAAGGGGAAATAACCTGCTTGACTTAGTTATGGCAAACAATGAATCCCTTGTTAATAATTTAGAAATTTCAGAGGAACTGGGTGCTAGCGACCACAAATCAATTACATTTAGCATTGAATGGAAGTACGATAGTAGCGATAACTCAGTAACAGTCCCAGATTTTCGCTTAGCAGATTACGATGGGCTTAGAGAACACTTATCTGTTGACTGGGGTAACGAAGTGAGCTATCAATATGACAGTTTTCTGAACACTATACATGCTGCTCAAAGAACGTTTATCCCATATGAAGAAATTAGATCAAATAGAAATGACCCAAAATGGATGAATAATAAGCTCAAATATCTACTAGGGCATAAGAAAGGAATTTGTAGGCGTATCAAAAGAGGTGAGGGTCATCTTATGAATCAGTATATTGACATTAAGAGGGACATTAAAAAGGGGATAAGAAAAGCTAAAAGGGACTATCAAATTAAAGTTGCTAGGGATTCTAAAACTAACCCAAAAAGTTTTTTCCAGGTCTACAGAACAAAAGTTAGAGATAAGATAGGTCCCCTTAAAAATAACTATGGGCACCTTACTGAGGAAGAGAATGAAATGTGTTCGATTTTTAATAATTATTTTCTCTCAGTTTTTACACAGGAAGACACTAACAATATTCCAGTAATTAATTTTTATAGTGGGCCAGAAGAGGATAAATTATGTAACATCACAGTCACTAGTGAAATGGTTGTGAAGCAGATAGACAGACTGAAGCAAAATAAGTCGCCGGGTCGTGATGAGGTTTTTTCAAGGGTTCTTAAGGAATGCAAAATGGAACTCTGTGAACCATTAACTAATATTTTTAATTTATCTCTTCAAACAGGTGTAGTGTCTGATATGTGGAAGATGGCTAATGTAATTCCTATTTTTAAAACAGGGGACAAGTCGTTACCGTCAAATTACCGTCCAATAAGCCTGACCTCAATTGTAGGCAAATTACTAGTCAATTATAGCTGAGATTATAAGAAGCCATCTCGATAAGCATAGCTTGATTAATGATACTCAGCATGTATTCACAAGAGGCCGGTCTTGTCTAACTAATTTATTAACTTTCTTCAGTAAAGCTTTTGAGGCTGTTGACCACGATAAAGAATTTGATATTATTTACTTAGATTTTAGTAAGGCTTTTGATCGAGTTCCGCACCAAAGACTGTTAAAGAAAGTGGCAGCTCATGGCATTGGGGGAAAAGTGCTCTCGTGGATCGAGTCGTGGCTCACTGACAGGAAGCAGAGAGTGTCCATAAATGGGGTTAAATCCGAGTGGGGATCTGTAACAAGTGGCGTTCCACAGGGATCAGTCTTGGGCCCGTTGTTGTTTATAATATATATCAATGATCTTGATGAGGGTGTTACTAGTGATATGAGCAAATTCGCCGATGACACAGATAGGTAGGATAATTGATTCAAACGTAGATGTTAGGGAACTTCAGGAGAATTTAGACAAACTCTACTCTTGGTCAGAAAAGTGGCAGATGCAGTTCAATGTAGATAAATGCAAGGTTCTGAAGCTCGGGAGTGTCCATAACCCTAGCACTTATAAGTTAAATAATGTAGAACTTAGCCATACAGATTGCGAAAAGGACTTTGGGGTTATGGTGAGCAGCAACCTTAAACCAAGACAGCAATGCCTAAGCGTACGTTGATAAATTAGACACATGTGCAACTCTTGGGTATCTTTATTGAGAAAACGTTTCGCCACACAGTGGCTTCATCAGTCCATACAAAGGAGAATCTTGAAGAACAGGAGGAGAATGAGGTAATCAGTCCCTAATTTATCAACATGTCGGTTCTCTGACACTGTCAGACACTGCAACTTCTTGGGATCTTAATACTTGGGAATTCTTCGCTTGCCTAATTCTTGGGCACGACCTACTTCAACATTGAACAAATGTTACACGACCTATGACTTCTGCACCTCTCCTGCCAACGGTTTATAAGCTCCTCAGCACGTATGCCGTATTCTATTCAAGATTGATGGACTGACCACATCGACTCAAGGTTGAGGGACTGATTGCCTCATTCTCCTCCTGTTCTTCAAGATTCTCCTTTGTATGGACTGATGAAGCCACTGTGCGGCGAAACGTTTCCTCAATAAAGATACCCAAGAGTTGCACATGTGTCTAATTTATCAACATGTCGGTTCTCTGAACCATTCATCTACTAAGCGTACGTAATAAGGCAAATAGATTACTGGGATTTATATCAAGAAGTGTAAGCAACAGAAGTCCAGAGGTTATACTGCAGCTTTATACATCATTAGTAAGGCCTCACCTAGATTATGCAGCTCAATTCTGGTCTCCATATTACAGAATGGACATAAATTCGTTAGAAAACAGCGTAGGATGACTAAATTAATACATAGCATTAGAAGTCTTCCTTATGAAGAAAGATTGAAGACTCTTAAGTTACATTCACTTGTTAGACGAAGAATGAGGGGAGACCTGATTGAAGTGTATAAGTGGAAGATAGGTATTAATAAAGGGGATATTAACAAGGTCTTGAGGATATCTCTCCAAGAGAGAACCCGCAGTAATGGATTTAAATTAGATAAGTTTAGATTTGTAATAAAGTTGGTAGAATTACCGACAATATGTAAAGTAAAAGGACACAAGTGCAACTAATGTGACATTTATTGTGGCAACGTTTCGCTCTCCAGGAGCTTTATCAAGCTCCTGGAGAGCGAAACGTTGCCACAATAAATGTCACATTAGTTGCACTTGTGTCCTTTTACTTTACAAGTTTAGATTTAGAAAGGACATAGGAAAGTATTGGTTTGGAAATAGGGTAGTTGATGAGTGGAACAGTCTACCTAGTTGGGTTATTGAGGCTAGGACTTTGGGTAGTTTCAAATTTAGGTTGGATAAGTACATGAGTGGGAGGGGTTGGATTTGAGTTGGACTTGCACATCAGAGCTTATTTCTTGGGTAGCATTGAAAATTGGGTTGGTCAAATGTTTGTTAGTGGGATGAATTGTGAAGGACCTGCCTAGTATGGGCCAACAGGCCTGCTGCAGTGTTCCTCCTTTCTTATGTTCTTATATTTGAGTTTCCTTAACCTCTCCTCATAGCAGACGCTCCTTAGCCCCAGGACTAGTACGGTTGTAAACCTCTGCACTTTGTCCAATTTCTTGACATGCTTAACAAGGTGTGGGCTACATACTGGTACTGCATACTCCAATAGCTACATGTTACAACAGTAGTATGCAGAAGAACATCTCTGAATGCGCAAAACGTCGAACAATGAAGTGGATGGGATATATATAAATACCGTTACACTCCTGTTTGCTAAGAACAGTAATCTAAAGCTACAATGATCATAGGCTCACCAAAACTGGACAGTTTCTACTGTGACACGCAGGTGGTAGGGTCAGAATTTGGCGTAAGTCTTTGGGGTGTGGAACAGTAGATTCGTAGCGTGAATGCATAGCCGAGAAATCGGCAGCAACATGGACCAGAATATCTAAGGAATGTTTCCAGCACCTTGTTGAATCCATGCCACAAAAAATTCAGACTGATCTAGGGGGCAAACGGGAGTCCTACCCAGTACTAGAAGTGTGTGTGTGTGTGTGTGTGTGTGTGTGTGTGTGTGTGTGTGTGTGTGTGTGTGTGTGTGTGTGTGTGTGTGTGTGTGTGTACACACTCGCCTAATTGTGGTTGCTGGGATAGTCATAGCTTCTGGCCTTGTGTATGTGTGTGATGCAAAGATAGATATTATATATATATATATATATATATATATATATATATATATATATATATATATATATATATATATATATATAAAACTGGTCAATTAGCAAGAACTCATTTAAAATTAAGTCCTTTCTAAAATTTTCTCTTATACGTATAAAGATATATTTTTTTCATTAATGTTAATGTAAAAATTTATATTTTTGCACTAAAAGGAACTTAGAAAACTTACCTAACCTTATTATAACAAGAACAATTTATTTTAGCCTAACCCAACTAAATATATTTTAGATTTGTTTACAATAATTTAATACTAAACAAACACAGTGAAATATATTTTTTTCGTTAGGCTCAGAATGATTTTGGCGAAATTATTGCATACACAAATTTTCACTTGTCCTATATGGCAAGATGAGCGTTGCTATTTAAGCCAAGATCGCAAGTTCTGCCTATTCGGCACGACATATATAATGTGTATATATATATATATATATATATATATATATATATATATATATATATATATATATATATATATATATATATATATATATATATATATATATATATATAATGGTTTAGAAAGACACGTAAGCAAACACTATAACATATTTATTAGAAAACGTTTCGGTCCTGGGACCTTGATCACTTCTAACATACAGAGGTAGAAAGACATTATATATATAGGCGGAGAGTGAGATGTGACGCACGTGACCTGAGGAATGTCATAAGAACATAAGAATGGAGGAACACTGTAGAAGGCCTACTGGCCCATGCGAGGCAGGTCCTTATCAAAACAACCTCTGCCTATGATGAGGACCAGTACACGATGAAATCATGTGACTCCTGTGTTGTTGGGTTGGTGCTGCTTAAGTATCATGTATGCCAATGTTTTTGAAATTTTGTAGTTTCCAGTGTTGCGTTCTATAGTGTCGGTGACGGTGATTAGTGAGGCTTCTAGGCACCGTCGGCGTCTGAGGTCTGGTTCGGTGAGAACGAGTTGTGCCTCGTTCCAGTTCATCAAATGCCCCGTGGAGTCTCTGTGGAGGACACAGGCGTACCTTACATCGTCTCTGTTAGAGGCATTTCGATGCTCATTCAGGCGGACTGCAAGATCTCTGCCTGTCTCGCCTACATATTTCTTGGGACAGAACCCACAGGGGATAGTGTAGACGCCTGCTGTAGAAGTTAGAGGTGTGGGGCTGCGTTTAGTAGTGAGGTCTTTGATAGAGGATGTGTTTATGGTGGAAACGTTGATGTTACTCATAGCAAGTGCCCGGCGAGTATTCGTGGCAACATCGCCACATGGGAGTACTATGAACTGTTTAGGGGGCTGTTCCATGGGCGGTTTGTTGAGGATAGCTTGTGCCTTGAGTCTGCAATCTCGGATGAAGAAAGATGGGAACTGAAGACGTGTAAAGGCTTGTGTTATGTAAGTGCATTCTTCTTCTAGAAAACAAGGGCTGGAGATGCGAAGAGCTCTCAAGAAGAAGCCAATGAGGACTCCTCTCTTAGTGCGGGTATCTTGGTGTGAATAAAAGTGTATAAGATCGTCCTTGTTAGTAGGTTTTCTATACACTTTGAAGAGAAGTTTGTCACTGTCGGGAGATCTGCACAGTAGAACGTCGAGGAAAGGAAGTTTGCCATCATTTTCGAGTTCAAGTGTAAACTTTATTGATGGTTCAACTGCATTGATGAACTGGAACGAGGCACAACTCGTTCTCACCGAACCAGACCTCAGACGCCGACGGTGCCTAGAAGCCTCACTAATCACCGTCACCGACACTATAGAACGCAACACTGGAAACTACAAAATTTCAAAAACATTGGCATACATGATACTTAAGCAGCACCAACCCAACAACACAGGAGTCACATGATTTCATCGTCTACTGGTCCTCATCATAGGCAGAGGTTGTTTTGATAAGGACCTGCCTCGCATGGGCCAGTAGGCCTTCTACAGTGTTCCTCCATTCTTATGTTCTTATGACATTCCTCAGGTCACGTGCGTCACATCTCACTCTCCGCCTATATATATAATGTCTTTCTACCTCTGTATGTTAGAAGTGATCAAGGTCCCAGGACCGAAACGTTTTCTAATAAATATGTTATAGTGTTTGCTTACGTGTCTTTCTAAACCAACTTGTCGGTATTTATTACCAAGGTTTATACCATATATATATAATGTATATGTATAATAGAGAAAGAGATAAGCGAATGAAATGTTAGCGCAAAAGTTCCTAAATTAAGGAGAAGACTTGCCCGGATTGACTTTTTGGATTACTAAGATTGATAGGATAGATTATACAACATAAAAAAGGCGAGGTTTTATACAGAAAATATATTGCTCGGAGAAATTAGTGAATTATTTTGAGGAAGTGAGATTTCTTGCAGAAATAAGATGGATTGCTCTAATTGGAAAAGGATTACTCTGAACGGTAAATGGATTACTTACATGAAGAGGGATTACCAGGTAAGATTCCCGAATGGTGCACGAGAGATTAATCGCCAAGACGAAGCAAAGAATACACTGACGAAGGTGGATTACTCGTAACACTGCGGATTACACAGATTTATTGAAAAATAGCAGAAAATTCCCTTAAAAGCGGACCTTTTATAACCCTTTCTGGCTTAGCGCTTCTTTATAAACAGTAATAATAATATAGAGAAAGGCTTACTAAAATAAACATCGTTTCCCAACTGGCATAAATTATAGATTAAGAACATAAGAATGGAGGAATACTGCAGAAGGCCTACTGGCCCTTGCAAGGCAGGTCCTTATCAAAACGACCTCTACCTAAAGCTACCCAAGGAGATTTATTATATATAATAAATGAGAACAACCCGTTTGGCAGTGGGCTTTTTCAAGTCACAAACAGGTCTACTTGGGGTGTATGTGTATGTATGTATAATGGTGTAATAAAGTTGGTAGAATTACCGACAATATGTAAAGTAAAAGGACACAAGTGCAACTAATGTGACATTTATTGTGGCAACGTTTCGCTCTCCAGGAGCTTTATCAAGCCATTACAAACAATACATGGACACAGAGGGTATATAAAGGCTCAGAGTGAGGTGAATACTAGTGAGGTACCATTCCGATGTTCACTAGTGGTAGTAGTAGTAGTAGTAGTGGTAGTGACAAAAGCAATTAATTCGACATGAGTAAAAGGATACAAAAGCTATTACTTGGGTAACATAAAAATAGGTTGGACAAATATAAACTGGAATGAGGCAGGTTGTTTCAGTGTTCACTCTCTGTGCTTTGTGTAGTATAACAGGAGAGACTATGTGATGGCAGGGTTTACTGTTTTCAGGAGGATTCTTGCTAAGACTTCGGAGATGGAGAAGCTGCAGGAGTTTACACTATACCCTGTGGAGGCTGTGACAAGATCTACGTAGGTGAAACAGCAAGAAACCTCGACACCCGCCTCAATGAACACATATACGCATGTAGGAACGACAACATAAACAACGCCTGTGTACAACACCGAAATTCCACCAATCATCTTATGAAATTCAGAGACGCCCAATTAGTGATAAAAGAAACTAATTTCCGCACACGCAAATGCCTTGATTCAGCACTGATCGCTGTTTCGAATACAATTAAACAACGGCAGCTTCACCATCTCCGAAGTCTTAGCAAGAATCCTCCTGAAAACTGTAAACCCTGCCATCACATAGTCTCTCCTGTTATACTACACAAAGCACAGAGAGTGAACACTGAAACAACCTGCCTCATTCCAGTTTATATTTGTCCAACCTATTTTTATGTTACCCAAGTAATAGCTTTTGTATCCTTTTACTCATGTACGAATTAATTGCTTTTGTCACTACCACTACTACTACTACTACTACCACTAGTGAACATCGGAATGGTACCTCACTAGTATTCACCTCACTCTGAGCCTTTATATACCCTCTGTGTCCATGTATTGTTTGTAATGGCTTGATAAAGCTCCTGGAGAGCGAAACGTTGCCACAATAAATGTCACATTAGTTGCACTTGTGTCCTTTTACTTTACATGTATAATGGTATAAACCTTGGTAATAAATACCGACAAGTTGGTTTAGAAAGACACGTAAGCAAACACTATAACATATTTATTAGAAAACGTTTCGGTCCTGGGACCTTGATCACTTCTAACATAGAGGTAGAAAGACATTATATATATAGGCGGAGAGTGAGATGTGACGCACGTGACCTGAGGAATGTCATAACATAAGAATGGAGGAACACTGTAGAAGGCCTACTGGCCCATGCGAGGCAGGTCCTTATCAAAACAACCTCTACCTATGATGAGGACAGGTAGACGATGAAATCATGTGACTCCTGTGTTGTTGGGTTGGTGCTGCTTAAGTATCATGTATGCCAATGTTTTTGAAATTTTGTAGTTTCCAGTGTTGCGTTCTATAGTGTCGGTGACGGCGATTAGTGAGGCTTCTAGGAACCGTCGGCGTCTGAGGTCTGGTTCGGTGAGAACGAGTTGTGCCTCGTTCCAGTTCATCAAATGCCCCGTGGAGTCTCTGTGGAGGACACAGGCGTACCTTACATCGTCTCTGTTAGAGGCATTTCGATGTTCATTCAGGCGGACTGCAGGATCTCTGCCTGTCTCGCCTACATATTTCTTGGGACAGAACCCACAGGGGATAGTGTAGACGCCTGCTGTAGAAGTTAGAGGTGTGGGGCTGCGTTTCGTAGTGAGGCCTTTGATAGATGATGTGTTTATGGTGGAAACGTTGATGTTACTCATAGCAAGTGCCCGGCGAGTATTCGTGGCAACATCGCCACATGGGAGTACTATGAACTGTTTAGGGGGCTGTTCCATGGGCGGTTTGTTGAGGATAGCTTGTGCCTTGAGTCTGCAATCTCGGATGAAGAAAGATGGGAACTGAAGACGTGTAAAGGCTTGTGTTATGTAAGTGCATCTCCAGCCCTTGTTTTCTAGAAGAAGAATGCACTTACATAACACAAGCCTTTACACGTCTTCAGTTCCCATCTGGATATCTTTTGTATATAGTTCTACTGTCTTCCTAGTATGTCCTAGAATCTGTATTGATAAAGCCACTGGATGACGAAACGTCTACAATAAAGATATCCAGATGTTGCACATGTGTCTTAACTTTCATGTTGTCGGTATTTTATACCTTTCTTGCACAACTTGTCAGACACTGCAACATCATGGAATCTTGGTTCAGAGGACATCTACAAGACCTTCTTCACGGCTGCTGCAACTAACCCATCTCTTTGGGAAGGACCTACTTCCACTGGGGAATCCCGCCTACCAGTGACTATGCCCTCGTCTGCTGCCCGTCCCTATCCACTGACGCCTATATAACCGCCAGTCTTCTTGCCTTTGCTCCAGATTCTCCTCCACCACGATGCTGTGAACACTAACTCCAAGGCCGAGGGACTGATTACCTCATCTTTTGTATATAGTTCTACTGTCTTCCTAGTATGTCCTAGAATCTTTATTGATAAAGCCACTGGATGGCGAAACGTCTACAATAAAGATATCCAGATGTTGTACATGTGTCTTAACTTTCATGCATTGTTTGTAATAGCTTGACAAAGCTCCTGGAGAGCGAAACGTTGCCACAATAAAATGTCACATTAGTTGCACTTGTGTCCTTTTACTTTACAAGTATCTGATGATGTTTGTCCGTCGATTCGACGAGGACCATCTAGTCATCCTGGGGTCGAAGTTGGTGGGTACGCAGATAACTTGTCAGGCCAATCCGCGCACGAAACGTTCTCTGGCAGTGTAGACAGGGAAGGGTGGCGGCATCGAGGGGTCTGATGGCTCTGGTCTTCCTCGCCTGCCTGCGCTGCTCAGCTAGTGAGATTCTGCTTGCCTCGCAGGATGTTGCCCCTTTCTGAGCAACTGCTCGCCAGTCATTCCTGTCCTGAGCTATCAGCTCCCACATGGTGTGGTTGATGTTGAAAGCTTTCAGAGCAGTCTTAAGGGTGTCCTTGTAGCGCTTCTTTGGCCTCCTTGAGAGCGCTTTCCATGCTGCAGTTCCCCAAACAAAGAGTTTCTTTGGCAGCCGGTGGTCTGGCATGCGAGCAACGTGACCTGCCCAGCGAAGCTGTGTCTGCATTAGGATGGTGTAGATGCTAGGCAGGCCAGCTGTAGTCAGCACTTCTGTGTCTGGGATCTTATCTTGCCATTTGATGCCGAGAATTTTTCTGAGCCGTGTGGTGTTCAACTTTCTGGCGTGACGTTTGTACACAGTCCAGGTTTCGCAGCCATAGAGAAGTGTGGTGAGGACTATGGCTCTGTACACCTTGATCTTGGTGCTTGTGGTGATGCCTCTTCGGTTCCATACATTCTTGTGAAGCCTGCCGAAGGTGGCACTGGCTTTGGCAAGTCTGGCATTCACCTCATCATCGATGACAACGTTTCTGGAAAGGGTACTGCCGAGGTAGGTGAATTTGTCTACGGCGTTCAGTCGCTGCCCGTTGATGATGTTTGGCTCAACATACGTCTTTCCCGGAGCAGGCTGGTGCATCACTTCAGTCTTCGTTGTACTGATTGTCAGCCCGAAGTTGTTTCAGGCGTCAGAGAACTTGTCAACACTGTGCTGCATGGCGGCTTCTGAAGCAGCGTTGAGGGCGCAGTCATCAGCAAATAGCAGGTCATTGATGGTGTCAGTTGCAGCCTTGGTTTTTGCTTGAAGCCTCCTGAGGTTGAAGACAGACCCATTCATCTATAAATACAGACCCATCTGTACGGTACCTGATGGCGATTCCTGCGTCTGTCCCTGAATGCGTCTGTAAGCATGGCCGAGAACATCAGGCTGAACAGGGTGGGAGCAAGCACGCAGCCTTGTTTCACTCCATTTGAGACTGGGAAAGGTTTAGACGTCTCTCCGTTGTCTTGGGCTCTGGCCAGCATTCCATCGTGAAGCTGGCGTACGATGGCGATGAACGTCTTTGGGCAGCCGTACTTCGCCATGATTCTCCAAAGGCCCTCTCTACTAACGGTGTCGAAGGCCTTGGTCAGATCGACGTAGGTGGAGTACAAGTCGGCGTTCTGTTCCTGACATTTTACCTGTAGCTGTCTAGCAGCGAACACCATGTCGATAGTCCCGCGATCTTTCCGGAAGCCGCACTGGCTTTCAGGTAGGAGTCCTTGATTTAGATCGTTGAGCCGATTGAGTATCTACCTCCACAACCACGACCATCAAGGACATCACCAGTAGTAGACAGGACAAGCTTCCATTCTCTGCAGGGGTATACATAATCCCTTGTAATGACTGCAACAAATTATACGTGGGCGAAACATCAAGAGACCTCCAAACACGTATTTCAGAACACCAATATGCAAGCAGGACTGACGATACAAGGAATGCCTGTGTACAACATCGCAATTCACACAACCATTTAATTAACTACAGACAACACTTAATACCGAAGAATCCTGGAATCATCACTTATCTCTATAATCAACAATTTCAACCAGAACAATGGCTTCTATAACATACTTGCCAAGAAACTTCTTCATCGCTATCCCACATAAGAACATAGAACACTGCAGAAGGTCTGCTCACAACTTGTCCAATACCCCTGCCAAGCTACCCAAGATTTTAGACTCTATAACCCCACCCGGTAGATCATCAGATGCAGCATTCTCCACCTGACCTCAACATTCTGAACCTGACTATAAATACTCGCGTACCTTCCACCCCAGGTCCAGTTCACGGAGTTCACTACCTTATCACAAGATAAGCACATGGCTTCTGCTGAAAAGAAGAGGCCACGATGCTCCATGAACACGACGGAGGACTCAGATTTGGAAATGTGGGGCGAAATTCTAGCGAAGAAGTTGCGAGAGGAAGAGGAAGATCCTGCTCACATTGTAGCAGATCTGACAGTCCCAACCATGGAGCCAGCGACAACAGAAACAGGGGAGGAAATAAACACCCCATCCCCCGAAAACCAAGAGGGATGGAACACTGTGGACAAGAAGCGCCGTCCGTCCAAGGAGCAGGCAAACCAGCTCAACCGACCTGGCAAATTCAAGGTGAAGTCTTACGGGGACCACAGAACCCACTATGGCGTTGTTTCATACCTGGAATCACGACACAACCTGAAGTTCAAGATATGGTTCAACTTGAGGGGAGAACCAATATTGACTCCTCTCAACATCTACGAACCATTCATCTACAAAGGAAATGTATACCACCTTGAAGAGAGTCATGGAGACAGATCGCTCATTCACCCTGGAGGAACTGGACTCTCGGCAGAAAATCACCAAGGGTGTAGTGATACGATACCCGCTGATGATGCCCATCGAGGCAGTAGCAGCTCACCCCAGTGTGGTGTCAGCTCAACGTCTCAAGGCAAAGACAGCAGGCAACGCACCAACCCGACAGGTCCTCATTCAGCATGTAGGACCACTGCCATCCCAGCTGGACCTCGGTTCTTGGGGCAGGTACGATGTCAGGACCTTCACTGCAGAACCAGTTCGCTGTTTCAAGTGTCAGCGTTATGGACACCTGGGTGCACTCTGTCCGAACAGTAATCTGCAGTGTCTGCAGCCAGCACCACCCTACCGAGGAATGCATCACTAAGCTGAAAAATGCATCGCCACCCACTCCACAATGCCCGAACTGCAGGCAGAAACACCATGCCTGGAATCCTCGATGCCCCGAGAGGCTCGCCAGAATTCAAGAAGTCTAGAAGACGCCAAAAACTCGGCAACAGGCTACAACGGATCATCATTCTCAGCAAACGATGGGTGCAGAGAACGCTGCCATACCGCAGATCTCTCAGCAGCTAACCCAAGTCAATGCCCAGGAATTCCCAACCCTCGAAGCCTCAACCAGGCGTCAAGGTCAAGAACCTCCTGCACCCCTACCTCAACGAAGAAACAGAAACAAGAGGAACAGGAGGCGTCAACAGGGTGCATCTGGTCAATGCGATCAGCAGGCGGCACTAAACGAGTCCCCACCGGCCATAGCACGACAACGCAGGCACTCCTTACCCGGCACGGGCGCTTTGCAGACTCAACTGGCACCTCACCAGCAGATCCCGGCTACCCAACCTGGTATACAGCAACAGACCACGGTGCATACAATAAAGAAATCCAACCCTCAGCAGTCACTACAGACCACAACAGCCCAGATAATATCCACTGTTTCGAACCCAAACCCAAAGCAGGCCCTCACCAGGGAGGATCTCGTAGCACTCATCAGGGTGTTCACGGATCTTATTTGCAACACAATCAACTCCACGGAACAACAGAGCGCATTCCAGCAGATGGTCAACACGCTCCTGAGAGAGTGCTTTCTGACCGAAGAGGAGACAGTGGATGCCATGAATTTACAGGTTCTCAGAGCGGGCAGGACTCAGTCTCCAGCTCAGGAAACAACAGCGATGGAATAACCTCGGTACCAAATCACACCCTCAAGGTCCTACAATAGAACATTCAGGTCCTGAGGGGCAAACAGCACCTCTTGCTGGAAGCATTAATTCGGGATCGGGTTAACATCGTCTTGCTACAAGAAATTCTGACTGTCCTGACTATGTGCCCAAGACTACCCGGTTTTGCTGGGTATTTTCGGCACATGGACCCGAGCGTTCAATGCAGAGGCACAGCTGTATTTGTATCCAATACAATACCTCACGAGGTTATAGCCAACCCTGTGGACTGTGGGGAGGATGTCGAGGTACAGGCCATCCTTGTGCACATACCTGGGGCGCCCATTACCATCTATAACATCTACAAGAACCCAAGACACACCCTCGACATTGCAGAGCTCCTCGCACTAGCACGCACTGAGTGTATTATTGTGGGTGGAGATTTCAACGCACATCACCCAATGCTGCACTCTCACTCAGCAACCAATGCTGCTGGCAGACACATAGCAATGCTCCTACACGATATTCCAGAGGTAAAGTTGCTAAACAATGGAGACCCCACACACCTGTTGGGTGGCTGCCTCGACCTTACCTTCGGGTCAAGACAACTCGCAGCAGGAGCCACATGGGAAACTCATCCTCACCTTGTCAGTGACCACTTTGCAGTGATCACCACCTTCAACATCAACAGGCCTCCCACAGTTGTGCTGCGTCCTAGATGGGACGTAAAGAGGGCCAACTGGAAGGTGTTCCAGGATTATCTTCATGACTGGTGGTCCACATACTCTCTATCTGAAGACTGTGATACGGCTGAACAGGAGCTAATCACTGTTCTCACCCAGGCAGCAGAGTGCGCAATTCCAAAGAAGTACGCAGGACGCACTCATAAAAGAGACTGGTGGTTCTACAACGACGAGGTGCGGGAGCAGAACCACTGCATCAACTCTTTTAGGAAGCTATACAGGCGTAACCCTACGGCAGAGAACAGGAATACTCTGAGAGCCATTGTGCAGCATGCCCGCAGAGTCTCTCTCAGAGTAAAAACTAAGAAATGGCTGGAGTGGTGCTCAACATTCGGGCATCACACCACTTTATCTGAGATATGGGGCAAGCTCAACATAGCAACTGGCAAGAGCAAGCCGAGGCCACCAGCACACCCGAACCCATCCCAGGAAGCTGAGAAACTAGTGGAGCTTTTCACTTCCAGGGGAGCCTCCACTCAGCTCCCACAGGACATCCGGAATATACAGACTGATCTTCTGCCACAGCGCCAGCTAACGATACAAGCTGCATGTGAGTCGGAAGATGTGACTGATGAAGACCTCACGGACTTGGAACTCCGACGTTCCATTAAGAACACAGGTGACACTGCCCCGGGCATCGATGGTGTTACATACTCCATGATTGCACGGGCTGGGCAGAGTGGATGGGAGGCCATACTAGACGTCATTAACAAGTCGTGGAGGGCCAGGACACTCCCAACAGCTTGGAAGAAAGCTACCATCGTACCAATTCCAAAGCCCAAGGACCCAGGCAGTATGAGACCCATATCGCTGACCAGCTGCTTAGCCAAGACTGCTGAAAGGATGGTGTTAAACCGCCTCCTGTGGAAACTTGGACCCTCTCATCATCACATATTTGGCTTCACCAAAGGAGCGGGTACAGCAGAGTGCATAACCACTCTACTAAGCCAGATTGCTGATAGTAACAAAAAACCTAGTATCGTCGTCTACCTCGACCTTGAAAAGGCATTTGAGCTAGCCAGCCCCACAGCAATTCTGGCAATACTAGCTCGGACGGGAATCAAAGGACGCCTCCTGGCCTGGATAGAGTCCTACCTTAGGGGCAGGCAGGCCTGTGTCAGCTTTCAGGGACACTACTCTTCCTTTAAATCCCTGGAAAACGGTACGCCACAAGGAGGTGTCCTCAGTCCTACCCTGTTTAACGTCCTTATGCAGGAACTTGTGAGCCTTCCCTTTCATAGTGGTACACAGCTCCTCAGCTATGCTGATGATCTTGCACTCGTAGTGAATGGGAAAGGCAATTTAGAACGACAGGCTCAGAGAGCTTTGGACCTAATTACGCAGTCTTGCAAGGAACTAGGCCTCAAGATCTCGGCCGAAAAATCTCTTGCAATGATGTTCAAGGGACCAGATCCTGTGAATAGATTACGTATGCAGGATATAGAACTTGAGTGGACAGGCTCCTACCTGTACTTGGGAATCTACATTGATAAAAAGCTGACCTTTCAGAAACAGGCCGAGTATGTCAGGTCACGTGCTCTACTCAGACTCAACGCCATGAGAGCCATGACGAGGCACCGTGCAGGGGCAAGCAAAGATGTACTTCGCTTGTACTATATACAAGCTATACGCTCGCTCATTGACTACGGTGCACCGGCGTTAGCTCATCTCTTCCCGCAGAGCAGGCAAAGGGTGGAGGTCGTACAAAATCAGGCGATAAGAACTATGCTTGGGGCTCCCATCTTGACCAACACAGTATGCCTCAGATCTGAGGCCCGGGTTCCTTCCTTGGCTGACAGAGTAAGATACATAAACGCCTGCAAAGTGGCCACGATTCTGCACCGGCAGCAAGGTACCCCACTAAGGAGATGGATATTGACAACCATGGCACAAGATCCCACACTCTTCACGGACTACTACTGGATTCGTTCGTTTTGTGCTGCTGGGCGGAAGCTGCTGCCTATACAACTACTCCTTGAGAAGAGTTGTGACCTTCCTGTTGCTGGGTACCATCCACCACCTCCCTGGCGCCCAGATCCAGCCGATGTTTGCATCATGCAACTACCCATCTCTGAGCGTCTCTGCAGTCAAGACACCTTCAGCAATCATGCTGAGACAAGCATGGCACTGGCAGAGGGAGGCACATGTGCAGTGTATTTCACAGATGGTTCTGTCGACCCTGACAGGGAGAGAGCAGCAGCTGGACTGTACCACAATGGTCACACACAAGGCTGGCGACTCCCTGACCACTGCACGATCCTTCAAGCTGAGCTGGTGGCGATTCAGCAGGCATTGTCACATGCCCTACGACATCGACTCCGACCTGTCATACATGTTGATTCCACCTCTGCAATCAATGCCCTCTCCCATCCTCAACCACAGGACAATGTTCACCTCATCACATCGATCCTGAGCATAATGACAGCCTTAGAAGTTCAGGGTAACAGATCGACATTGAACTGGATCCCCAGCCATGCTGGCATCCGGGGAAATGAGGCGGCAGATGATGCAGCCAAGGCAGCCCGTGGCTAACGCGACGGGCTGGAGTTTTGAGACTATGACCGCGGGTTCAATCCCGGCCGGGGTATGGTTTTTTTCAGCAACAGACTATCCACATGTTGGGATTACTGTCCCAATCAGCCTACGACAGACCAAACTGGTGGCTGCCAGAGCCATGAAACTTATGGTGGAGGTCGTAGGTGATACCCCATCTCAACAGTGGTACCGAGCAGCGACTCGGGGAGAACCACCTCCATATGATAGAAGCTGGTCCAGAGTGCAGTGTACCGCCATCCATCGGCTTCGTTTGGGCTTTCCCACAGCCAAGATGATGGTAGACAAGGCTGAGGAGGAGATGTGCCAGTACTGTCAGCACGTTGTCCAGCGGCCCCTAACACACTATCTTCTGGAGTGCGAAGTTACTGAGACACTCCGCAGGCAACTAGGAGTGATATTCCCTCCCGAAGAGGACCCAGAGATGGCTGCGGCCACACTAGTGTACCATGGAGTCAACGAACCAGACAAGCTGTTACCTGTGATAACGACATATCCTCCTCCTCGCTAGTGTCCACAGTTAGGAGTACATATGGTGTTGTCGCTTATGAGATGCACCAGTTGAACTGACCAGAAGAGTGCTTGAGCAGCATACGTCGCATCACTGTAGAAACCTTTCTCCATCGGGAGCCAGAGACGGGTCATCGCAAGATTGAGACCCGTGCCAGGACTACGGTCTTGGCGAACATTATACATACATACACCCCAGGTCGTTCGTTACACTGTCCCAAGATGAGCTTCTCCAACAGAGTCAAGATAAAACCATCCAGTGGTACGATCAATGACTCCCCTAAGCTTGCCCTTGCTGTGGTAATCAGGGGTCTACAGGTCAAGATTAATACAATCCTCTCACTCCACGAAGCCTTCATTATTGTCTGTGAAGACGATGTTGAAGCTGAAAAACTACTGACCTCTGCTTTGTCCACTCTATCAGACCTTGGGTTCAAAGTCATGCCCTCTCCTGCCTTACGAGCTAAGAGGACTGTCTTCATGAAGAGACTTGACAAACTGATTACCATACAACCTGCTGAAGACCTAAAGACCTCCATAGAAGAACAAAATCCCTGGGCTACAGTTGAAAGCATCACCAAGATTCCTACTGCCTCCTCCATGCTGAAAATCACTTTTACTGATGTGACAATGGCTGCCCAAGCTGTGGCTGAAGGCCTGGCCATGTACTATTACTTCATTAACTCCAGTCATATTGAAGCTGAGCGGTACCATCATATTACTCAGTGCTGGAGTTGCTACTCTTACCTACACTCTACAAAAGACCGCCCCACAAAAGACAAAAAGCTCTGCTCTACCTGCGGGTCTGAAGGCCCCGATTCCAAGACTTGTACTTCTACTGCCCCACTTAAGTGTCTCAACTGCAAAAACAATCATACTCTCGCTGCAAAGTGCCCCACTCGTCGTGAAATTCTGAGAAAAAGCCAAGAAGCAACAGAAGAAGACACCTTCCAAGTTACCTACTTATTCTGCCATCGCCAAACTCCAGGCCGGCACAACAAAACTTTTAAAAGCTACCCAACCCACTACCACTACTCCATCAGCTTATGAACCTACGAAAGTTCATTATTGTATGCTATATGCACACATGCATAATATGGCGTTACCAGGCTCCTTCAACACTGTTATTAACGAGCTCTTCCGATTGAACAACATGCCAAACTTTATTTTCCCAGACTCTCCACCATCTGCCGACATCATCAAGCTTACTAAAGCATTAGGCAACATCACAACACCTGAAATTCCATCTCCAAGAAACAACCAATCAGCGACTTCCAACATCACCACCGCTGTGAACCAATCACCTGAGTCTTCCACCTCTGCTACTACTACTAACGAACCACCTACTTCATCTCCAACTCAACCACCAAAAGCCAAGAAAGCTAAGACACTTCCTCCTGAAAATCCACCTCAAGATACTCGAAGACCTGTAGAAATGGAAGAGGAAACAATATTTAGACCAACTGAACCCCTCACCTTCTGTACATACAACCCTCACACCCCGTCGCTATATGCACCTCAGGTCATCTGTTTCATGCACCATGGTAGTATCAAGTACACTGTTGCTCCTGGATGCGATCCCCACACTGAAACTGCCTTAATTGCAGACTTAGAAAAAGACAGCAAAAGTCTGCTCAAACTTAGTTGATTATCAAAACCTGCTTTCAAAAGACTTCAAAATGGCTCTACGACAGGAACGAAAAACTAACAAAACGCAGATTTGAAGAGTGTTATCCACCAATCAACGCTGATCCTCTCTCCTCTCTGCATACTTAACCAATCATATTGTAACATGCCTCCCTCTCCATCCCGCTTCCCGCCGATCTCCAGCAACCAATCGCCGACCAGATCTACAGATCAACCACCTTGATGCAGCCTGCACAGCTTTCCCACGTCGTCCACATTCTCAGCCAAGTCCTGTTCTCTCCAGCTCTATCCCACGATCGTCTCAGCTGCTGGGTTAAGCCCTGGCTCTATTTCTACAACTAGGAACACTCCTCTCCTTCGCTATTCTTCGTCTGTCCTGTCTTCCCCGCTCATCCCATTGGGATCTTACCTGAACTTGTTCATTCATTCATTCATTCACCCCAGGTAGATCTGTTTGTGACTTGAAAAAGTCCACTGTGTGGGCGAAACGTTGTCAATAAAGGATCACATTAAACTGCATATGTGTTTGTTTCCATTGTGTCGGTATTTTATACCATTTATTTTCTTCGAAGGTAGAAATATTGGTGGGATTACTTCAGATTTTTGTAGCGATTACTCGAGACTGGAAGGGAGATAACTTGATACTGGTAGAAGACTGAGACTGATAGAGGTATCACCTGCAAATGACAAGAATATTACTTGAGAATGGTAAGGTATGAGGTGCATAAGAATAGGATAGAGGGATTACTTGAGTACTATGAGGAGTTACTACAAGCTGGTTTTGGGATTACTTGAAAGTGGGAAGACCGAATACCTGAGCCTTGCAGAAAAATTAGATGGATCTTGTAGGAGGATTTCTGTGAACTTCCATGATAATTACCAGATCATTAAAAACCTCTAGTTTCCAGACTCTTAACAGTTCTAAGACCTCGAAGGATTTTTAGAACCTTGAGGATTTCCATATCTGTATCTTCATTACCTCTAACAACAAACTAAATGCAAGAACCAGGTAGTAATATCAACAAATTTGCAAACGAAAGGTCTCTGTGCCAGCGGCAGTGAGGCTGTAATCTGAATACCTTGTGGAAGTGGAAGCAAAGGACAACAGAGTATAGGAAGGGATATACTTGATCTCAAAACATTCGTCTGTAATGGCATTAGACAATTCGTAAGTATTGCCATGGAGAGGAAGCTAGATGGAAGGGCAACGAACGAAATGGAGTGTGTAGCTGAAAAGTGCTGAGCGGTAGAAGAGAAATTCGTACCCTGCAGCCCATGGTTTTCCATAGGTGCAGCGATGCAAAAGCTAAAACTGTAAGAACGTGGAAGAAACATAATAAACAAAGAACGCCAGAGCAGCGAAAAATGGCAGAAACTAATGTGTATGGGTAAGAAGACAGGAGGAACGATAAAAAAGACAGCTTCAAAAGTCAAATTTGAGCTAAAGTTGCTGTACAGCCGCATCAGAAAAACAACCGTTAAAGGGTCAGGTAATAAGATATTAAAAGATTTAGACACTATGTGCAACATTTGGGTGTCTTCTGGAAACGTTTCGACAACCAGTGACTACTTCAGTTTATCAACTTGTCAGTTTTCTAAACCAATTATTTGGTGTATTATTCCCTGCAAGATGTTTAATTGGGCAAGTGTGTGAGTGAGTTTGAGTTAATCAGTCCCTCAGCCTAGAGTCGGTGTGATCAGTCCTTCAATTTTTGACAAGAGTACAGCATGTGTGCGGAGGAGCAGCTTATATATTACAGACAAGCGAGGTAGAGCAGTTGTAAGCTGTGTCACCAGTGGAAAAATCCTCTAGTGGAAATAAGTCATGCCTATAGATTAGACATTCTATGAAGAATTTATGCAAACACTGTCAGACACAACATCATCTTAGGATTTTGATGCAGGGAATTCTTTATAGCTTGCCTGCTTTCGCTGATGGATTTTTTCACTGGTGACTCCACCCACCACTGTACCATTTCACCTGTCTGCGGTATATAAACAACTTCTCTGTACATATTCTGCAATTTATCAGTATTGATGGACTGAATACGTTGACTCCATACTTTGAATACGTTGTTCTCTGCATTGTACTGAAGAAGACACTGGTTGGTAAAACTCTTCCAGAATAGAGATGAACAAATGTTGCCCAAGTGTCTGGTTTATCATTATATACTACTAATATTACGATATTTTCTGTTTTTCCTCTCTTTCGTTCTCTCTTCCATCGTGTCGGCATTTCCTGCCGTTTACCTCCAGGCTCAGCCGTGTTGTAGGAGTCGTTCTTTTGGCTGAAGTTGTGCGATATCATGATTAATTTTTATTCTCGGTCATATATTTGTCCAACCTGTCATTAGTCTACCCAAGACCTCTGCCTCAACATGTTTCACCTATCAATATGCTCCCTATATATATATATATATATGTATATATATATAAAATATATATATATATATATATATATATATATATATATATATATATATATATATATATATATATATATATATATATAAATATATAAATATATAAATAATATACACGCGCGCGCGCACATTCTCTCTCCAGGATAAATCTGTTTGTTACTTGCTAAAGCCTAGTGTGTGGGCGAAACGTTGTCACTACCATCTTGTAGGTATTTTATATCATTTCTCTCCAAGGAGTTACTTCCCCATCCACAACCTTTCTCCCATTCTCCATCCACATCCACAACCCCTCCCATCCAACATCCACAACCTTAATATCCACCTCTTCCCTTTCAACTAAGACATACTATCCAGTACATGATGTTTCCCTACAACTCTTTTTTCAACCTCTACCCTAGCTCTCAAACACAGCTTTTCCCAGCTCTCTCTGTCTCTCTGTCTCTGTCTGTCTCTCTGTCTCTGTCTCTCTGTCTGTCTGTCTCTGTCTCTGTCTCTGTCTCTCTGTCTCTGTCTCTCTGTCTCTGTCTCTGTCTCTGTCTCTCCGTCTTTCCGTCTCTGTCTTTCCGTCTCTGTCCGTCTCTGTCTCCGTCTCTGTCTGTCTCTCTCTGTCTCTGTCTCTCTGTCTCTGTCTGTCTCTGTCTCTCTGTCTCTGTCTCTCTCTCTCTCTCTCTGTCTCTCTCTGTCTCTCTCTCTCTCTCTCTCTCTCTCTCTCTCTCTCTCTCTCTGAGTGTGCCCGTCATCTTAGAGGCCACAAAGAGGTCTACCACTTGGCTGCCCAAACACTGCAGGTCAGTCAACACACTTTACAACACTCCTTATATATTACTCAAAATGAGTTTCCTCCAGACAGCTTTGTAGACTTTCCAGGGCGTGTAGACATTCTTGGCTTTGCAGGGATTCCAATCTTTGTAGATATTTCTAAACTTTGTAGACATATCAGTGCTTGTAGACATTACAAGTCATATAAACATACTTGGTTCTATGTCAGGTTATTGGCTAATCACCCAACTAAGGATTACCGAGCTCGCACACTACAGTTTTAGATTAACGTTACAAAAATTGCTACAGAAAATATTATTTAATATCCAGGTGGGGCGGCGCCTGAAGCATAAACATGGGCCACTATTAAACTTAATTAGCAACCTGGCTTTATTGACAATAAATTAGGCCGCCGCTTTATGGCGAGCGTTACGGTGACGTATGATTGTTTGCTCGTGTCATAGTTTATACAGTTATAGGTACAAAGACGTGTATTATGGTTATGTTCACACCATATCTGCTCTTAGTTTGGGCACGATATTTAGTCGAGTTATAGCCTCTGATCGTAATAACAATTGACATTATGCTAATGGATTTTCTGAATTTTGTTTATGCACGAGTCTGTTGATTTGCATATGAGAATTTTTTGCTGATTGAACTCCAGCTCTTGGATCCCGGCTCTCCAGTTTAATTGTTTTATAAGCTTTAAGGGTTTCAGCGTACCTATTTTATAGAAGAGTGTATCGAATTTTGCCTTAAATATCTACCTACATGTTGTGTGCCACTACCATCTCACTGATAAGGTACTTGAAAAAATTGATATGGCTCATTTGTGTTAAATTTTCACCTGTATCCCCTCATTGTTTTTTTTACGATGCTGGTCTTCATGTAGGTCTTGACCAGATCTCTTATTTTCCTGTCTTCCAGCGATGCCACGTCTTAAAACTCTGGAAAATTGTGTGACTGCGTGTTTGACTAGACTAGGTGACGACTCCAAGCTGGCACTGTATTCTCCATTACTGATTTAACACTGTATGCACAATCGTAAATGATTCCTTATGTTTCCGAAAACATTTCTCTTGTGTGTAAATTTTGCTCATATCGCTGGAGATATCAAGTTCGTGTGTACCTTTGGAGATTTTTCCCAGTCTAGCCTCTCTTTTGTTTTCTTCTCAGATGGTGCCTTGTCTATGGCGCCTCCATTTCCAAACTCCTATCTCAAATACTTTTCTCTCGCTCTCGCAAAATTTGAACAGACACTTGGTGGACTATTCTTGAAAGTTTACCCAACTCGTCTCGCAGTTTCTTACTTCATCTTCAGACCACATCATCGTTAACGTCACGTTGTCGACAAACATTATTATGAATTTTATATATTCCTACAGTTTATTGCATTTCTCTTTAGAACTTTAAGATTAAAGAAGTATTTCTAACATCCCTGTTACTTACCTTAATTTTTACTGTTCCCCTTTATCGTAAACAAGCTTTCAAAATTTGAATCCGATAGGATGAGGCGTTCTGTAGTGAGTGAATGTAACCGAAAAGTTAGGAAGGGAGGGAAAAAATGGCAACCACCACAAGGTCCCCCTTTAGGAATACCTAGAGTTGCTGTATAATGTATTAAGTAACTGACGACTTGATTGTAAATAGAACTAACGAGTTGGTTAAATATTAAGTGTAACTTAAGGCGAGTGATACATATAGCACCAAACCTTCACATCAGTTGCCAGATGGATAATTATTTATAGAGCATAAACTTGCGGTTAATCTTTGCAAATGTTTATTAGTGGAGCGGTGCCTGCCGTGGAGCGGTGCCTGCCGTGGAGCGGTGCCTGCCGTGGAGCGGTGCCTGCCGTGGAGCGGTGCCTGCCGTGGAAGTCAGAGTGAGGCAGTGTATCCCCTCAAGTACTGGAAAAAGCAACAGCCAAAGCAGACCTCTTATTAAACAAGATGTGCAACGTTGCAGTTAATAAAAAAGTCTGCTTTTGTTATACGTATTATTCTCTCTGGCACTTGCTACTGACGTAGCTGCTACTCAACCCCAAACCAAGTACTGGTAGGCATCACAGTTCTCTTTGACTTTCACAGGTTTTCCAGAGTAGAGAAAGATATTGTTGACCACGCAGTGATATAAATCATGTGTGTATCGCATAACTTATCGCTACAAGTAAGTGCGGAGTCACGTCCAGTATGGCTGACAAGTGTAAATTAGCTGACTTTAGTTACGCGACTCTCCTCAAGGCAGGGTCCTTGATGCTGGAGAGGGGCTGTTGATCTAGGGAATAGGATCTGTGCTCCAGTTCCTTAAATTGAGCCTGAATACCTTCCCCCCTCAGCCACTGTATAATCCCTACGGGTTTAGCGCTCCCCCATGATCATAATAGTCACGTGACTGCTAAGCTTCAATCCTCCTCTGCCCTTTTCATGACCTTGCACATACTGGGGTTGAATTCCAGCAGCCACATTATCCTTGAGTTCTCAAGTCTTCCTGTAACAAAAAAAAAATGTCCCAGGCTCAAATTTTTACATGATCTTCAAGACATTCTTAAGAGAGCAATATGAAATAATCGATTCTCTGTGGATGATCACTTTCTTGTATGGAAAGTAGTATGGGTTCTGATACAAACCCCGCTCTCTCTCTCTCTCTCTCTCTCTCTCTCTCTCTCTCTCTCTCTCTCTCTCTCGCTCTCTCTCGCTCTTGTTTATCCACAACTCATCCCTCTCTTCTTCTTTGATTCAAAATCCATCCCTCTCTTGCTTTACTCGTAGATCAGCTCTCTCTCTCTTGCTCTAGCAGACAGTGCTGCTTTGGCAGACGTAGCGTGGCTGTGGCAGACGTAACGTGGCTGTGGCAGACGTAACGTGGCTGTGGCAGACGCAGCTTGGCTGTGGCAGACGTAGCGTGGCTTTGGCAGACGTAGCGTGGCTGTGGCAGACGTAACGTGGCTGTGGCAGACGCAGCTTGGCTGTGGCAGACGCAGCTTGGCTGTGGCAGACGCAGCTTGGCTGTGGCAGACGTAGCGTGGCTGTGGCAGACGCAGGTTGGCTGTGACAGACGTAACGTGGCTGTGGCAGACGCAGCTTGGCTGTGGCAGACGCAGCTTGGCTGTGGCAGACGCAGCTTGGCTGTGGCAGACGCAGCTTGGCTGTGGCAGGCGCAGCTTGGCTGTGGCAGGCGCAGCTTGGCTGTGGCAGACGCAGCTTGGCTGTGGCAGACGTAGCGTGGCTGTGGCAGACGTAGCGTGCCTTTGGCAGACGCAGCATGGCTGTGGCAGACGCTGCAGGCGCAGCGTGGCTGTGGCAGACGTAGCGTGGCTGTGGCAGGCGCAGCGTGGCTGTGGCAGGCGCAGCGTGGCTGTGGCAGTGTTGCTCTGGGAGACACAGCGTCACATTGGAGCTCACTTCAACCATCGACCACTGCATTGGTAAAATGTATCCTGCAATATTGGTAAAATAAATGTTTCCGACAAGTTTTTTTACAAGGCTCCTTTTGCAATTTAAGATTGTGTCATCTTGTCCCTCCGGTTGCTAGTTGATGGAGACTCTTGTTTTTCGCAGTCTCTCATGAACCAATGTATTTCTGAAGACCGTTGTTTTTCCCTAGTCTCTCATGAACCAAGATCTGACTATCCATCTTGTGTCTTTTCGCAAAGCCGAACTTTAAGTTTTTAGTTTATCCTCACAGATCACATTTCATTTCGAAGCTCGTATTGTTTCGTCTCTCTGATCGCTTACAGTATGACTGTAAATTTCTTCTTTTTTTTTCTCTAGGGCATGGAAGCCACCAAGTAGAAAGCTCTGGCTGTCGTTCATCTATCACTTTCTTGTAATAAAGTTGGTAGAATTACCGACAATATGTAAAGTAAAAGGACACAAGTGCAACTAATGTGACATTTATTGTGGCAACGTTTCGCTCTCCAGGAGCTTTATCAAGCTTGATAAAGCTCCTGGAGAGCGAAACGTTGCCACAATAAATGTCACATTAGTTGCACTTGTGTCCTTTTACTTTACATATCACTTTCTTGCCAGAAGTTACCCTCCGACCGCAACATGTCCACGACTCCTGCAGAGTGCAGGTACTGCCCTCCGGGACTCGAGTCCTGGAAGGCAGTTGGACTAGTTAATCATATGGATTTAAGTGTTTCATCTAACAGCTGTACATTTAACTTTTAAGTTATATTTTCTGAATATTTCAGTGTGACATAAGTCTCACCTGATTTCTTAATTTAATTACATCCACAAAAGGTAATTATTTACTTCTTGTGTCTATTTTTACACTCCATCTTGTTCAGGATATTCGTTCGTCTTGAAAGATTTTTACATCTTATTTCTCTTTAAAAGTAACTCAGGTTGTTTATATGTGAGAGAAACTGGTAGTTACCTTGCATAACCCTGATATATTGTGAGAGTAATAATGTCTTCAGTGATTTCTGCTTCATGGTGGGTTCCTTCCCTGCTGACCCTGCTTCATGGTGGGTTCCTTCCCTGCTGACCCTGCTTCATGGTGGGTTCCTTCCCTGCTGACCCTGCTTCATGGTGGGTTCCTTCCCTGCTGACCCTGCTTCATGGTAGGTTCCTTCCCTGCTGACCCTGCTTCATGGTGGGTTCCTTCCCTGCTGACCCTGCTTCATGGTGGGTTCCTTCCCTGCTGACCCTGCTTCATGGTAGGTTCCTTCCCTGCTGACCCTGCTTCATGGTAGGTTCCTTCCCTGCTGACCCTGCTTCATGGTGGGTTCCTTCCCTGCTGACCCTGCTTCATGGTGGGTTCCTTCCCTGCTTATGGTGGGTTCCTTCCCTGCTGACCCTGCTTCATGGTGGGTTCCTTCCCTGCTGACACTGCTTCATGGTGGGTTCCTTCCCTGCTGACCCTGCTTCATGGTGGGTTCCTTCCCTGCTGACCCTGCTTCATGGTGGGTTCCTTCCCTGCTGACCCTGCTTCATGGTGGGTTCCTTCCCTGCTGACCCTGCTTCATGGTGGGTTCCTTCCCTGCTGACCCTGCTTCATGGTGGGTTCCTTCCCTGCTGACCCTGCTTCATGGTGGGTTCCTTCCCTGTTGACCCTGCTTCATGGTGGGTTCCTTCCCTGTTGACCCTGCTTCATGGTAGGTTCCTTCCCTGCTGACCCTGCTTCATGGTAGGTTCCTTCCCTGCTGACCCTGCTTTATGGTGGGTTCCTTCCCTGCTGACCCTGCTTCATGGTGGGTTCCTTCCCTGCTGACCCTGCTTCATGGTGGGTTCCTTCCCTGCTGACCCTGCTTCATGGTGGGTTCCTTCCCTGCTGACCCTGCTTCATGGTGGGTTCCTTCCCTGCTGACCCTGCTTCATGGTGGGTTCCTTCCCTGCTGACCCTGCTTCATGGTGGGTTCCTTCCCTGCTGACCCTGCTTCATGGTGGGTTCCTTCCCTGCTGACCCTGCTTCATGGTGGGTTCCTTCCCTGCTGACCCTGCTTCATGGTGGGTTCCTTCCCTGCTGACCCTGCTTCATGGTGGGTTCCTTCCCTGCTGACCCTGCTTCATGGTGGGTTCCTTCCCTGCTGACCCTGCTTCATGGTGGGTTCCTTCCCTGCTGACCCTGCTTCATGGTGGGTTCCTTCCCTGCTGACCCTGCTTCATGGTGGGTTCCTTCCCTGCTGACCCTGCTTCATGGTGGGTTCCTTCCCTGCTGACCCTGCTTCATGGTGGGTTCCTTCCCTGCTGACCCTGCTTCATGGTGGGTTCCTTCCCTGCTGACCCTGCTTCATGGTGGGTTCCTTCCCTGCTGACCCTGCTTCATGGTGGGTTCCTTCCCTGCTGACCCTGCTTCATGGTGGGTTCCTTCCCTGCTGACCCTGCTTCATGGTGGGTTCCTTCCCTGCTGACCCTGCTTCACGGTGGGTTCCTTCCCTGCTGACCCTGCTTCACGGTGGGTTCCTTCCCTGCTGACCCTGCTTCACGGTGGGTTCCTTCCCTGCTGACCCTGCTTCATGGTGGGTTCCTTCCCTGCTGACCCTGCTTCAGGGGGGGTTCCTTCCCTGCTGACCCTGCTTCATGGTGGGTTCCTTCCCTGCTGACCCTGCTTCATGGTGGGTTCCTTCCCTGCTGACCCTGCTTCATGGTGGGTTCCTTCCCTGCTGACCCTGCTTCATGGTGGGTTCCTTCCCTGCTGACCCTGCTTCATGGTGGGTTCCTTCCCTGCTGACCCTGCTTCATGGTGGGTTCCTTCCCTGCTGACCCTGCTTCATGGTGGGTTCCTTCCCTGCTGACCCTGCTTCATGGTGGGTTCCTTCCCTGCTGACCCTGCTTCATGGTGGGTTCCTTCCCTGCTGACCCTGCTTCATGGTGGGTTCCTTCCCTGCTGACCCTGCTTCATGGTGGGTTCCTTCCCTGCTGACCCTGCTTCATGGTGGGTTCCTTCCCTGCTGACCCTGCTTCATGGTGGGTTCCTTCCCTGCTGACCCTGCTTCATGGTGGGTTCCTTCCCTGCTGACCCTGCTTCATGGTGGGTTCCTTCCCTGCTGACCCTGCTTCATGGTGGGTTCCTTCCCTGCTGACCCTGCTTCATGGTGGGTTCCTTCCCTGCTGACCCTGCTTCATGGTGGGTTCCTTCCCTGCTGACCCTGCTTCATGGTGGGTTCCTTCCCTGCTGACCCTGCTTCATGGTGGGTTCCTTCCCTGCTGACCCTGCTTCATGGTGGGTTCCTTCCCTGCTGACCCTGCTTCATGGTGGGTTCCTTCCCTGCTGACCCTGCTTCATGGTGGGTTCCTTCCCTGCTGACCCTGCTTCATGGTGGGTTCCTTCCCTGCTGACCCTGCTTCATGGTGGGTTCCTTCCCTGCTGACCCTGCTTCATGGTGGGTTCCTTCCCTGCTGACCCTGCTTCATGGTGGGTTCCTTCCCTGCTGACCCTGCTTCATGGTGGGTTCCTTCCCTGCTGACCCTGCTTCATGGTGGGTTCCTTCCCTGCTGACCCTGCTTCATGGTGGGTTCCTTCCCTGCTGACCCTGCTTCATGGTGGGTTCCTTCCCTGCTGACACTGCTTCATGGTGGGTTCCTTCCCTGCTGACCCTGCTTCATGGTGGGTTCCTTCCCTGCTGACCCTGCTTCATGGTGGGTTCCTTCCCTGCTGACCCTGCTTCATGGTGGGTTCCTTCCCTGCTGACCCTGCTTCATGGTGGGTTCCTTCCCTGCTGACCCTGCTTCATGGTGGGTTCCTTCCCTGCTGACCCTGCTTCATGGTGGGTTCCTTCCCTGCTGACCCTGCTTCATGGTGGGTTCCTTCCCTGCTGACCCTGCTTCATGGTGGGTTCCTTCCCTGCTGACCCTGCTTCATGGTGGGTTCCTTCCCTGCTGACCCTGCTTCATGGTGGGTTCCTTCCCTGCTGACCCTGCTTCATGGTGGGTTCCTTCCCTGCTGACCCTGCTTCATGGTGGGTTCCTTCCCTGCTGACCCTGCTTCATGGTGGGTTCCTTCCCTGCTGACCCTGCTTCATGGTGGGTTCCTTCCCTGCTGACCCTGCTTCATGGTGGGTTCCTTCCCTGCTGACCCTGCTTCTTGGTGGGTTCCTTCCCTGCTGACCCTGCTTCTTGGTGGGTTCCTTCCCTGCTGACCCTGCTTCATGGTGGGTTCCTTCCCTGCTGACCCTGCTTCATGGTGGGTTCCTTCCCTGCTGACCCTGCTTCATGGTGGGTTCCTTCCCTGCTGACCCTGCTTCATGGTGGGTTCCTTCCCTGCTGACCCTGCTTCATGGTGGGTTCCTTCCCTGCTGACCCTGCTTCATGGTGGGTTCTTTCCCTGCTGACCCTACTTCATGGTGGGTTCCTTCCCTGCTGACCCTGCTTCATGGTGGGTTCCTTCCCTGCTGACCCTCCATGACTACTGCTTCCTCTTATCATTATTCATATTTTAAGTCTCACAAAACATTGTCATGTCGCTCATCGTTTCTTTATTTAATTGGAATTTACAATGTAACATTTAATGGTAAAATCTAAAAGAAAAAATCAATATTACAAGCTGAGCTGAAAACAAATTTCTCGTCAATTAGTATATTATTGCTCGCCGTGTGTTCAATCAAACTTTTTCTAATGTATTTAGTATATTTGGTACTCACGTAAACCGGACTTCCTGTTGGCTTACTCTGTCCAGAATTTATATTAATTTGAGCCCTAATTTTATTTTTCTGGTTCTGGTGTGTTGTGCTGTAGAAAATGATGTCACCGGTCATGGACATGGGGTACTGGGTCACGGTCACAGGTCACGGACCAGGGGTTCTCCATCACCCTGACACCGTGCACTGGTGGGTGTGTGCTACTGAAGTGGCTGGTCGCTGATTTCAGGTGGCGGTGTACGTCACTTGGTGGGCTGTTTCTAACTGCTAGCAGTTGTCTCCTAGGAAGACCCGTAATTTAAAGTGGATGTTCTTTAAATCTGTGCTGCTTATGAATCCGTTCCTTCTCATGTGTTCCGCCTCTATCCTGCTTACTTTCTTCATAACCTTGCATGTTATGCATGACAGTAACACTGGAATGCTCTTTAATACTAGCTGCCTCTCCCGTTTATTAAATATTTGTGTGTTACCACAGGTTAGTGGATACTGTGATGACTCTTAGTGATAGATGGTGTACCACAGCGTGTGTTGATGTCGTTAGTATACATTGGTCACTCGCTCTAAGTTGCAGACTGCAGTCATGGTGTCTTAGATTGAGCAGGTCATCTGCATGTACTTGAGGGTGTGTGTGTATACATAGGCGTGTGTGCATGGTCATACGTAACTAAACATACTGACACTTGTACGTATGCACACACAGGCAGGGCAGTGTACCTGCACATACCATCAACTGCTTACTGCCACCTCTTATAAATAACATTGTGATGTATCAGCAAGTTCAAGCTCAGTCTCTCATACCGTGTAAACTCACCGTGTAAACTCACCGTGTAAACTCACCGTGTAAACTCACCGTGTAGACACACCGCGTAAACAAAGTACAAAGTTGTTTATCAGTGGTATTCAGTACCGACGAGATGAATGTGACAAATGTACATCATCTGTGCGTCATGACGTTCCGTCATTCAGTGGCTTTATCAGTACAATACACGGGCATGTTAGTAATATATACAGCAAATAGTGGAAGATAAGGTAGTCAGTCCCTCAGCCTAGCAGCAGGTGACGAGCACCGTAGTACTATATATGTACTCTGGAAGGAGAGTACTATACACGGACTCTGGACAGTGATGGGTAATATAATACCATGGGGGGGGTATGTCTGGACTCATGGGATAGTATTGCACACAAAGGATTTTTAACCAATGCCGGAGTTATTTTTCCTTCCCTTAGATCGAACCTGATTGCCTCCTATTATTTCCAGGGTGTTGTATGACCCCTATTAGTGTACAGCTTACATGTGAATATTCTATTTCTCTCTCTCTCTCTCTCTCTCTCTCTCTCTCTCTCTCTCTCTCTCTCTCTCTCTCTCACACACACACACACACACACACACACACACACACACACACACACACACACACACACACACACACACACACACACTTGTATACTGACAATGCTTTACAAATGTCAGCACCGTCTGTCAGCCAAGCTCCGCAATTTTATTCAAGTTTCCATTATGAAAGTTTGCTTCTGCGTCATTTTCTTGCTTCTGCGTCAGCTTTTTGCTTCTGCGTCAGCAATTCAAGTAGAAAGGTATGACCTATTCGGCTTTGGAACAATCAGTGTAAATCACTGAAGAGTGACAGGTAACAGAAGAGTGCCATGAGTGCCAGGGGAGTGCCATCAGCGAACCTGAAGAAGCTGACCTGAAGCTCTTATGGTGTGATGAATGGTTTGAAAAACCGACAAGTTGAAGATTGAGACACTTATGCAGCATATGGGAATCTTTATTCAGGAAACGTTTCGCCACACAGTGGCTTCATCAGTCCAATACAAAGAGGAAGGCGTAAGGAGAGGAGGAGAATGAGGTAATCAGTCCCTCAACCTGGAGTCGATGTGTTCATCAATCTTGTAGAATGTACCTTCTACATTCTACAAGATTGATGGACTGAACACATCGACTCCAGGTTGAGGGACTGATTACCTCATTCTCCTCCTCTCCTTACGCCTTCCTCTTTGTATTGGACTGATGAAGCCACTGTGTGGCGAAACGTTTCCTGAATAAAGATTCCCATATGCTGCATAAGTGTCTCAATCTTCAAGCTCTTATGGTGCTGTGCTTTCAGCTGCTCTCACATCACTCAGTGCCACCCACTCAGTGCCACCCACTCAGTGCCACCCACTCGGTGTCACCCACTCCCAACCACCCACTCGGAGCTAAACCTCGTCTCTACTCAGTTCTACTAACACACATCCAGTGTCGATCACCCAGTGTCACCGAGCACCATCCAGATGCTGCCTACATCACACGCAGCCCATGATTATCCAGATACCTTCCCTCAGACTAATACCCTTCACAGCAATCTTGTTCATGTGATTTACAGAGACATGTTCACGCAGGGTATTTATTTTGTTGTTTACTCTATATCATTATTTAGGTGTATGACTATTATTACTTATTATTATATTATTTTATTGACTTTGAGCACAAAACATTATCTAATATCGTTAAATATTATTAATATTCTGTTCATAAAGTTGCCAGGACTCGCGAAACCGTATAAAGAAGATTGCAAATCACAGTGATTTTCAGGACTCGCCCGCCGTGGGTTCGAGTCCTACTCACACAATCTGTGATTCGATAACTGTTATTTCACCACTCTATTAGCATATACAGTGTGTTTTATATTTTTAGCATAATTTTTTAAAGGAGTTTAGCATAATTTGGTAACGTGTGTGTGTGTGTGTGTGTGTGTGTGTGTGTGTGTACTGCTGTTCTTGTGGGTTTACCTCGCAAGAACACTAGTACTCGAGTACTCGATCTACTCAATTGTCTTGTGGATTATTGCAAGATGTTCCTGTCTTGCTGTCCAGGGCTTGGCTTATGATATTCGACGTTGTGGCTGTCTGTGCACTGTCACAGTCCGGGTGCATTATAATTGCACTGCCTTGCATGGTAACTGGAACTGCTGTGGTACTGGAACCTTGTATGTCTAGGCTATTTGATTGTCTCTGCTTTCTTTAGTCAGTGATGGCTACTGTTTCACAGTGTTGTATCTATCTTGGGTACTGAATCATAGGTATTCTATTAAGGGTAGTAGTTACAAATATCTTCGTTACCGATAATATGTAGCTAAAATTATAAGTTCCTAAAGTGTACGAAGTATTGCAGTCATCAACTGGAAAAAAAATGTATGTAAAGATAATTGAGCATTTTTGAAAAGTAAGATCACTGTATTTTGTTCACCTCTGAGCATTGTTGATGTGTTAAATTACCAAAGTACAAATATCTTCTAGCAGATAAAATATTTTTAATCAACTTGTTGGTGTTTGATGTCTCGCCTTCGACTTTATATTGTGGGTTTGATTCAGTTTCTTATATACTCCAGTACAATTTTACTGTGGGAGTCGAGTATTTGGCAGTCACGTTATGACTGCAT
>NC_091312.1:22087186-22117186 GCF_038502225.1 Cherax quadricarinatus
CCACCACCACTCAGCATCTCAACCCCACCCACCACCACTCAGCACCTCAACCCCACCCACCACCACTCAGCACCTCAATCCCACCCACCACCACTCAGCACCTCAACCCCACCCACCACCACTCAGCACCTCAATCTCACCCACCGCCACTCAGCACCTCAATCCCACCCACCGCCACTCAGCACCTCAATCCCACCCACCACCACTCAGCACCTCAATCCCACCCACCACCACTCAGCACCTCAACCCCACCCACCACCACCACTCAGCACATCACCCCCACCCACCACTCAGCACCTCAATCCCACCCACCACCACTCAGCACCTCAATCCCACCCACCACCACTCAGCACCTCAATCCCACCCACCACCACTCAGCACCTCAATCCCACCCACCACCACTCAGCACCTCAATCCCACCCACCACCACTCAGCACCTCAATCCCACCCACCACCACTCAGCACCTCAATCCCACCCACCACCACTCAGCACCTCAATCCCACCCACCACCACTCAGCACTTCAATCCCACCCACCACCACTCAGCACCTCAACCCCGCCCACCACCACTCAGCACCTCAATCCCACCCACCACCACTCAGCACCTCAATCCCACCCACCACCACTCATCACCTCAATCCCACCCACCACCACTCAGCACCTCAATCCCACCCACCACCACTCAGCACCTCAATCCCACCCACCACCACTCAGCACCTCAATCCCACCCACCACCACTCAGCACCTCAACTCCGCCCACCACTCAGCACCTCAATCCCACCCACCACCACTCAGCACCTCAATCCCACCCACCACCACTCAGCACCTCAATCCCACCCACCACCACTCAGCACCTCAATCCCACCCACCACCACTCAGCACCTCAATCCCACCCACCACCACTCAGCACCTCAACCCCACCCACCACCACTCAGCACCTCAATCCCACCCACCACCACTCAGCACCTCAACCCCACCCACCACCACTCAGCACCTCAATCCCACCCACCACCACTCAGCACCTCAATCCCACCCACCACCACTCAGCACCTCAATCCCACCCACCACCACTCAGCACCTCAATCCCACCCACCACCACTCAGCACCTCATTCCCACCCACCACCACTCAGCACCTCAATCCCACCCACCACCACTCAGCACCTCAACCCCGCCCACCACTCAGCACCTCAATCCCACCCACCACCACTCAGCACCTCAATCCCACCCACCACCACTCAGCACCTCAATCCCACCCACCACCACTCAGCACCTCAATCCCACCCACCACCACTCAGCACCTCAATCCCACCCACCACCACTCAGCACCTCAACCCCACCCACCACCACTCAGCACCTCAATCCCACCCACCACCACTCAGCACCTCAACCCCACCCACCACCACTCAGCACCTCAATCCCACCCACCACCACTCAGCACCTCAATCCCACCCACCACCACTCAGCACCTCAATCCCACCCACCACTACCCAGTAATCTGATGTCTTGGTTTCATATTTCTTCTTACCATGACTCCCAAGTTTTTTTCACAGTGATCAAGTTGTACACCACCTAGTTTATAACTACGAGGGTTATTTTCATCCCCAAGGACTAGCACTTTGCACTTATCCACACTAAACTGCCTGCATTTGTCACTTTTCAGATCATGACATTAATTTGTCCAAATCCTTTGAAGTTCAGTAGTATCCTCCTCTTGTCATCAGCAAATTTACTCGTGTCACTTGTTATTCCTTCGTTAAGGTCATTAATATAAATTATGAACAATGGGCTTAAACTTGATCCTTGTGGGACGCCACAAGTGACCAGTTCCCACTCAGACTTTTTACCTCATTAATGGAAACTCTCCGCTGTCTATTAGTAAGCCATGCATCGATCCATGTTAGAACCTTACCTCCTATACCATGAGCTGCCACTTTTCTTAAGTCTTATGTGAGGTATTTTATCGAAGGACTTACCTTTTCCTTATCGTTGTCTGGTGACGTTGTTTAGCAACGTCAGTAAATTTTGTCAGGCAGGAACGACCTCTTGTGAATCCATGTTGAGATTCGTTAATAAAATTATGGTGATTAAGGTGGCTTCTAATAATATCAGCTATAATTGTAATATCTACAACCACTATCAACCAGTAACTCAACAGCACCCATTAACTCGACTCCAACCACCACCACCCAACACCTGAACCACCACCACCCAACACCTGAACCACCACCACCCAACACCTGAACCACCACCACCCAACACCTGAACCACCACCACCCAACACCTGAACCACCACCACCACCCAACACCTGAACCACCACCACCACCCAACACCTGAACCACCACCACCACCCAACACCTGAACCACCACCACCACCCAACACCTGAGCCACCACCACCACCCAACACCTGAGCCACCACCACCACCCAACACCTGAGCCACCACCACCCAACACCTGACATTAATTTGTCCAAATCCTTTGAAGTTCAGTAGTATCCTCCTCTTGTCATCAGCAAATTTACTCGTGTCACTTGTTATTCCTTCGTTAAGGTCATTAATATAAATTATGAACAATGGGCTTAAACTTGATCCTTGTGGGACGCCACAAGTGACCAGTTCCCACTCAGACTTTTTACCTCATTAATGGAAACTCTCCGCTGTCTATTAGTAAGCCATGCATCGATCCATGTTAGAACCTTACCTCCTATACCATGAGCTGCCACTTTTCTTAAGTCTTATGTGAGGTATTTTATCGAAGGACTTACCTTTTCCTTATCGTTGTCTGGTGACGTTGTTTAGCAACGTCAGTAAATTTTGTCAGGCAGGAACGACCTCTTGTGAATCCATGTTGAGATTCGTTAATAAAATTATGGTGATTAAGGTGGCTTCTAATAATATCAGCTATAATTGTAATATCTACAACCACTATCAACCAGTAACTCAACAGCACCCATTAACTCGACTCCACCCACCAACACCATCACCCAACACCTGAACCACCACCACCCAACACCTGAACCACCACCACCCAACACCTGAACCACCACCACCCAACACCTGAACCACCACCACCCAACACCTGAACCACCACCACCCAACACCTGAACCACCACCACCACCCAACACCTGAACCACCACCACCACCCAACACCTGAACCACCACCACCACCCAACACCTGAACCACCACCACCACCCAACACCTGAACCACCACCACCACCCAACACCTGAACCACCACCACCACCCAACACCTGAACCACCACCACCACCCAACACCTGAACCACCACCACCCAACACCTCAACCACCACCACCACCCAACACCTGAGCCACCACCACCCAACACCTGAGCCACCACCACCACCCAACACCTGAGCCACCACCACCACCCAACACCTGAGCCACCACCACCCAACACCTGAGCCACCACCACCACCACCACCCAACACCTGAACCACCACCACCACCACCCAACACCTGAACCGCCACCACCACCCAACACCTGAACCACCACCACCACCCAACACCTGAACCACCACCACCACCCAACACCTGAACCACCACCACCACCCAACACCTGAACCACCACCACCACCACCACCACCACCACCCAACACTTGAACCACCACCACCACCCAACACTTGAACCACCACCACCACCCAACACCTGAACCACCACCACCACCCAACACCTGAACCACCACCATCACCCAACACCTGAACCACCACCACCACCAACACCTGAACCACCACCACCACCAACACCTGAACCACCACCACTACCACCACCACCAACACCTGAACCACCACCACCACCCAACACCTGAACCACCACCACAAACAACACCCAACACCTGAACCACCACCACCACCACCACCACCACCACCACCACCACCCAACACTTGAACCACCACCACCACCACCACCAACACCTGAACCACCACCACCACCACCACCAACACCTGAACCACCACCACCACCACCACCAACACCTGAACCACCACCACTACCACCACCACCACCACCAACACCTGAACCACCACCACCACCAACACCTGAACCACCACCACCACCACCAACACCTGAACCACCACCACCACCACCACCCAACACCTGAACCACCACCACCACCACCACCCAACACCTGAACCACCACCACCACCACCACCCAACACCTGAACCACCACCACCACCACCACCCAACACCTGAACCACCACCACCACCACCACCCAACACCTGAACCACCACCACCCAACACCTGAACCACCACCACCACCACCCAACACCTGAACCACCACCACCACCCAACACCTGAACCACCACCACCACCACCACCCAACACCTGAACCACCACCACCACCACCCAACACCTGAACAACCACCACCACCCAACACCTGAACAACCACCACCACCCAACACCACCACCACCACCACCCAACACCTGAACAACCACCACCACCCAACACCACCACCACCACCACCCAACACCTGAACCACCACCACCACCACCACCACCACCACCCAACACCTGAACCACCACCACCACCCAACACCTGAACCACCACCACCACCACCCAACACCACCACCACCACCACCCAACACCTGAACCACCACCACCACCACTACCACCCAACACCTGAACCACCACCACCACCACTACCACCCAACACCTGAACCACCACCACTACCACCCAACACCTGAACCACCACCACCACCACCACCACCACCACCCAACACCTGAACCACCACCACCACTACCACCCAACACCTTAACCACCACCACCACCAACACCTGAACCACCACCACCACCACCCACCACCACCACCCAACACCTGAACCACCACCCAACACCTGAACCACCACCACCACCACCACCACCCAACACCTGAACCACCACCACCACCCAACACCTGAACCACCACCACCACCACCCAACACCTGAACCACCACCACCACCACCCAACACCTGAACAACCACCACCACCACCACCCAACACCTGAACCACCACCACCACCCAACACCTGAACCACCACCACCACCCAACACCTGAACCACCACCACCACCACCCAACACCACCACCACCACCACCCATCACCTGAACAACCACCACCACCACCACCCATCACCTGAACAACCACCACCACCACCCAACACCTGAACAACCACCACCACCCAACACCTCAACAACCACCACCACCACCACCCAACACCTGAACAACCACCACCACCACCACCACCCAACACCTGAACAACCACCACCACCACCACCACCCAACACCTGAACAACCACCACCACCACCCAACACCACCACCACCAACACCCAACACCTGAACAACCACCACCACCACCCAACACCACCACCACCAACACCCAACACCTGAACCACCACCACCACCCAGCATCTGAACCCCAACCACAACAACCACTCAGTCACCGCCAGCAGTACCGGTACTATCAGTACGGGTACCTCCAGTACTATCAGTACCAGTACCACCAGTACCACCAGCCGCCGCCTCTCTTCTCCCACATTAGCAGTCCAGCTTTAAACTGGATGAAGTTTTGCCTGGGATTGTACGAGGTACAAGGTAGCCAGCACAGTGTTGTACCTGTCCAGTACTGTGTTGTACCTGTCCAGTGCTGTGTTGTGCCTATCCAGTGCTGTGTTGTACCTGTCCAGTGCTGTGTTGTACCTGTCCAGCACTGTGTTGTACCTGTCCAGCACTGTGTTGTACCTGTCCAGCACTGTGTTGTACCTGTCCAGCACTGTGTTGTACCTGTCCAGCACTGTGTTGTACCTGTCCAGCACTGTATTGTACCTGTCCAGCACTGTATTGTACCTGTCCAGCACTGTGTTGTACCCGGCCAGGTCAAACTAGCTGCTCTGCTGAGGTTAGCTCCTACTCTAACCTAACTAAATCATCACTCTTGCTGCCATTGAAGTCTTTGTAGAAATTAGTCAGTTTTACAGTGAACCTGGTGAGTAAAAGATGTCAGTGTAGTTTAATGGACATTACGAATTGTTGACGTCAGTCTTAAAATGGGAATATTGACTTACATCAGTCACTTTTGTTCCCAAGTTATTGTGTTACAGTACCCGGTATTATGGCCAGGGAGAGCATGTCCATAGCTCCGGTGGTGTAAATGAAACCATTATATCTAAAAAGTATTTTCACTATACAAAGGATCACTGTTTGATGTATGACATGTATCAGACTTGCTGGAGTACACTGCACGTTTCAGTACGTCATTGAGCACGTACTGAAACAAGAGAGAGTACGAAGATTCGCATCAAGAATGATCCCAGAAAGGCTATTATTATTATAATCAAGGGGGAAGCGCTAAACCCGGAGGATTATTTACAGCGCCTGGGGGGATGTGGAAGGCACTCAGGCTTAATTCGGGGAACTGGAGCACAGATTCAATTCCCTAAATCAAGAGCCCTTCGCCAACATCAAGGAACCTTCCTTGAGGGGCCAGAAAGGCGAGGCATGACCTACAAGAAGAGGCGAAAAAAAAGTAAATTGAAGATCCTAGAGAAAAGAAGGAATAGTTGAGACATGATTACGACGTAGAAGATATTCAAAGGGCTTGAAATGGCAGACTATGGAATGGATAAGAGTCAGAAGCATTAGGAAGCACTATAACCCTAATGTCGTAGAGAAAAATGGCGTAGATAAGGAAATGGTGGAGGTAAACACCATACACAGCATTAAAGATACGTTCGACAGAATCATTGAAGCACAGAACTAGGAGAAACTGGACGTGTGCAGTTAACAAGACCAGGAGTTGAGACTCAACCCTTGCAGTAATAACTACGTAAACACACACACACACACACACACACACATGCACTGGGGTGTCGATATTAAATTTCTCAAAGCCGTCGCTTTTCCGGGGATTTTTTTTCCTAAATTGAGCCTTGTTACAGTCATCAACCTTCCACTACCAACCCCTACCATGAACCTCCCTCAACCATATCAACCCTCCCCACCAACCACCACCATCAACTCCCCATGCGAAGGTGTCACTGTCCCCTCCAGACCCTCAGAAATATATTTGAAAGGTCACTTTCTCATTATGAAAAAATAGAAAAAATAACAGGAAAGAATAACCAATATCAGAAAAAAGTATACAAAAATAATTTAAATATAAAACAAACACGAATATTACCTATCTGAAAAAAACATGAAAAAATAAAACACGAAAAATAATTGTGTGACACGAAGCTACCATGTACAAGACCAGGACAGATGACCTTCCTGGATACTGATGGTGTGGACTTTTATTATCTCGTTAGCCAGATTCCACGGTGACCTTATAACAGATTTGCAGCAAGATACATTTTATGGAGTCGAAGGTGGAATTGACTGCCACATTAGTGAAGACAAAGGCAGCAGAACTTCAATAGTTGGTCACACAATAGTTGGTGATGCAACTCGCCACACAAGACATGTGGATGACAGCTGGTGCATTCAGACTCCAGCTTTGAGTCCTCTGTGTTGCAGAGGAGCTGATACAGGATCGCACTGAAGGCAAGTTATCTTCTCTTTAAAATTTCTTAGGTTGGTTGTGGCACCTGGATATATCAGCCAAAGTGGAATTGTAAATATAATTGTGTCAGAGATCTTGAAATAGCTTAAGCAACCCACTTTGTCTCATGTGTGAGATGACCCAAAACGAGTCACAAGGCTAGGAAACGTAAAGAACACGGAAGTTAAAATCAGGACAGTCACTCAAACCCGAGACAGAAGGTCTTTCAAAGAAATGGTGAGGATTAAGAAATTTTTACGTTAGTAAATATTAAGTCCGGCTGATATAAAAATGTAAAAAGTCAACGCCAAGAATAATATAATGTATAACATAAGAGTGGAACACCATACTTAGACTTGATGGAAGCAGAAAGTCAAGTGATTAGAAACTTGCTCTAAGAGTCCCTCGTCAAACTTCCACCGGGTGAGTAAAGGCAAGAAGGAAGAGATAAGGCTGTTCGCCCCCTAATAAGCATTCTGCCATTTATACCACCCCCTCTAACAACCCCACTACCACTAACGACCCCACTACTAATACTAACAACCCCACCACCACCACTAACAACCCCGCCACCACCACCACCAACAGCCCCATCACCACAACCAACAGCCCCATCACCACCACTAACAACCCATTGCTGCACTTTTCAAAATATGTATAAAATCAGTGGCCGGGAATATCAACCTGAATTTTGGTTGTAATGTTTGAGTAATATACCAGACAAGAGTGACCTTTGTCAATGTAACTGACGAGAGTGACCTTTGTCATTGTGCCAGATTTAGTGACCTTTGTCATTGTGCCAGATTTAGTGACCTTTGTCAGTGTGCCAGACTAAAGTGAACTTTATTAGTGTACCATACCACAGAGGAAAAAGCTGAATGCTTTGATTCTCCATATGATTTGTTTCTGAGTAAAGGTACGAGTGGCAGATCTTCTGTGTACCTCCTCCAGTATAGCTCTTCTCTGTACCTCCTCCAGTATAGCTCTTCTCTGTACCTCCTCCAGTATAGCTCTTCTCTGTACCTCCTCCAGTATAGCTCTTCTCTGTAATTCCTCCAGTATAGCTCTTCTCTGTACCTCCTCCAGTACAGCTCTTCTCTGTACCTCCTCCAGTATAGCTCTTCTCTGTAATTCCTCCAGTATAGCTCTTCTCTGTACCTCCTCCAGTATAGCTCTTTTCTGTACCTCCTCCAGTATAGCTCTTGTCTGTACCTCCTCCAGTATAGCTCTTCTCTGTACCTCCAGTATAGCTTTTCTCTGTACCTCCTCCTGTATAGCTCTTCTCTGTACCTCCTCCAGTATAGCTCTTCTCTGTACCTCCTCCAGTATAGCTCTTCTCTGTACCTCCTCCAGTATAGCTCTTCTCTGTACCTCCTCCAGTATAGCTCTTCTCTGTACCTTCTCCAGTATAGCTCTTCTCTGTACCACCTCCAGTATAGCTCTTCTCTGTACCACCTCCAGTATAGCTCTTCTCTGTACCTCCTCCAGTATAGCTCTTCTCTGTACCACCTCCAGTATAGCTCTTTTCTGTACCTCCTCCAGTATAGCTCTTTTCTGTACCTCCTCCAGTATAGCTCTTGTCTGTACCTCCTCCAGTATAACTCTTGTCTGTACCTCCTCCAGTATAGCTCTTGTCTGTACCTCCTCCAGTATAGCTCTTCTCTGTACCTCCAGTATAGCTTTTCTCTGTACCTCCTCCAGTATAGCTCTTCTCTGTACCTCCTCCAGTATAGCTCTTCTCTGTACCTCCTCCAGTATAGCTCTTCTCTGTACCTCCTCCAGTATAGCTCTTCTCTGTACCTCCTCCTGTATAGCTCTTCTCTGTACCTCCTCCAGTATAGCTCTTCTCTGTACCACCTCCAGTATAGCTCTTCTCTGTACCACCTCCAGTATAGCTCTTCTCTGTACCTCCTCCAGTATAGCTCTTCTCTGTACCACCTCCAGTATAGCTCTTCTCTGTACCTCCTCCAGTATAGCTCTTCTCTGTACCTCCTCCAGTATAGCTCTTCTCTGTACCTCCTCCAGTATAGCTCTTCTCTGTACCTCCTCCAGTATAGCTCTTCTCTGTACCACCTCCAGTATAGCTCTTCTCTGTACCTCCTCCAGTATAGCTCTTCTCTGTACCTCCTCCAGTATAGCTCTTCTCTGTACTTCCTCCAGTATAGCTCTTCTCTGTACTTCCTCCAGTATAGCTCTTCTCTGTACTTCCTCCAGTATAGCTCTTCCTTCTACTTCCTCCAGTATAGCTCTTCTCTGTACCTCCTCCAGTATAGCTCTTCTCTGTACCTCCTCCAGTATAGCTCTTCTCTGTACCTCCTCCAGTATAGCTCTTCTCTGTACCTCCTCCAGTATAGCTCTTCTCTGTACCTCCTCCAGTATAGCTCTTCTCTGTACCTCCTCCAGTATAGCTCTTCTCTGTACCACCTCCAGTATAGCTCTTCTCTGTACCTCCTCCAGTATAGCTCTTCTCTGTACCTCCTCCAGTATAGCTCTTCTCTGTACCTCCTCCAGTATAGCTCTTCTCTGTACCTCCTCCAGTATAGCTCTTCTCTGTACCTCCTCCAGTATAGCTCTTCTCTGTACCTCCTCCAGTATAGCTCTTCTCTGTACTTCCTCCAGTATAGCTCTTCTCTGTACTTCCTCCAGTATAGCTCTTCTCTGTACTTCCTCCAGTATAGCTCTTCCTTCTACTTCCTCCAGTATAGCTCTTCTCTGTACCTCCTCCAGTATAGCTCTTCTCTGTACCTCCTCCAGTATAGCTCTTCTCTGTACCTCCTCCAGTATAGCTCTTCTCTGTACCTCCTCCAGTATAGCTCTTCTCTGTACCTCCTCCAGTATAGCTCTTCTCTGTACCTCCTCCAGTATAGCTCTTCTCTGTACCACCTCCAGTATAGCTCTTCTCTGTACCTCCTCCAGTATAGCTCTTCTCTGTACCTCCTCCAGTATAGCTCTTCTCTGTACCTCCTCCAGTATAGCTCTTCTCTGTACCACCTCCAGTATAGCTCTTCTCTGTACCACCTCCAGTATAGCTCTTCTCTGTACCTCCTCCAGTATAGCTCTTCTCTGTACCTCCTCCAGTATAGCTCTTCTCTGTACCTCCTCCAGTATAGCTCTTCTCTGTACCTCCTCCAGTATAGCTCTTCTCTGTACTTCCTCCAGTATAGCTCTTCTCTGTACTTCCTCCAGTATAGCTCTTCCCTCTACTTCCTCCAGTATAGCTCTTCTCTGTACCTCCTCCTGTATAGCTCTTCTCTGTGTTGTTTGAACACCAAAACCAGAGAACATATTAAAGACGTCATCCAACAAACGTAACTGTGTCAGTAAGGTGTCAAGTGTTTTCTGATCCAAGTTTCTGGTTATGAAGTCTTGCTTTCTGTCAGCTCTGCTGCTTGCAGATTGGCAATGCTTGTTACTTTGGAGGTTATTGCTTATGATTATCCCCAAGGTCGTTTTCTTCCTAAGTCTTGGTTTGTTGGCAAACATTTTGTCTGAGAGTGCTGTACCCAATATGCATCCCTCTGTGCACTTGTCTAACTTGAAATTCGTCTTCTACGCCTCCGATGACGACAGCCTATCTAGATTACATAATCTGGTTTGGATGCTCTACTTTTTCTCAGTTTGGTGTCAACCGCGATATTTGGTATCCTAGATGTTAACCCTACTACAAGTAGATTTATGTACATTACAAGGAGAAATAGACCAAGAGCCGATCTCCTGGGAACTCCACTCTTTTCGGGAAGCCACGCAACACTTCTCCGTTGAGCACTACTGTTTGTTTCCTGTCTGTGAACCAGTAGTCACTTATCCTGGAACGAAGTTTGTCCACTATAGCATGTGTTTTTATCGGGGCCATCAATCCTCGATAGAGCACTTCGCTGAATGTATTCTGAAAATCTAGGTATGTTATATCTGGTGGGACATTTTCCTCACAATTTCTATATATATATAAGTGAAAAATTCTAGCAAGTTAATCAGGAATGCTCCTTTGTTATGAAATCCACGCTGGTTTCCGATCATTAGATCATTTTCAAGAGAATTAACTATATTGTCCTTCACGATAGACTCCATTTGTTTACTAAAACTGGACGTTAAACTGATGGGACGATAGTGAAGCGCATAAGTCTTGTCCCACATAATAAATAGTGGTGCAATTAACATTTGCTAGTTTGCAGTCTGTTAGTTCCTTACCTTTTTCTAGTGGGTAAGCGATTTGGTACCTTGTAATTTTAGCATTTACTCTGGTCACTTGATTTATTGATAGTTTCTACAAGTATATTATGTCACAGCTGCTGATTTCGTCCATACATACTCTGCCAGACCCGGAAAATATATTTTGCTGACCTGGGGATGTCATTGTCAAGCTTAACTGTTGATAATCGACCAAAGGCTGACTTGAATGTTAACACCATACCCTCGTTGTCGTTATCATCGCTAGGTTAAAAGTGCTATTGTTACTTTTATTTTTTTTCTCCCTGCCGTATCTAAAGAATTCTTTGGAATTACCTTTTGTGTTTTGTGCAATTCGTCTTTTAAATTCTTGTTTGGCATTGCTCTCTGTAACTGCATGTATGTAATTAGTATAATCTAAAAGGTTACCGGTCACTTCAATTTCTTTAATATAAGCATTACGCTTTTCTCCCACGGTATCAACTAGTTGTCTCATAATTTAACCTTTTCTTTCATTTTTTCTCCATTTTACCTTCTCGATATTTAGATTTTGTGTTTTATTTTCCGTCTTCTCCATACGGCCTCTACATAATCTGTATTTATCAATTCGATCCCTTCAACGTTATTATCAAAATCAGCTGCTTTGAAATTTGGAACCATCATAGTGTTAAATTTTGGATCACAAAGTATGTTACTGGGTCCCGGTTTCTCGTACCTCTGATGACTGTGTCAGGTCACAGTTTGTAGGCAGAACAAGATGATCCGAAATAATGTTGTTTCGAGTAGCCGAAATGACAGTTTGAGTTAGAACGTTGATTTTAATGATGGTATCGAATCTGGCGACCTTGTGGTGCACTGATGTTGAAAGAATAAGAATGAATGAGAGAATGGGAATGAATGAGAGAATGTGAATGAATGAGGAAATGGGAATGAATGAGGAAATGGGAATGAATGAGGAAATGGGAATGAATGAGGAAATGGGAATGAATGAGGAAATGGAAATGAATGAGAGAATGAGAATAAACGAGAAAATTGCCTGTCCAAAAAAAAAAACGTTTGTTTGCTTTTTCACTTCTTTTTCAAATTACAAAGAATTACACTAATAACAAAATATATTTGTAATTCATAATATACAAAGGATCAAATTACGTAACAATAATTTTTTTTGCCTCTTTGTAATGTTACTTTTGACACTGGACGCTTCGAATGTTACACATCACATTGATTTACACATTAATTAATTTTGGCCAGTGACAACACCGGTCATAATTCTCACAATAATGGGGATAAAAGAATTTGGATATTATAAATTGAAATAAATACAAATTTTAACTGCCTTCAATTAATGTGGTCGTATATATCGGTAATTTTTCCTTGTTCTAATGTCAGGGTTATTTCCCCAGGGTGTCCCTGTAATTCATTTTGTTAAATGATTAGGTGGGCTCTGGTGGCCTGGTGGTTAACGCTCTCGCTTCACACGGTGAGGGCCTGGGTTCGATTCCCAGCCAGAGTAGAAACATTGGACGTGTTTCTTTCCATCTGTTGTCTATGTTCCCCATCAGTAAAATGGGTACCTGGGTGTTAGTCGACTGGTGTGGGTCGCATCCTGGGACACTGACCTAAGGAGGCCTGGTCACAGACCGGGCCGCGGGGGCGTTGACCCCCGGAACTCTCTCCAGATAAACTCCAGATAAACTCCAGATGGCTGCATGCTGGTGCTGCGTACTCTGACTACCCAAACATAAGTCAGAATTAAGGTTTGGCAATCTTGCTTATTTTTACTGAAATAAGAGACAGTTTTCATGAGCATTTAGATAAGGTTTGTCAGGAAACAGGACAAGTGTTTCCTGACGAGGGTCTTAGTCATGTGATGACCCACAGCTCGGGCTTTCGGTCATTTGACCGAGGCCTTCCGCTGGCTTACCGGTCCACCCCTTTCAAAATTGTTATAATTATAACCATTTGATTTTCCTGAGCATGGTACTTCGACTTCCCCTTGTAAGGGAACCGAGTCTTCATGTTACCTCCCTCAGCTGGTTCTTCAGGTTGTCTGTTATCACTCCTAGTTGGTGCCATCCTCCACTTTCCTTCCCCTCCGCCCTTCGTATCTCACTCTTTCCAATTTGCCATTTTTCTTGCATGAGCGAAGCGTGTGTGTGTTTGCTTGCTCGCTATCGCCTATATGTGGTTCTTAGGGTGTATGTGAGAGTACGTTTGTGTGTGTGTGTGTGTACTCACCTATTTGTGGTTGCAGGGGTCGAGTCCTAGCTCCTGGCCCCGCCTCTTCACCGGTTGCTACTAGGCCCTCTCTCTCCCCGCTCCATGAGCTTTATCAAACCTCGTCTTAAAACTGTGTATGTTTCCTGCCTCCACTACGTCATTTTCTAGGCTATTCCACTGCCTTACAACTCTATGACTGAAGAAATACTTCCTATCTCTCTGACTCATTTGTGTCTTCAACTTCCAATTGTGGCCTCTTGTTTCTGTGTCCCCTCCCTGGAACATCCTGTCTTTGTCCACCTTGTCTATTCCACGCAGTATTTTATATGTCGTTATCATGTCTCCCCTGACCCTCCTGTCCTCCAGTGTCGTCAGGCCGATTTCCCTTAATCTTTCTTCATAGGACATTCCCCTTAGCTCTGGAACTAACCTTGTCGCAAACCTTTGTACTTTCTCTAGTTTCTTGACGTGCTTTATCAAGTGCGGGTTCCAAACAGGTGCTGCATACTCCAGTATGGACCTGACATACACGGTGTACAGTGTCTTGAATGATTCCTTACTAAGGTATCGGAATGCTGTTCTCAGGTTTGCCAGGCGCCCATATGCTGCAGCAGTTATCTGATTGATGTGTGCTTCCGGAGACATGCTCGGTGTTATACTCACCCCAAGATCTTTCTCCTTGAGTGAGGTTTGCAGTCTTTGGCCACCTAGCCTATACTCTGTCTGTGGTCTTCTGTGCCCTTCCCCTATCTTCATGACTTTGCATTTGGCAGGATTAAATTCGAGAAGCCATTTGCTGGACCAGGTGTCCAGTCTGTCCAGGTCTCTTTGAAGTCCTGCCTGGTCCTCATCAGATTTAATTCTCCTCATTAACTTCACATCATCTGCAAACAGGGACACTTCTGAGTCTAACCCTTCCGTCATGTCGTTCACATATACCAAAAATAGCACTGGTCCTAGGACCGACCCCTGTGGGACCCCGCTCGTCACAGGTGCCCACTGTGATACATCATTACGTACCATGACTCGTTGTTGCCTCCCTGTCAGGTATTCTCTGATCCATTGCAGTGCCCTTCCTGTTATATGCGCCTGATGCTCTAGCTTCTGCACTAATCTCTTGTGAGGAACTGTGTCAAAGGCCTTCTTGCAGTCCAAGAAGATGCAATCAACCCACCCCTCTCTCTCTTGTCTTACTTCTGTTATTTTATCATAAAACTCCAGAAGGTTTGTGACACAGGATTTGCCTTCCGTGAATCCGTGCTGGTTGGCATTTATACTCCTGTTCCGTTCCAGGTGCTCCACCACTCTCCTCCTGATAATCTTCTCCATAATTTTGCATACTATACACGTCAATGACACAGGTCTATAGTTTAGTGCCTCTTTTCTGTCTCCTTTTTTAAAAATGGGAACTACATTTGCCGTCTTCCATACCTCAGGTAGTTGCCCAGTTTCCAGGGATGTGTTGAAGATTGTGGTAAGTGGCACGCACAACATATCTGCTCCCTCTCTAAGGACCCACGGGGAGATGTTGTCCGGTCCCATTGCCTTTGAGGTATCGATGTCCCTTAGCAGTTTCTTCACCTCCTCCTCATCTGTATGTATGTCGTCCAACACTTGTTGGTGTATTCCTTGCTGGTGTCCCCATCTGGTCTGTTCCCCCAGAGTCCTTCCTGTCTCTACTGTAAATACTTCCTTAAATCTCGTGTTGAGCTCCTCGCATACCTCTTGATCGTTTCTTGTGAGTTCTCCACCTTCTTTCCTCAGCCTTATCACCTGGTCCTTGACTGTTGTCTTCCTCCTAATGTGGCTATACAGCAGTTTCGGGTCAGATTTGACTTTCGATGCTATGTCGTTTTCATACTGTCGCTGGGCCTCCCTCCTTATCTGTGCATACTCGTTTCTGGCTCTTCTACTAATCTCCTTGTTTTCCTGGGTCCTATGCCTCCTGTACCTTTTCCATTCTCTGTTGCACTTAGTTTTTGCCTCCCTACACCTTCGGGTAAACCAAGGACTCGTTTTGGTCTTCCTATTATTTCTGTTTCCCTTGGGAACAAAACTTTCCTCTGCCTCCTTGCACTTTGTTGCCACATATTCCATCATCTCGTTTACTGTTTTTCCTACCATTTCTCTGTCCCACTGAACCTCCTGCAGGAAGTTTCTCATACCTGTGTAGTCCCCCCTTTTATAGTTTGGCCTGTCCCCTTCAGTTCCTGTTACCTTCTCCACTTGTAACTCTACTATATAGTCAAAATTCAGAACCACATGATCGCTAGCTCCAAGGGGCCTCTCGTAAGTGATGTCCTCAATGTCTGAACTGCTCAGGGTGAACACAAGATCCAGTCTTGCTGGCTCATCCTCCCCTCTCTCTCTGGTTGTGTCCCTGACATGTTGATGCATGAGGTTTTCAAGTACCACATCCATCATCTTGGCTCTCCATGTTTCGGGACCCCCATGTGGCTCCAGGTTTTCCCAGTCGATCTCCCTGTGGTTGAAATCGCCCATTACCAGTAACTTTGCTCTGCTCGAGTGAGCTCTTCTTGCCACCTCAGCCAGTGTGTCCACCATCACCCTGTTGTTTTCTTCGTACTCCTCTCTTGGCCTCCTGCAGTTCTGTGGTGGGTTATACATCACTCCAATGACTACTTTATGTTCTCCGGACTGAATTGTACCTACAATGTAGTCTCTTTCTCCAATCATGTCCATGCCTTCCATTTCCTCAAATCCCCATCGGTGTTTTATGAGCAGTGCAACCCCTCCTCCCCCTCTACTCCTTCTATCTTTCCTCAGGATCTGATATCCTGTTGGGAAGATTGTGTCTGTTATTGTCTCAGCGAGTTTTGTTTCTGTGACTGCTATGATGTCTGGGGATTCTTCACTGATTCTTTCATTCCACTCCTCATGTTTATTCGTTATTCCATCCGCAGATACTATAGAATTATTTATCATAACACCAACTTAAAAAAGAAATTAATAGTCTACAAAAATATTATTTTTTTAACCCTTCACCATCTTTTTTCCTTTTTTTTTTTTTTTTGCCTTTCGTTAGATGTAAGATCAAAATTTAACACTGCGTCCTGCGCTGCCAGACGCATCTCACCCTTTTCGTCGATAATATACGATAACTTAAACAAAAATAGGCAAATCGTGAATAATGAATATCGAAATTTTCAACATTTTTCGAGCTGGCAGAAATACACGAACCTGCAGTTCGCCAGGTGTTACCTGGTGACAGGTGTTGCCTGGTGTCAGGTGTTACCTGGTGTCAGGTGTTACTTGGTGACAGGTGTTACCTGGTGACAGGTGTTACCTGGTGACAGGTGTTACCTGATGACAGTTGCATCTCTGGACATGTTTACCATGAACGTCAAACTGGTCCCAGCGAACGTTCCCAGTGACAATAACTCCTTTAACCAACGTTCTCAGCGACTATCATAAATTTCAGCCAAGGTTCCCAGTGACTCCATCAACTGCTTCAACCAACGTTCCCAGTGGCTCCATCAACTGCTTCAACCAACGTTCCCAGTGACTCCATCAACTGCTTCAACCAACGTTCCCAGTGGCTCCATGAACTGCTTCAACCAACGTTCCCAGTGGCTCCATGAACTGCTTCAACCAACGTTCCCAGTGACTCCATGAACTGCTTCAACCAACGTTCCCAGTGACTCCATGAACTGCTTCAACCAACGTTCCCAGTGACTCCATGAACTGCTTCAACCAACGTTCCCAGTGGCTCCATGAACTGCTTCAACCAACGTTCCCAGTGACTCCATGAACTGCTTCAACCAACGTTCCCAGTGACTCCAACTGCTTCAACCAACGTTCCCAGTGACTCCATCAACTGCGTCAACCAACGTTCCCAGTGACTCCATCAACTGCTTCAACCAACGTTCTCAGTGACTCCATTAACTACTTCGACCAACGTTCCCAGTGACTCCATTAACTACTTCGACCAACGTTCCCAGTGACTCCATTAACTACTTCGACCAACGTTCCCAGTGACTCCATTAACTACTTCGACCAACGTTCCCAGTGACTCCAATAACTGCTTCAACCAACGTTCCCAGTGGCTCCATTTACTGCTTCACCCAACGTTCTCTCAGCTTCATTGCCTCGCACTGCTGTCTGTTCATTACTCAGTTAATGCCGTTATTCATTTCTCATTTCTTTCTAATTTTTATCTACATTTACCCCTTGCTAATTACATAATTAAAATACTCATTTTCCCTATTTCCTCCCCTCTTTCTCCCCTATCTTTCCCCTCTTTCTCCCCTATCTTTCCCCTCTCTCTCCCCTATCTTTCCCCTCTCTCCCCCCCCGTGATAACTACTCAAGGACTTAATTATTTAGTGTTTTTTTTCTCTTTTACTTCCTGCACTGGTGCTAACTTTTCACCCATTCCATTAGCACGGAATTACCCCTCTCTCTCGTGGGATGGAGAAAGGAAGCACGTTGAAACAGCTCTTGATCCAAGTACTCTGAGCTACCCTCTTGTATCAGACCTAATTAGCTCTCACCCCCAGGCTCATTATAACTACTACTGGCTTACTGCTTCTGAGTTGTTAATAATATTAATAATAATATATATGTTTGGGACGCTGCGTGATCCGAGGAAGATATCCCGGTGTTCAATAAGCTCAGCTCCCTCTACCTCAACGCACGCAGGAAGACGATTGCCGGTTGATGAAAACATTTGAATGCAGTAAACTTTGTGTGTGTGTGTGTGTGTGTGTGTGTGTGTGTGTGTGTGTGTGTGTGTGTGTGTGTGTGTGTGTGTGTGTGTGTGTGTACTCGCCTAATTGTACTCACCTAATTGTGGTTGCAGGGGTCGAGACTCAGCCTCCTGGCCCCGCCTCTTCACTAATCGCTGGTAGGTCCTCTCTGCTCCCTGAGCTTTGTCATACCTCGTCTTAAAGCTATGTATGGTTCCTACTTCCTGTGTGTGTAGGACATCTGTGTGTATTTGTACATTTTCTGTTATGTATGCATGTGTGTGCATGTCTGTTGTGTATATGTATGTGTGCATACTTTAATACATGCATATGCATTTATATATACTTTCATGAATATATCTAAATAAGTATTTAGATGTATACATGTGCCTATGCTAGTATGAACTCGTCTATACGAGTTTTAACTCCTGGCCCCTTCTTCCTGTCTGCTGCTTGCCATATTCATTCCTATCCTCGTAGGCCCTGTTGTACCTACTCTTACAACTGTCTGGAGTCTGCCTCCTCCGAAACTTTGTTGAGGTCATTCCACTTCTTGACCATTCCGAGGGAACAACCATACTTCTTGGCAGTTCTGCTCCAGAGATCCTGTTTCTCGCCTCTAAAGACAGCCTATCCTTATCTACTCTTCAAATTATGTTCTGTTAGCATTTCCTGTGACCCCTTAACTTGCTTCTGCAGGTGTGGGCTCCCTTCTGGTGCTGCGGACTCAAAGACGAGCCTGATGTGCGTTGTATAAAGGGCCTGGAATGACTATTGACATTCCTGAACGCAACTTCAGACGAGCATTGGCTGCAGAGATTATTCGTTTGATGTTACTCTTCCCCATTCTGTTATCTCCGTACTCTTATTTTCTCACCTTTTTCAGCCGCATTTATTTCCTCACCTTCATCGCTGCTCATCTGGGAGCTATTGTTTTGTCAGGTGTGTGGCGGTGGCGGTGGCACCTTGTGTATGGTAATGGTAGTGGCACCTTGTCAGGTGTGTAGTGGCGGTGGTTGGCACCTTTCAGGTATGTGGTGGTGATAACGGCACCTACCTAGAGGGTACAGTTAATTCCTTACATGTGTAACAGTGTCGGGATAAGTTCCTCTGCGACTTGCCGGAGTGGAGTGCATTCACTGGCAGCAAGTGTGGCACTTACTGAAGTAGAAGCCAATGTCTGTCTGTCTCTGTCTCTCTCTCTCTCTCTCTCTCTCTCTCTCTCTCTCTCTCTCTCTCTCTCTCTCTCTCTCTCTCTCTCTCTCTCTCTCTCTCTCTCTCTCTCTCTCTCGTTTTTACACAGGGTTTGACAAGGTTAGGGTAAGGATCCCTAGCTTTATTGACAAGGTATTTACAGGTTAAGGATTCCAAACTTTATTGACAAGCTAAGAGCTGTTACCTACATCAGCTCCTTTAAAAACATTTTTTTTTATTGCTATGAGACATACAAGTAGGGAACAGGATAAAGTTGGAGTCGTCTATGGGCCAGCATTTTTATTTGATCAACTGGCTTTATCTCGTTGACATCATAATGCTGTACGAATGTGTTCCATACTCGAGTCATCCTGGGGATAAATAATCTCAGATGAAGTGATGTTCTGGAGAAGGGCACAGCCAGAGTGAAGTTGCTGCTTTCTGCCCGTCTTGTGCTATAGAAGCTTGCTTCACGCTGTCCTCGAAGTGGATCCAAGTGTGGTACTTTGACAATATTGGCCTTGTACATAACAGTAAGGCCACCCACATCCCCCCCCTCTCTCTCTCTCTCTCTCTCTCTCTCTCTCTATGTTCATGTCTTTGTCTCTCACTTGCGGGAGTAAAGTCATTTCATCTCAATATGTCTACAAGAATTTTTACATTTACACTGAGAGAATATTTTAATTCTTTAGTAAATTAAATCTCCATGATGTGCCTGGAAGCTGCACATTGACTATAGGTGGACTGAAGCAACCATGATCCACCTTCAGGCGATAGTCGCTAAATTTAGAGCTTTCATTTCAAGGTAATGAACCCTTGTGAAGTGTGTGTACCCCTGTGTTTCAGTGTACTCCTGTGTTTCAGTGTACCCCTGTGTTTCAGTGTACCCCTGTGTTTCAGTGTACCCCTGTGTTTCAGTGTACCTCTGTGTTTCAGTGTACCCCTGTGTTTCAGTGTACCCCTGTGTTTCAGTGTACCCCTGTGTTTCAGTGTACCCCTGTGTTTCAGTGTACCCCTGTGTTTCAGTGTACCCCTGTGTTTCAGTGTACCCCTGTGTTTCAGTGTACCCCTGTGTTTCAGTGTACCTCTGTGTTTCAGTGTACGTCTGTGTTTCAGTGTACCCCTGTGTTTCAGTGTACCCCTGTGTTTCAGTGTACCCCTGCGTTTCAGTGCACCCCTGTGTTTCAGTGTACACCTGTATCAGTGTACCCTTGTGCTTCTGTGTACACCTGTGTTCCAGTGTATCCCTGTGTAGTTTCAGTGTACACCTGTTGCAGTGTATCCCTATGTAGTTTCAGTGTACCCCTGTGTTTCAGTGTACACCTGTTTGTGTACACCTGTATCAGTGTACCCTGTGTTTCAGTGTACACCTGTGTTTCAGTGTATCCCTGTGTAGTTTGTGTACACCTGTGTTTCAGTTTATACCTGTTTAGGTATACCCCTGTGTTTCAGTGTACACCTGTTTGTGTACACCTGTATCAGTGTACCCTTGTGTTTCAGTGTACACCTGTTTCAGTGTACACCTGTTTGTGTACACCTGTATCAGTGTACCCTTGTGTTTCAGTGTACACCTGTTTCAGTGTACACCTGTTTGTGTACACCTGTATCAGTGTACCCTTGTGTTTCAGTGTACACCTGTGTTTCAGTGTATCCCTGTGTAGTTTGTGTACACCTGTATTTCAGTTTATACCTGTTTAGGTATACCACTGTGTTTTAGTGTACACCTGTGTATTTTAATCATTCTAATGTAATCCTGGAGAAAGTTACTTTTTTTCATTATATCACTCTTAGTTGCAATAAGTATTAACATAAAATAATCGTAGGTTAATTTGATATTACCCAGGAAGTCATGGCAACTCGCTTCAGTATTCCATGGCTTTAGATTAACCAAGTTTTCACCTAACTCGTGGGTGATTGTGTTGTATTTTCAATTAACCCCAAAAAAACTTATTTATTTTAACTTGCCCAAGATTAATTTAAATTTGTTATAGATGTATTTTAGGAGTACCTGGGGTATACGCCAGGAGGAGCTGGGGTGTATCCCAGGAGGAGCTGGGGTGTATCCCAGGAGGAGCTGGGGTGTATCCCAGGAGGAGCTGGGGTGTATCCCAGGAGGAGCTGGGGTGTATCCCAGGAGGAGCTGGGGTGTATCCCAGGAGGAGCTGGGGTGTATCCCAGGAGGAGCTGGGGTGAATCCCAGGAGGAGCTGGGGTACTGCTAGTAACTTATATCGACGCTTCGCTGAGTATTGATAACTTAACCTAGAAACTCTCGGGGAATTACTACCCAGGTTTCAATACACCCAGATTCTATTATACCCTTAATTCCAATGTGTCTTACACATCTGGCTGCTCCACTAGTGAAATATTGCAGAGTTTCACGCTAAGGAACATCGAGGACTGAAAGAGCTACAATAGTTTGAGTAATACTAATTTTATTAATTGTTAAACATGAATTTTATTTTTCGAAGAGAAATTCTGGCTAGAAAACAAATTAAATTCTGTGAAAATTTAAAAGTTGCTGAATGTTATCTGACAACATTTGCCTTCCGGTGTTTTTTTATTACTTTTCTTGGATTTTATATAATTAAACAAGCATTTTTATTTTTAATTGTTATGTAAAGCCCCAAATGATATTCATAATTATATACAATCAGACTAGAGCCGAAAGTAAGGTCGTCATAAGATTCATTCTCCTATGTGAGGGTTATTTATGTGTTGTTCCTGTCACGGTATTCTGCCTTGTTTGTTTTTCTCAGTACTCTTCGTGTCAAATTAATTACACTTGTACATATAACATGATGAAACATTAAGGTGTAGGGAACACTTGTTTATGGCTTGAGGAAACTCTTGTGGAGGGGCGCGCGCGCGCACACACACACACACACACACACACACGCACGCACACACACACGCACACACGCACACACGCACACACGCACACACGCACACACACACACACACACACACACACACACACACACACACACACACACACACACACACACACACACACACACACACACACAGTCTAGGGGGCCAGAGACTACAAACCTCACTCAAGGAAAAAGATCTTGGGGTGAGTATAACACCAGGCACATCTCCTGAAGCGCACATCAACCAAATAACTGCTGCAGCATATGGGCGCCTTGCAAACCTCAGAACAGCATTCCGACATCTTAATAAGGAATCGTTCATGACTCTGTACACCGTGTACGGTAGGCCCATATAGGAGTATGCGGCACCAGTCTGAAGCCCACACCTAGCCAAGCACGTAAAGAAACTAGAGAAAGTGCAAAGGTTTACAACAAGACTAGTCCCAGAGCTAAGAGGTATGTCCTACGAGGAGAGGTTAAGGGAAATCAACCTGACGACACTGGAGGACAGGAGAGATAGGGGGGGACATGATAACGACATACAAAATACTGAGAGGAATTGACAAGGTGGACAGACAGAATGTTCCAGAGATTGGACACTGTAACAAGGGGACACAGTTGGAAGTTGAAGACACAGATGAATCACAGGGATGTTAGGAAGTATTTCTTCAGCCACAGAGTAGTCAGGAAGTGGAATAGTTTGGGAAGCGATGTAGTGGAGGCAGGATCCATACATAGCTTTAAGCAGAGATATGATAAAGCTCACGGTTCAGGGAGTGTGACCTAGTAGCGGCCAGTGAAGAGGCGGGGCCAGGAGCTCGGACTCGACCCCTGCAACCTCAACTAGGTGAGTAACTAGGTGAGTGTACACACACACACCTCTGACACCTGCAACACTGCAGGAGAGTAATAGAGTCTGGGTTTATATAGGGGCAAATCTATGGGTCACATGAATGTTGAAGTGGGTAAAGGGGTCTTTCCTCCTCGCCACACCATGCCGCTTCCCCCAGGATGCTGCAGGCATTTCCTCTCTGGACAGCAACACTGAGCCTCTGGAGAAGAGAGTTGGTCACTTTGAAGTCCTTGGTTTCCCCTCCCCTGTTTGTCACCCAATTTCTTCAAACGCTAAAATGCACACTCTCCCCATGCTCCGAGGGGTCTCCTGTTTTATTGGAACGAAGTTATAGCATGGTGTCAGCCCCTTGTATTTGTTGATCTTCTGCATCTTCCTGAAATTTCCTGCACCATTCTGCTTCAGCTTCAGAGTATCATAGGTAGATGCTGGTCATTGTAGACTCGAAGGTTTTACCTTGTACTATCTGCTTGTCATGTTTCCAGGGCAGCATGGCGACCCCTGAGTGTTTCTGGCTGCCATAGTACCCGAGGTTCTTTCAGATGGTCCACAGTCTGTGGCAAGGTTTCGTCTCTCCCGTGTTTTTTCTTTTGACTTATGGCAAATGAGACCATAGAGCTTAAATTTGTCTGCCTCCGCACTGCCGTAGATGCACCTGTGTTCGGTTAGAATGGGAGCAGTTAGGCGAAGAACTACACCAATGTTGAAGGTTGAGGCGAGTCCCCAAAGAGGAATTACGAACAGCCAAGTGGAAATTCCTAGCTTGTGCCTTCACCGCTAGGAGGCGGGCTTTTGACCTTACTCTATATATTGTCTAAGTGTTTGGGTGATATTGTCCACAATGGGTCTGCTGTGGTCTTCTGGAGGAGCTGGTATGTTTGACGAGTCTGCACTGATATTCCATTGAACTGCTGCCTAGTAGAGCCGTTAGTTCCTACAGCATCTTTCAAGCGTTTTGGAATTATCTTCTTCACCAGTTCACCCGATGCATTACAATAACAGAAATGTGAGTAATGTTTGTGTTGCCCCAGTTTAATTTAAAGTACTGATCTCAGAGGTGATTTTCCAGTTACAGATTTAGTGCTCATCCGAATATTGCTCTTAGGACTCCGTCGTAGTCACTTAAATGGCTATCAAAGAAGGACGCAACCTTTGAGAAATAGGTTAAGCTGGGTAGGGTTAGACACCCTATGAGAAAATACGAGGCATTGAAATTTCATATTCTCTCCTCCATCCTCGTGGGGTCAGTCAATTTGTACTTGTGGAATGTGTTGACAGCTGTCCGTCCCAGTGGTGCGCACACCCGGTAAGATATTGTTGGTGGGGGGCTGGAATTTAAGGCCATTGAAGAATTAAGTTTCATCCGAAGAAAATAGAAGGCAGGTCCAAATCCTTGGATCAAGGGAATGTTTCCATTAGACCCTAGACTTTCCGTCTCAAGGAAGAAATCCTACTATTTCGCCTGGCTATGTATGGATTTGGAATTTGGCTTTCTGGAATAATGCAACAGAATATTTGAATAATTCTATGTTAAGGTTGCAGGGTGAGGGTTAACTGGTGTCTGACATGTAGTCTGATGCTTAGAATTTTATAAATGCACCAAGTCACTGGTTGATTGGCTAATGGTGTTCAAAGCCGATCACCTACACGAGGGGGATTAAGGCCCCTTGTCACCTATTAACGACAACTTAGAAAATATTAATCCCTAAAGTACGAATTAAAGTAAGCTCTCAGTATTTATACACCGTGATATACACCTCACGGTGTATATATCCCGAGACACCGGTGGAAAACAAAGTTAACCTTCGTATAAAAACTAATAACGAGACTAACGCCATCATCACAATTCAGTATTGACGGTGAAACTAGCTACCCAGAGCCAGTGACTTCAGTGACGAGATCTGGAACTGAACTAGCCGTCGGAGAATGTTGAAACCCTCAAATTTCGTTATCGATTTTCACGAACAAATCGAGTCTGATAGAGGTAAAAAAAAAAAAGGACAATATTGTGAAGAGCAAAAAAAAAACACAGTACCGTGGCGGGAACAATACACAAATAATCCGCACATAGAGAGTTTACGGCGACGCTTCGGTCCGATACGGACCATTTACAAGTCACGCTAACACACGAAGGTGAGGGAGCCAGTATATATAGGAGAGAGAGGGACGGTGACGTGACAGAGGAGGAAGTAAGTGGAGAAGTAGTGGTAAAGGTAATGCTGGTAGTAATAGTTAGTAGTAATAGCAGAACTAGTAACACGATGTTTCGGTCCGTCTTGGGCTATCATCAGGTCATAACTTGAGAGTGTAACTTGAGAATGGTCCTAGATGGAGTGAAATGAGACCATAAGGTTCCTCTCCCAAATGTGAGTGTTCTGTAGATCTTATGACCATCATGATCATCACAACTTAAGCACTCCAGTGCACGTTTTGTTAAGTATTCCCCATACATACTGGTGTTCTGCCAACACTGAAGCACCCCGGTGTTCTGCCAACACTGCAGCACCCCGGTGTTCTGCCAACACTGCAGCACCCCGGTGTTCTGCCAACACTGCAGCACCCCGGTGTTCTGCCAACACTGAAGCACCCCGGTGTTCTGCCAACACTGCAGCACCCCGGTGTTCTGCCAACACTGCAGCACCCCGGTGTTCTGCCAACACTGCAGCACCCCGGTGTTCTGCCAACACTGCAGCACCCCGGTGTTCTGCCAACACTGCAGCACCCCGGTGTTCTGCCAACACTGCAGCACCCCGGTGTTCTGCCAACACTGCAGCACCCCGGTGTTCTGCCAACACTGCAGCACCCCGGTGTTCTGCCAACACTGCAGCACCCCGGTGTTCTGCCAACACTGCAGCACCCCGGTGTTCTGCCAACACTGCAGCACCCCGGTGTTCTGCCAACACTGCAGCACCCCGGTGTTCTGCCAACACTGCAGCACCCCGGTGTTCTGCCAACACTGCAGCACCCCGGTGTTCTGCCAACACTGCAGCACCCCGGTGTTCTGCCAACACTGCAGCACCCCGGTGTTCTGCCAACACTGCAGCACCCCGGTGTTCTGCCAACACTGCAGCACCCCGGTGTTCTGCCAACACTGCAGCACCCCGGTGTTCTGCCAACACTGCAGCACCCCGGTGTTCTGCCAACACTGCAGCACCCCGGTGTTCTGCCAACACTGCAGCACCCCGGTGTTCTGCCAACACTGCAGCACCCCGGTGTTCTGCCAACACTGCAGCACCCCGGTGTTCTGCCAACACTGCAGCACCCCGGTGTTCTGCCAACACTGCAGCACCCCGGTGTTCTGCCAACACTGCAGCACCCCGGTGTTCTGCCAACACTGCAGCACCCCGGTGTTCTGCCAACACTGCAGCACCCCGGTGTTCTGCCAACACTGCAGCACCCCGGTGTTCTGCCAACACTGCAGCACCCCGGTGTTCTGCCAACACTGCAGCACCCCGGTGTTCTGCCAACACTGCAGCACCCCGGTGTTCTGCCAACACTGCAGCACCCCGGTGTTCTGCCAACACTGCAGCACCCCGGTGTTCTGCCAACACTGCAGCACCCCGGTGTTCTGCCAACACTGCAGCACCCCGGTGTTCTGCCAACACTGCAGCACCCCGGTGTTCTGCCAACACTGCAGCACCCCGGTGTTCTGCCAACACTGCAGCACCCCGGTGTTCTGCCAACACTGCAGCACCCCGGTGTTCTGCCAACACTGCAGCACCCCGGTGTTCTGCCAACACTGCAGCACCCCGGTGTTCTGCCAACACTGCAGCACCCCGGTGTTCTGCCAACACTGCAGCACCCCGGTGTTCTGCCAACACTGCAGCACCCCGGTGTTCTGCCAACACTGCAGCACCCCGGTGTTCTGCCAACACTGCAGCACCCCGGTGTTCTGCCAACACTGCAGCACCCCGGTGTTCTGCCAACACTGCAGCACCCCGGTGTTCTGCCAACACTGCAGCACCCCGGTGTTCTGCCAACACTGCAGCACCCCGGTGTTCTGCCAACACTGCAGCACCCCGGTGTTCTGCCAACACTGCAGCACCCCGGTGTTCTGCCAACACTGCAGCACCCCGGTGTTCTGCCAACACTGCAGCACCCCGGTGTTCTGCCAACACTGCAGCACCCCGGTGTTCTGCCAACACTGCAGCACCCCGGTGTTCTGCCAACACTGCAGCACCCCGGTGTTCTGCCAACACTGCAGCACCCCGGTGTTCTGCCAACACTGCAGCACCCCGGTGTTCTGCCAACACTGCAGCACCCCGGTGTTCTGCCAACACTGCAGCACCCCGGTGTTCTGCCAACACTGCAGCACCCCGGTGTTCTGCCAACACTGCAGCACCCCGGTGTTCTGCCAACACTGCAGCACCCCGGTGTTCTGCCAACACTGCAGCACCCCGGTGTTCTGCCAACACTGCAGCACCCCGGTGTTCTGCCAACACTGCAGCACCCCGGTGTTCTGCCAACACTGCAGCACCCCGGTGTTCTGCCAACACTGCAGCACCCCGGTGTTCTGCCAACACTGCAGCACCCCGGTGTTCTGCCAACACTGCAGCACCCCGGTGTTCTGCCAACACTGCAGCACCCCGGTGTTCTGCCAACACTGCAGCACCCCGGTGTTCTGCCAACACTGCAGCACACCGGTGTACTGCCACTGCAGCACCCCGGTGTTCTGCCAACCCTGCCGCACCCCGGTTGTCTGCCAACACTGCAGCACCCCGGTGTTCTGCCAACACTGCAGCACCCCGGTGTTCTGCCAACACTGCAGCACCCCGGTGTTCTGCCAACACTGCAGCACCCCGGTGTTCTGCCAACACTGCAGCACCCCGGTGTTCTGCCAACACTGCAGCACCCCGGTGTTCTGCCAACACTGCAGCACCCCGGTGTTCTGCCAACACTGCAGCACCCCGGTGTTCTGCCAACACTGCAGCACCCCGGTGTTCTGCCAACACTGCAGCACCCCGGTGTTCTGCCAACACTGCAGCACCCCGGTGTTCTGCCAACACTGCAGCACCCCGGTGTTCTGCCAACACTGCAGCACCCCGGTGTTCTGCCAACACTGCAGCACCCCGGTGTTCTGCCAACACTGCAGCACCCCGGTGTTCTGCCAACACTGCAGCACCCCGGTGTTCTGCCAACACTGCAGCACCCCGGTGTTCTGCCAACACTACACATTTCATTCCACCTCTTGTGTATGCTTTTAAAATTTCACAAAACACTAAAAATACAAAATACGAAATATATTATTCCAGAACACTGCATATTTCATATACACAACACTACTGTTGCATATACACATCATCACTGTTGCATATATACAACACTAGTGAATGTGTTCAGCAGGTCACCAGGAAACGACACATAGTAAGACTTTGACAGGACTGGTGCCACAGGACTGGTGCCACAGGACTGGTGCCACAGGACTGGTGCCACAGGACTGGTGCCACAGGACTGGTGCCACAGAACTGGTGCCACAGGACTGGTGCCACAGGACTGGTGCCACAGGACTGGTGCCACAGAACTTGGTTTACACACTTCTCTTTCCGTCATTGTGCTTCTCATAGACTCGATGTCTCACAAAAAATAAACAATTACTTTTTAAAGATTATTAATTAACGTACGAGTTAAGACGCTAGTAACGTACCGTTGATCAGGCTACGTTATCATTATGACTCGCCTCGAGGTCCTAATCATATTACGATTTTTTTTCATCATTCGAGTGAGACACTGAAGCCGAGAGAGGTCTCTTCAACGTCTGGAGTGATGGAGGCTCGATACCCCGTGCTGTAAAAGGAAGACAGACGTGCTGTGCCTATTTGTACTCAACCGAAGTAAAATAAGTCCACCTCTTCGCCGTTTTCAATATATTCTGCCTTTTCTAACAATGAAAGTAGCAAGCACAGTAGTTCTCAGACTAGCTGTTACCAAACTGGCAGAGAACAAAAACATATATATATATATATATATATGCGCAATAAGATCACAGTAAACAGGTGATTTCAAAATATGCAAAACAACCACTCTGAAAGAATAGAGAAATTCCAAGCGCTTTCGTGACTACTCACATTATCAAGGAACTATGAAAGTAAAGCATCCAAGGAAGCTATATAAGGGGTCTGGCCAGCACCTCACTATCAGATCCCACAACGGTTAAACACCTGACGCGCGCCGACCCAACTTGGATAGTCAGGAACTGAACTTCTCCAGGCTGAGGGACTGACAACCTCAAAATTCTACGACTTCAAGGGTGATGGACTGATTACATCGTCTTCACATCTCTACTCTTCCTGCCTACTTTCTGTATTCGACTGAAGAAGCCTATGTGTCTTACCTACCAACCTGTCGGTATTGTATACCATTTTGAATTTCATAGTTCCTTGATAATGTGAGTAGTCACGAAAGCGCTTGGAATTTCTCTATTCTTTCAGAGTGGTTGTTTATATAT
>NC_091312.1:22119686-22183499 GCF_038502225.1 Cherax quadricarinatus
AATCTTGCATATTTTTGCTCTGCCATTTCGACGCTGATGAAGTATCCACGGTGATTGAAAACAAAAACTTTTGCCAATAAATTTACCCATTTATCGGGTGTTTTGATATTGCAGTTCTACGAAACTTGTGAATTTTACACACACACACACACACACACACACACACACACACACACACACACACACACACACACACACACACACACACACACACACCAGCTATGAATCGACCCCCGGAACCACAATTAGGTGAGGTGAGTACACACACAGGTGCGTACACACACACACACACACACACACACACACACGTATAAAATACTGAGAGGAACTGACAATGTGGACAGGGACAGAATGTTTCAGAGATGGGACACAGCAACAAGGAGTCTCAATTGGAAGATGAAAACTCAGATGAGTCACAGAGATGTTAGGAAATATTTCTTCAGCCTTAGAGTTGTCAGGAAGCGGAACAGTCTGGGGAGTGATACAGTGGACACAGAATTCATACATAGCTACATAGCTTTAAGAAGAGATACGATAAGGTTCATGGAGCAGGGAGAGAGTGGACCTAGTAACGACTAGCGAAGAGGTGAGGCCAAGACCTATGACTCGACTCCTGCAACTACAAAAAAAAATCTGCATTTTCTTTAGCACATAAGCATAGGCATACGTTATTAAATTGTGAGAAGACGTCCAAAAGTCAGAGTGATGTCCGATGAAAACTTGTTAGGTAAGACACATATGCAACAGTTAGGTATCTTTATTTCGAAACGTTTCGCCTACACGGTAGGCTTCTTCAGTCGAGTACAGAAAAGTTGATAGAAGCAGAAGATACTTGAAGACGATGTAATCAGTCCATCACCCTTAAAGTTTTGAGGTGGTCAGTCCCTTAGTCTGGAGAAGAGCATTGTTCCGTTGTCTGAAACAATATGAAGTTGAAGTGACAGGATGGAGCCTTTATATAGTGCCAGGAGGTGAGACGTAGGTTGCTTTGGGAGGGCAGGTCCCTCTCAAACCCAGCCGTTCTCACTAGTAGAGGTCGAAGTTGATGGTCTGTACCAAGAAACACTTCTAACTAGTAATTGAACTAGGAATATCTATCGACGCAATTCACAATATCTATCGTCCCCACTGACCATGTCTATCACTGACATCATTCATTGTGAACATCGCCATTTTTCCCTGCCAAGTATCAACATTTTTTACCAGTAAATATCATCCAATATAAACATTACTTAACAAACATCACACAGCTGAAAATGTTAAAGCTACTCACCAGAAACATTAAAATAACATGTTAAACATCAGAAGCTTCAGCAACATCACACATTTAACTCACACGTTTTGTGCTTTGGCCATCAACAATTGCTATGAATTTTAATATCCTTCGCTGTAATAACATCATTGTCGATTCAGGTCAACATACGCAGTAAATATACGACTGATGCGATTCAGAAATAACATAATTCATTTTAATCAACATTTATTATACAGTGAACATAATTATTTGCTGTAACTTTCAGTGTTCACCGAGAGCAAAACACCATAGCTAGTAAACATCGAAAAACAACAACATCCACATGTTTATCAACATCTCTCCGCCCATTCTCCACATTGTTTACAGTCTAGTCTCCTCCGTGCATTTGCTTCAGTTGAACTCTAGAACATCTGAGTCCGTTGAGGTCTGTCTATAGTTTATCACTGTTCTCTCCTGTTCTTATTCTTCTCATTAGTTTTACATTGTCAACAAACAGCGACACACACAACTCGGTTCTCTCTGGTAGGAACAGCAGTGGTCCTAAAACGGATCCTTGCGGAGTCCAACTGTGTGTGTGTGTACTTACGTAATTGTGGTTGAAGGGGTCGAGACTCGGCTCTTGGCCCCGCCTCTTCACTGATTGCTGCTAGGTCCTCTCTCTCTGCTCCTTGAACTTTGTCATACCTCGTCTTAAAGCTATGTATGGTTCCTACCTCCACTACATCACTTGCTAGACTATTCCATTTCCTGACAACTCTGTGGCTGAAGAAATACTTCCTAACATCCCTGCGAGTCATCTGAGTCTTCAACTTCCAACTGTGACCCCTTGTTGCTGTGTCCCATCTCTGGAACATTCTGTCTCTGTCCACCTTGTCAATTCCTCTCAGTATTTTATATGTCGTTATCATACCCCCTGTGTGTGTGTGTGTGTGTGTGTGTGTGTGTGTGTGTGTGTGTGTGTGTGTGTGTGTGTGTGTGTACTCACCTATTTGTGGTTGCAGGGGTCGAGTCACATCTCCTGGCCCCGCCTCTTCGCTGATTGCTACTAGGTCCTCTCTCTCCCTGCCCCATGAGCTCTATCATACCCCGCCTTAAAACTGTGTATGGTTCCCGCCTCCACTACGTCACCTTCTAGGCTATTCCACGGCCTGACTACTCTATGACTGAAGAAATACTTCCTAACGTCCCTTTGATTCATCTGAGTCTTCAACTTCCAATTGTGACCTCTTGTGTCTGTGTCCCTTCTCTGGAACATCCCGTCTTTTGGAATACAGAGTCTTAAACGAATCTTTACTGAGGTATCGGAACGCTATCCGTAGGTTTGCCAGGCGCCCGTATGCCGCAGCAGTTATCTGATTGATGTGCGCCTCAGGAGATATGCTCGGTGTTATACTCACCCCCAGATCTTTTTCCTTGAGTGAGGTTTGCAGTCTTTGGCCATCTAAACTATATTGTGTCTGCGGTCTTCTTTGCCCTTCCCCAATCTTCATGACTTTGCATTTGGCAGGGTTAAATTCAAGGAGCCAGTTGCTGGACCAGGCTTGTAGCCTGTCCAGGTCTCTTTGTAGTCCTGCCTGATCCTCATCCGATTTGATTCTTCTCATTAACTTCACATCATCTGCAAACAAGGACACTTCTGAGTCTATCCCTTCCGTTATGTCGTTCACATATACCAAGAACAGCACAGGTCCTAGGACTGACCCCTGTGGAACCCCGCTTGTCACAGGCGCCCACTCTGACACCTCGTCACGCACCATGACTCGTTGTTGACTCCATGTCAGGTATTTTCTGATCCATTGCAGTGCCTTTCCTGTATGTGTGTCTGATCCTCTAGCTTTTGCAGTAACCTCTTGTGAGGAACTGTGTCGAAGGCCTTCTTGCAGTCCAAAAATATGCAGTCGATCCACCCCTCTCTCTTGTCTTACTTCTGCCACCTTGTCATAAAACTCTAGTAGGTTTGTGACACAGGATTTTCCTTCCCTGAAACCGTGCTGGTTGTCAATTATACACTTGTTTCTTTCCAGGTGCCCCACCACTCTCCTCCTGATGATTTTCTCCATGACCTTGCATACTATACACGTTAGTGATACAGGTCTGTAGTTTAGTGCCTCATGTCTGTCTCCCTTTTTAAAAATTGGGACTACATTTGCCATTTTCCATACCTCAGGGAGTTGCCCAGTTTCAAATGATGTGTTGAAGATCTTTGTTAATGGCTCACACAATATCTCTGCTCACTCTTTAAGGACCCATGGAGAGATGTCTGGTCCCACCGCCTTTGAGGCGTCAAGTTCGCATAGCAGCTTCTTCACCTCCTCCTTGGTTATATGTACCTCATCCAGCACTTGCTGGTGTGCCCCCCTGTTCTGATTTCCTGGAGTCCTACTGGTTTCCACTGTAAATACCTCTTTAAATCTTGTGTTGAGCTCCTGACATACCTCTTGGTCGTTTCTTGTGAATTCCCCATCACCCTTCCTCAGTCTGATTACCTGGTCCTTGATTGTTGTTTTCCTCCTGATGTGGCTGTGCAACAGCTTCGGGTCAGTCTTTACTTTTGATGCTATGTCATTTTCATATTGTCTCTGAGCCTCCCTTCTTATCTGTGCATATTCGTTTCTGGCTCTTCGGCTGATTTATTTTCCTGAGTTCTCTGTCTTCCGTACCTTTTCCATTCTCTAGTACACCTAGTTTTTGCCTGTCTACACCTTTGGGTGAACCAAGGACTCGTTCTGTTCTTCCCATTATTTCTGTTTCCCTTGGGAACAAACCTCTCCTCTGCCTCCTTGCATTTTGTTGCTACATAGTCCATCATTTCTTGTACTGGTTTTCCTGTCAGTTCCCTCTCCCACTGAATGTCTTGAAGGAAGTTCCTCATGCCTGAGTAGTTCCCCCTTTTGTAGTTTGGTTTTTCCCAGCCTATTCCTGCTACTCTCTCCACTTGGAGCTCAACTATGTAGTCGAAGCACAGAACCACATGATCACTAGCTCCCAGGGGCCTTTCATACATGATACCCTCGATGTCCGAACTACTCATGGTGAATACAAGGTCCAGCCTTGCTGGTTCATCCTCTCCTCTCTCTCTGGTAGTGTGTCTAACATGTTGATGCATGAGGTTTTCCAGTACCACATCCATCATCTTGGCTCTCCATGTTTCGGGACCCCCATGGGGCTCCAGGTTTTCCCAGTCAATCTCCTTGTGATTGAAATCACCCATAACTAGTAACTTTGCTCCCCCCCCCATGTGTGCTCTCCTGGCCACCTCGGCTAGTGTGTCGATCATTGCTCTGTTGCTCTCATCATATTCTTCTCTTGGCCTCCTGCAGTTCTGTGGTGGGTTGTACATTACTGCAATTATCACCTTATGTCCCTCAGACTGGATTGTTCCTACTAAGTAGTCCCTTTCGCCCGTGCCATCCATTCCTTCCATTTTCTCAAAATCCCACTGGTTTTTAATGAGCAGTGCAACTCCTCCTCCCCCTCTCCTCCCTCTGTCTTTCCTGAGGATTTGGTATCTGGATGGAAAGATTGAATCTCTTATTATTCTGGTGAGTTTTGTTTCTGTGAGTGCTATTATGTCTGGGGATGTCTCTTTGATTCTTTCGTGCCACTCCTCATACTTGTTTGTTATTCCATCTGCATTTGTATACCACACCTTCAAATTCTTTTCTAAGACTGTGGTCTGGGAGGTATATTGGGGTTGGGGAAGTGGGAGACCTGGTAAGGAACTATGGGTTGTTGCTGTGGGGGTGGAGTTTGTAATGTAGTGGGTGGGGGCATTGGATGTGGCATGGGTGTTTTGATTTAGTGTTTGGATGCACTGGGGTTGACCTGGTTGGGAGGCTTCTATAGGAAGTTGAGGGAGGCTGTATTTGCTCTTCTTCCTGGGTCTGGGATCTCCTGTCTGTCTTCTCCATCCCCTCTCTTTCCTCCTTTCGCCTTTGTACCATCTCTCTCAGTTTCTGCCTTTCTTCTTGTGTTCTGTCGCGGTCGAGATACACCTTCCTGTATGCCGGCATGTCCCTTAATCGTGCTTTCTCCTGCAGGATCCTGGTCAGAGTCGCTTCTGCCTTGAAGGTCACTTTCACTGGCCGGGTTCTTTTTTTTACAAACCCCCCTATTCTCCGAAAATTTTCCAGCTGGGTCATGTCATCTTCTCCTATTGCTTTCATGATGCTTTCAATTGCTTTTTTTCCCTTGTTTTCTTGCTTCATATGTTTCCCCTTCAACTTCCTGGAGCCCATACAAAGACTGACCTCACCCTTTCATTCTCCCACTGCGTATCCCTGTGTATCCCCTCATTTAATTTGGTTTCCTGCACTGCAGCTTTCCTTTCTTCTGGTGGCCTGGTGGAAGGGCTCTGGTGGCCTGGTGGTTAACGCTCTCGCTTCACACGGTGAGGGCCTGGGTTCGATTCCCAGCCAGAGTAGAAACATTGGACGTGTTTCTTTCCACCTGTTGTCTATGTTCCCCATCAGTAAAATGGGTACCTGGGTGTTAGTCGACTGGTGTGGGTCGCATCCTGAGACACTGACCTAAGGAGGCCTGGTCAAAGACCGGGCCGCGGGGGCGTTGACCCCCGGAACTCTCTCCAGATAATGTACTTGGACTCAGTGGCCTGTCATTTTCCCTTCTCGGCTTTCCTTGGGCTCTGTTGTTGTCTGTTAGGGCCTCCACATAAAGCTTAGCTCTTTCATTTACTACAGTCTCCTCTGATAGAGCTTCCCCATGCAGTTGTGCCCCTTCTTTCCCTACAGTCCCCTTATTTGTGGCTGAGGTAGCAGTCTCTGTTGTTAATCCCAAAATGTTCTTTAGTTCTTTAGGCTGTTTCAGATTTTTCAGTTCCTCTTCTAAACTCTGTATCCTAGCCTCTGCTGCTTTGACATGCACCTCCGACTTCCTGCTTTCCATATCTATCCTCTCTTCCATTCTCATGCTAAGTTCTTCTAGTTTCTTTTCCCATTCATGATCTCTTTTTATGAGCTCTGCTGCCCAATCTTCCTTTGCAGCTTCCTCCTCCTGTCCCTTGGTTTTTCTTCTTGCTCTCTGACAACCCATTTTTGTTTTATCCTGATTGCCTCAGAGTGGGAAACCTATTAGTTCTGTATGTTAGGTTAGTAGTGTGTATGTCAGAGTGTGGGGGGGAGGTAGTGGAGGAACTGTGGCTATGTGGGAGAGGAGTGGGGAGGGGTGGCGAGGGGGAGTGAACGGGGGAGGGGAGGGATCAGGGGAAGAAGTGAGATGTCGGTGGTGAGGGGGGGGAGTGTGTGTGTGTGTGTGTAATTTTGTGTGGAATTATGTGTGGGTTTATTATGTACTGAAAGGTAGGTGGCTTGTGCGTTGTAATGTAGTCTCAGTGGTCCTTTGCTGCCCACAACTTCTTGTGACCTGACCCCCAACCTCCTGGGGCTTGACCGGCACGTACTTAGTGTGTGTGTGTGTGTGTGTGTGTGTGTGTGTGTGTGTGTGTGTGTGTGTGTGTGTGTGTGTGTGTGTGTGTGTTTGCGTTTGTGTGTATATATGTGTGTGTATGTGTGTATGTGTATGTGTGTGTGTGTGTGTGTGTGTGTGTATGTGTGTATGGGGGAAGTATGTGGGGAGATACTGTTAATACATACCAGTAATTCTGGGCGATAATTGCTACTAGGGTCTAAAGCTTCAATAAGTGTCTGCCCTTGTGTGTGTGTGTGTTAGGGAGGGATGGTTACGGGGGGGTAGATCCGTTATACCTCTCTGTTTTGTCTTTCCTAGAAATGCTACACTCTTCGCTTATTGTCCTTTCTGGATTTAAGTATCAATTATTGCTGTTATTATCCTATTCCTTGTTCACGTTTAGAGAGGACTTCCTAGCTTCCTAAGTGTTCTTACTACTAATAACTACTGTAATAGCTTGCAGGAGTGAGTGACCAGTATCTAACAGCGATGCAAGGCCAAGCCAAGCCAAGCCTGCGACATGCAAACCACAATATAGGTGATACTTGCGCTGGCAATGGTCGTGCCAAGTTGCCAGATGCTGATGACGTAGTCGTCGTACGTAGCCTAAATTCTGGTGAGTTTTGTTTCTGTGAGTGCTATTTTGTCTGGGGATGTCTCCTTGATTCTTTCCTGCCACTCCTCATACTTATTTGTTATTCCATCTGCATTTGTATACCACACCTTCAACTTCTTTTCTAAGATTTTGGTCTGGGAGGTGTATTGGGGTTGGGGAAGTGGGAGACCTGATAAGGAACTATGGGTGGTTGCTGTGGGGGTGGAGTTTGTAATGCAGTGGGTGGGGGCATTGAATGTGGCATGGGTGTTTTGGTTTAGAGTGTTTGGTTGCACTGGGGTTGACCTGGTTGAGAGGCTTCCATAGGAAGTTGTGAGGGAGGCTGTATTTGATCTTCCTGTGTCTGTGATCTCCTGTCTGTCTTCTCCATCCCCTCTCTTTCCTCCTTTCGCCTTTGTACCATCTCTGTGTTTCTTCCTTTCTGCTTGTGTTCTGTCGCGGTCGCGATACACCTTCCTGTATGCTGGCATGTCCCTTAATCGTGCTTTCTCCTGCAGGATCCTGTTCCGAGTCGATTCTGCCTTGAAGGTCACTTTCACTGGCCGGGTTCTTTTTTTTACAAACCCCCCTATTCTCCGAAAATTTTCCAGCTGGGTCATGTCGTCTTCTCCTATTGCTTTCATGATGCTTTCAATTGCTTTTTTTCCCTTGTTTTCTTGCTTCATATGTTTCCCCTTCAACTTCCTGGAGCCCATACACAAAGACTGACCTCACCCTTTCATGCTCCCAATGCATATCCCTGTGCATCCCCTCATTCAATTTGATTTCCTCCTTTGCAGCTTTCCTTTCTTCAATTTCACTGGCTAATGTACTTGGGCTCAGTGGCCTGTCATTTTCCCTTCTCGGCTTTCCCTGGGCTCTGCTGTGGTCTGTTAGGGCCTCCACATATAGCTTAGCTCTTTCATTTACTACAGTCTCCACTGATTGAGCTTCTACATGCAGTTTTGCTCCTTCTTTCCCTACAGTCCCCTTATTTGTGGCTGAGGTAGCAGTCTCTGTTGTCAATCCCAAAATGTTCTTTAGTTCTTTAGGCTGTTTCAGATTTTTCAGTTCCTCTTCTAAACTCTGTATCCTAGCCTTTGCTTCTTTGACTTGCACCTCCCACTTCCTGCTTTCCATATCTATCCTCTCTTCCATTCTCATGCTAAGTTCTTCTAGTTTCTTTTCCCATTCATGTTCCCTTTTTTTTGTGTGTGTGTGTATGTCTCTGTCTGTCTGTGTCTGTCTGTCTGTCTACGTGCGCACGCGTCTGTATTTGTCGTACTTACCACAGAGGAAAGATCTAAAAATTTCCTGACATTTCTTAAACAGAACAACAATTTTCCCCTGACAGAATTTCACTTCCTCGCCGCTCATGTCTGCGCGTATCTATATTACGTGAGGTAAACCAGGATAGTCAGTATTCTAACATAGTTATAAAACTTGCAAACTCAAGTTAAAATGGACATTAAACTTTTACATTATTTCATAAGTCACTTTTTGATTATTAACTTGTTAGGTAACTCCATTGTAGTGTCAATACTTTTAGGAATTATAAAAATCTTAAATATTTGAACAGGAAGAAATACCACATTATCACTAATGGTTCACGAGATCGGTGTTCAACCGCAATTAACTCCTTGACGGCACCTGTAACACAACAGTCAAGAGGAAAAATCAATACAATTTCAGCATAATATGATGAATATTACAAGTGTTCAGACGCTCTGAACACTTGTATCACTTTTTAATTTCCTTTTACTACAGTTTGAGTCTCTTTGTTGGCTCTCCCTGGAGGCTCTCTCTCGTCTCCCTGGTTGTGCCACTCTGGAGGCTCTCTCTCGCCTCCCTGGTTGTGCGACTCTGGAGGCTCTCTCTCGTCTCCCTGGTTGTGCCACTCTGGAGGCTCTCTCTCGTCTCCCTGGTTGTGCCACTCTGGAGGCTCTCTCTCGTCTCCCTGGTTGTGCCACTCTGAAGGCTCTCTCTCGTCTCCCTGGTTGTGCCACTCTGCAGGCTCTCTCTCGTCTCCCTGGTTGTGCCACTCTGGAGGCTCTCTCTCGTCTCCCTGGTTGTGCCACTCTGCAGGCTCTCTCTCGTCTCCCTGGTTGTGCCACTCTGGAGGCTCTCTCTCGTCTCCCTGGTTGTGCCACTCTGGAGGCTCTCTCTCGTCTCCCTGGCTGTGCCACTCTGGAGGCTCTCTCTCGTCTCCCTGGTTGTGCCACTCTGGAGGCTGTCTCTCGTCTCCCTGGTTGTGCCACTCTGGAGGCTCTCTCTCGTCTCCCTGGTTGTGCCACTCTGGAGGCTGTCTCTCGTCTCCCTGGTTGTGCCACTCTGGAGGCTCTCTCTCGTCTCCCTGGTTGTGCCACTCTGGAGGCTCTCTCTCGTCTCCCTGGTTGTGCCACTCTGGAGGCTCTCTCTCGTCTCCCTGGTTGTGCCACTCTGGAGGCTCTCTCTCGTCTCCCTGGTTGTGCCACTCTGCAGGCTCTCTCTCGTCTCCCTGGTTGTGCCACTCTGGAGGCTCTCTCTCGTCTCCCTGGTTGTGCCACTCTGGAGGCTGTCTCTCGTCTCCCTGGTTGTGCCACTCTGGAGGCTCTCTCTCGTCTCCCTGGTTGTGCCACTCTGGAGGCTCTCTCTCGTCTCCCTGGTTGTGCCACTCTGGAGGCTGTCTCTCGTCTACCTGGTTGTGCCACTCTGGAGGCTCTCTCTCGTCTCCCTGGCTGTGCCACTCTGGAGGCTGTCTCTCGTCTACCTGGTTGTGCCACTCTGGAGGCTGTCTCTCGTCTCCCTGGTTGTGCCACTCTGGAGGCTCTCTCTCGTCTCCCTGGTTGTGCCACTCTGCAGGCTCTCTCTCGTCTCCCTGGTTGTGCCACTCTGGAGGCTGTCTCTCGTCTACCTGGTTGTGCCACTCTGGAGGCTCTCTCTCGTCTCCCTGGTTGTGCCACTCTGGAGGCTCTCTCTCGTCTCCCTGGTTGTGCCACTCTGGAGGCTGTCTCTCGTCTCCCTGGTTGTGCCACTCTGGAGGCTCTCTCTCGTCTCCCTGGTTGTGCCACTCTGCAGGCTCTCTCTCGTCTCCCTGGTTGTGCCACTCTGGAGGCTGTCTCTCGTCTCCCTGGTTGTGCCACTCTGGAGGCTGTCTCTCGTCTCCCTGGTTGTGCCACTCTGGAGGCTCTCTCTCGTCTCCCTGGCTGTGCCACTCTGGAGGCTGTCTCTCGTCTACCTGGTTGTGCCACTCTGGAGGCTCTCTCTCGTCTCCCTGGTTGTGCCACTCTGGAGGCTCTCTCTCGTCTCCCTGGTTGTGCCACTCTGGAGGCTCTCTCTCGTCTCCCTGGTTGTGCCACTCTGCAGGCTCTCTCTCGTCTCCCTGGTTGTGCCACTCTGGAGGCTGTCTCTCGTCTACCTGGTTGTGCCACTCTGGAGGCTCTCTCTCGTCTCCCTGGTTGTGCCACTCTGGAGGCTCTCTCTCGTCTCCCTGGCTGTGCCACTCTGGAGGCTCTCTCTCGTCTCCCTGGCTGTGCCACTCTGGAGGCTCTCTCTCGTCTCCCTGGTTGTGCCACTCTGGAGGCTCTCTCTCGTCTACCTGGTTGTGCCACTCTGGAGGCTCTCTCTCGTCTCCCTGGTTGTGCCACTCTGCAGGCTCTCTCTCGTCTCCCTGGTTGTGCCACTCTGGAGGCTCTCTCTCGTCTACCTGGTTGTGCCACTCTGGAGGCTCTCTCTCGTCTCCCTGGTTGTGCCACTCTGGAGGCTCTCTCTCGTCTCCCTGGTTGTGCCACTCTGGAGGCTCTCTCTCGTCTCCCTGGTTGTGCCACTCTGGAGGCTCTCTCTCGTCTCCCTGGCTGTGCCACTCTGGAGGCTCTCTCTCGTCTCCCTGGTTGTGCCACTCTGGAGGCTCTCTCTCGTCTCCCTGGTTGTGCCACTCTGGAGGCTCTCTCTCGTCTACCTGGTTGTGCCACTCTGGAGGCTGTCTCTCGTCTCCCTGGTTGTGCCACTCTGGAGGCTCTCTCTCGTCTCCCTGGCTGTGCCACTCTGGAGGCTCTCTCTCGTCTCCCTGGCTGTGCCACTCTGGAGGCTCTCTCTCGTCTCCCTGGCTGTGCCACTCTGGAGGCTCTCTCTCGTCTCCCTGGCTGTGCCACTCTGGAGGCTCTCTCTCGCCTCCCTGGTTGTGCCACTCTGGATGCTCTCTCTCGTCTCCCTGGTTGTGCCACTCTGGAGGCTCTCTCTCGTCTCCCTGGTTGTGCCACTCTGGAGGCTCTCTCTCGCCTCCCTGGTTGTGCCACTCTGGAGGCTCTCTCTCGTCTCCCTGGCTGTGCCACTCTGGAGGCTCTCTCTCGTCTCCCTGGCTGTGCCACTCTGGAGGCTCTCTCTCGTCTCCCTGGTTGTGCCACTCTGGAGGCTCTCTCTCGTCTCCCTGGCTGTGCTACTCTGGAGGCTCTCTCTCGTCTCCCTGGCTGTGCCACTCTGGAGGCTCTCTCTCGTCTCCCTGGCTGTGCCACTCTGGAGGCTCTCTCTCGTCTCCCTGGCTGTGCCACTCTGGAGGCTCTCTCTCGTCTCCCTGGCTGTGCCACTCTGGAGGCTGTCTCTCGCCTCCCTGGTTGTGCCACTCTGGAGGCTCTCTCTCGTCTCCCTGGCTGTGCCACTCTGGAGGCTCTCTCTCGTCTCCCTGGTTGTGCCACTCTGGAGGCTCTCTCTCGTCTCCCTGGCTGTGCCACTCTGGAGGCTCTCTCTCGTCTCCCTGGCTGTGCCACTCTGGAGGCTCTCTCTCGTCTCCCTGGCTGTGCCACTCTGGAGGCTCTCTCTCGTCTCCCTGGCTGTGCCACTCTGGATGCTCTCTCTCGTCTCCCTGGCTGTGCCACTCTCAGCATTTGCCTCCGGTAATAAGATTCTTTTCTACCTGTTCTCACCTCCTTTACTGAGTTTATCGCATTGTATTTTTTTTCCTAGCAACTGGACCACTTCATTTTCTGTTTCTGCGCCTTCATTGTTGTCATAATTCTATTTCTGTCTTCACTGTGATAATTCTGTTTGTGTCTACATTGTTGTGATAACATAATGCAGTAGTCATCATGACGCCCCCCAGAGAGTTTGGACAAGGGCTGGGAACTTTGACAAGAAACATCTTAAGAATCTTAAATAGTCAAATTACCCAATTATGCATCTGGTTGTCTATTTCACACAGATTGGCATCGGTTAGTCAGTTTTCCCTGACACAACTGTTTTTTTCCCTGACAAATTTAAAAAAAAACTTCAAATTCTCTGACAAAATTTCTATTTCCCCTGACAATTCTCTAACTTTGAAAAATGAAGCATACGCCCTGACTCTCCCTGACGCTTGGCAGCCATGTGTACTCAGTTGTACTCGCCTAGTTGTGCTTACAGGGGTCTATTCACATTTCCTGGCCCCCCCTCTTCGCTGACCTCTACTAGGTCACACTTCCCGCTCCATGAGCTTTATCATACCTCTTCTTAAAGCTATGTATGGATCCTACCTCCACTACATCACTTCCCAGACTGTTCAACTTCCTGACAACTCTGTGATTGAAAAAATACTCTCTAACATTCCTGTGATCATCTGAGTCTTCAACTTCCAGCTGTGACCCCTTGTTGCTGTGTCTCATCTCTTGAACATCCTGTCTCTGTCCACCTTGATGATTCCTCTCAGTATTTTGTATGTCGTTATCATATTTTCCCTATCTCCTGTTCTCCAGTATCGTCAGGTCGATTTCCCTTAACCTCTTCTCGTACGACATACCCCATTAGCTCCGGGACCAGTCTAGCTGCAAACCTTTGCACCTTCTTTAGTTTCTTTACGTGCATAGGTAGGTGTGGGTTCCAAAGTTGTGCTGCATACTCCAATATGGGCCTAACGTACATAATGTACAGAGTTCTGAACGATTCCTTATTAAGATGCTGAAATGCTGCTCTTAGGCTTGCTAGGCGCCCGTGTGCTACAACAGTTACTTGGTTGATGTATGCCACAGGAGATGTGTCCGGTGTTATACTCAACCCAGGTCCTTTTCGTTCAGTGAGGTTTGTAGTCTCTTGCCCCCTAGACTGTACTCCGTCTGCGGTCTTTTTTGCCCTTCCTCAATCTTCATAACTTTGCACTTGGTGGGGTTGAACTCCAGGACCAGGCCTGCAGCCTGTCCAGATCCCTTTGTAGTTCTGCCTGGTTCTCGTCCGATTGAATTCTTCTCAACTTCACATCATCTGCAAACAGACACACTTCGGAGTCTATTCCTTCCGTCATATCGTGTGTGTGTGTTTGTCTGGGTAAAGGAATAGTTTTGATATTTTAAAGTCAACTCTGTAACAGATAATGACACAACAAATAGAAGAATGTGGCTAGAAACTAATAGATACAAGGGAAGACTGGCAGGTGAAACAGGACAAAACAGGTAAAATAGGACAAATAAGTAAACAGACAGGTAACGAAACAGAAAAACAAGTCAGACGAGCGGGACACAGTACAGACTGGCAAACAGGCAGAGACGGGAAAATCGATCAGAGGAGAATAACAAGGCCTAGAGTAGAGACCAGAGAGCACTGGACATCAGAGAGCCACTCAGCTGAGCAGACCAACACAGAAATTTTGTACCAGGCATCAGAGAGAGCCACTCAGGTGAGAGGAGAGCAGCACCTCGTTATCTTGGTAGTGCTTCCATCTGGTGAGGAGACGAGCGACCTCGGAGTATTTTATTGCCTGCGTCAGAAGCTCCTCACGCACGCCGCTCGTCTTGTCAACTGTTGCCAGCACTACTAGCAGATCTGTTGTTAGCATGGCAATGAGCTGCCTTGCTCACCTGAGTGGCTCTCTGATGTCCAGTGATCTCTGATCTCCACTCGAGGTCTTGTTATTCTCCGCTGATCGATTTCCGTCTCTGCCTGTCCACCAGCCTGTAGTGAGTCCCGTTCGTCTGTCTGACTTCCTAATTTTTTTTACCCGTTTGTCTACCTGTCTGTTTATATCTGTCTACCTGTTTACATGTTTGTCTACTTGTATCTGTTTTGTTTTATTCTGTTAAGGAAATGACTTTCAAATATAGGTCCAGAAGACCTGGACAAGCTGGAAGCTTGGTCCAGCAAGTGGCTCCTCGAATTTAACCCCGCCAGATGCAAAGTCATGAAGATCGGAGAAGGGCAAAGAAGACCCCAGACAGAGTAAAGGCTAGGTGGCCAAAGACTGCAAACCTCACTCATGGAAATGGATCTTGAGGTGAGTATTATACAGAGCACATCTCCTGAAGCGCACATCAACCAGATAACTGCTGCAGCATATGGGCGCCTGGCAAACCTGAGAATAGCGTTCCGATACCTCCGTAAGCAATCGCTCAAGACACTGTACACCGTGTACGTCAGGCCCATACTGGAGTATGCAGCACCAGTTTGGAACCCACACCTGGTCAAACACGTCAAGAAAACAGAGAAAGTGCGAAGGTCTGCAACAAGGTTGGCTCCAGAGCTAAGGGAAATGTCCTACGAAGAAAGGTTAAGGGAAATTGGCCTGACGACACTGGAGGACAGGAGGGTCAGGGAAGACATGATAACGACATACAAAATACTGCGAGGAATTGACAAGGTGGACAGAGACAGGATGTTCCAGAGATGGGACACACAAACAAGGGATCATAATTGGAAGTTGAAGACTCAGATGAGTCAGAGATGTTAGGAAGTATTGCTTTACTCGTAGAATTGTCAGGAAGTGGAATAGTCTGGCAATTGACGTAGTGGAGGCAGGTATCATACATAGTTTTAAGACGAGGTATGATAAAGCTTATGGAGCAGGGAGAGAGGACCTAGTAGCGATCAGTGAAGAGGCGGGGCCAGGAGCTATGTATCGACCCCTGCAACCACAAATAGAGTACACACGCGCGGAGACAAAAGATAGGCATGAGCACACAAAATCAATACCGAAAGTTGAAAGAAATTAAGTGGATGATAAGTAGCGTTGGAATCAATGGGAAGATAAGTTAACAGCAGCAGAAGGGAGAATCCAGAAAGGAACGGAAGCGAGAATGAAGGAAATCAGAATTAACTGAGGAGGCGGCGGGAAGGAGTGAGGACACTGGGAGGAAAGAGACAGCTACTAAGAAGGCAAAGAAGAGGGTGACGAATTTACCAAGAGAAATAACGGAGCTGAGAGAAATGGATAGACAGACAGGAGAGAGAGCAGGAGAATACTCAGACGAGAGAACAGGAGGATAGTCTGAGAGACGAGATAGCAGGAGGATAGTCTGAGAGACGAGAGAGCAGGAGGACAGTAACATAAAGCTGGTGGTCGTATATAGAACATAATCTAAAAAAAATGGTGTAGTGAAGGTAGCACAAGAGACTAAGGGAGAACTGAATGCAGAAGAGGATATAAAACAAAGTGCACGACAAGAGGAAGAGGATGAGAGGGAAAGAAGCCTGATTGTTTTTCGCTTGAAAAGCAAGAGGGAGAGGCAAGGCATGGCCACAGGATGGAGGAGGAAAGGCTAACTGAGGACCTCCTGAAAGAAATGGAAAATGTAGGAAAGACCACGAGTCGTTCACCAAAAATTCAAAAAGAAGCAAGACACCGGATACTTGAAGGAAATCAAATCTAAGAAGAAAATACATATTCGGTACAGTCTTCACCATGAAGATAAGAAGAACAGACGGAATATATGAGTCGAAGTGAGGGAAAAATGGTGGTGGCAGACGGAAGTCCGTCTCCACAGGAGGAAATATCTTCAGCGGGTGTAGTAGCAGGCAACAATGAACAGATATAACACCTTCACTTAGAAGCTGAAGAATGCTTTACTGAATATGACATTAAAAGGACCAGCGCATGGATGAATACCACAGCATAAGTGGTATCCTTACATTGTTATTAATGTGATGATACTTGTCTGACACAGCAACACCATGGAATTTTGGTACAGAGGATATTTTCTACAACTCTTTTGCTAACCTCTGACTCAACTCTTGGGTATGACCTGCTTCCACTAGTGGGTCCCGCCCACCTGTGAAGATGTCTTCAATTGCTGCACCTCTCTGGCTCCGGTACATAAATAACCTCCTCATGCGCCTGATTAAGATTTAGATGTAACTAGGCTAAGGGACTAAACACCTTCAAGGATGTGGAACTAACGCCTCTAAGTTACCTCTCCAATTCTCTCACTGCCTCCAGTCCGTAACTTCTGTCGTGGATTGAAAAGGTCACTAGTTGAAGCGTCTTAGACACCCAGGTGTTGCACAGGCCTTATTCATGAGCAAGGAGGTTTCAGAGTGGGTAGGGGATGTGTAGATGAAGTGTTTACATTGAAGCATATATGTGAACAGTATTTAGAGAAAGGTAGGGAAGTTTTTATTGCATTTATGGATTTAGAAAAGGCATATGATAGTGGATAGGGGAGCAATGTGGCAGATGTTGCAAGTATATGGAATAGGTGGTAAGTTACTAAATGCTGTAAAGAGTTTTTATGAGGATAGTGAGGCTCAGGTTAGGGTGTGTAGAAGAGAGGGAGACTACTTCCCGGTAAAAGTAGGTCTTAGACAGGGACGTGTAATGTCACCATGGTTGTTTAATATATTTATAGATGGGGTTGTAAAAGAAGCAAATGTTAGGGTGTTCGGGAGAGGGGTGGGATTAAATTATGGGGAATCAAATACAAAATGGGAATTGACATAGTTGCTTTTTGCTGATGATACTGTGCTTATGGGAGATTCTAAAGAAAAATTGCAAAGGTTAGTGGATGAGTTTGGGAGTGTGTGTAAAGGTAGAAAGTTGAAAGTGAACATAGAAAAGAGTAAGGAGATGAGGGTATCAAATGATTTAGATAAAGAAAAATTGGATATCAAATTGGGGAGGAGTAGTATGGAAGAAGTGAATGTTTTCAGATACTTGGGAGTTGATGTGTCGGCGGATGGATTTATGAAGGATGAGGTTAATCATAGAATTGATGAGGGAAAAAAGGCGAGTGGTGCGTTGAGGTATATGTGGAGACAAAAAAACTTTATCTATGGAGGCAAAGAAGGGAATGTATGAAAGTATAGTAGTACCAACACTCTTATATGGGTGTGAAGTTTGGGTTGTGAATGCAGCAGCGAGGAGGCGGCTGGAGGCAGTGATGTCCTGTCTAAGGGCAATGTGTGGTGTAAATATTATGCAGAAAATTCGGAGTGTGGAAAGTAGAAGGCATGGAGTTAATAAAAGTATTCGTCAGAGGGCTGAAGAGGGGTTGTTGAGGTGGTTTCGTCATTTAGAGAGAATGGATCAAAATAGAATGACATGGAGAGCATTTAAATCTGTAGGGGAAGGAAGGCAGGGTAGGGGTCGTCCTCGAAAAGGTTGGAAAGGGTAAGGGAGGTTTTGTGAGCGAAGGGCTTGGACTTCCAGCAGGCGTGCATGAGCGTGTTCGATAGAAGTATTTGGAGACGATTGGTATTTGGGACCTGACGATCTGTTGGAGTGTGAGCAGGGTAATATTTAGTGAAGGGATTCAGGGAAACCGGTTATTTTTATATAGCCGGACTTGAGTCCTGGAAATGGGAAGTACAATGCCTGCACTTTAAAGGAGGGGTGTCGGGATATTAGCAGTTTGGAGGGATATGTTGTGTATCTTTATACGCATATGCTTCTAAACTGTTGTGTTCTGAACATCTCTGCAAAAACAGTGATTATGTGTGAGTGAGGTGAAAGTGTTGAATGATGAAAGTATTTTCTTTTGGGGGATTTTTTTTTTGGGGGGGTCACCCTGCCTCGGTGGGAGACGGCCGACTTGTTAAATATATATATATATATATATATATATATATATATATATATATATATATATATATATATATATATATATATATATATAATTATATTAATGTCTGTGTGTGTGTGTGGGGCTACTTTTCTTATCATAGTATCGTAGCATAAACAAAAACTAGCTAGTTTTCCCTTGTCATTTTCCATCACAGGATGAGTTTCTCATATCAAGTGATGAAATCTGTCAGCCTGAGCTGAAAGACTTCAGTAAGACGCTGAGGATATCGTCAAGTATTCCTCTTCTAGGGATTCAGCTTCAAAGGTTCCGTTCCAGCAGAGCTGAGATTATTATAATGTGAGAAGTATCATCTCTCAGGATGATGTATCTCAACCATGATTGTATGAATGAGACGCCGAGGAGACGGGATGGAAGTGAATTTGTCTGAGGAACAGGGAAAAGAGAAGGGAAGGATAAGGCCGGGAGGAAAGAAAACAAGTGAACACCACTGCTAAAAAAAATGAAAATCTGAGGTGATGCAGACACAAAACATACAAGTGAAGATAAAATGACGAAACGGAGCAAATCCCTCCAACCAGAACAGGTCAGGTAACGACAGAAGACATACACAAATAACCCACGCGTAGGAGATAGGAGCTACGATGTTTCGGTCCGACTTGGACCATTTACAAAGTTACACTAACAGAAGGTAACAGTAAATCTGGTAAGAAGTCACTGTGTGGCGAAACGTTTCTTCAATAAAGATTCCCATATTTTGCATAAGTGTCTCAGTCTTCAACTTGTGGGTTTTCAAAACCATTTATCAAATTTGGTAACCGCAGTACAGATACTACGGACCCAGAACTGATGCAACAAACATGCGAAGAAAGATCCTGAACAGGAACACTAGTCCTGCAGGAGGCATATTGAGGCCTCCAGCAGGAAGAAAATATCGCGGTATTTGGGTAATTTTGAGAAGTTTGTTTGTCATTACTTGTAATGTTTACTTGGTCAAGTCTCTTATCATGGTTAGGTAAACATTAGGCCTGAGGTGGACCCAGCATGGTCGACCTGTTCATGTGTTTACACTGGCGATAGTGCCCATGCTTCTGCTAGTGATTATGCTGCTGCTGACGAGAGTACTGCTTCTGCTGATGACGATAGTGCTGCTGCTGCTGCATCTGCTGACGATAGTGTCGTTTCTACTGTCGCAGACGATAGCACCGTTGCTAATAGCGTTGATAGTGCTTCTGCTGCTGCTGCTGCTCATAGTTACTACAGCTTGTCAGTATGAGGTTCCAAGCTCTGGAAGGAACACTTTGGCCCCCGCCCCCCAAGTTACTCAGCGCTCAAAGCCATAAATTATATATATATATATATATATATATATATATATATATATATATATATATATATATATATATATATATATATATATATATATGTGTGTGTGTGTGTGTCGTGCCGAATAGGTAAAACTTGCGATTTTGGCTTAAAGAGCAACGCTGTTCTTGCCGAATAAGTCAAGCGAAAATTTGCGTATGCAATAATTTCGCAAAAATTATTCTGAACCTAACGAAAAAAATATATTAATAAAGATATATGTTAAATATATTAAATTATCGTAAACTTATCTAAAATTTATTTAGTTGGAATAGGCTAAATTAAATTGCGCTTGTTATAATAAGGTCAAGTAAGTTTTCTAAGGTACTTTTGGTACAAAATTATTAATTTTTACATTAACATAAATGAAAGAAATATATCTTCAAACGTATGAGAATTTTTTTTAGAAGACTTAATATGGAAATCTATAGCTCAAGATTGTTCGCAGTGTGTGTAGTTGTGTAGTGAGGAGCTTCCTTGTCAATGTCTTATTTTAATGATGAGTTGGGCGACACGTGCACCCCCTCCCCCCCCCCCCCTTTTCCAAAAATTGTGCAAAACTTTCATCACTCCAACTAGGCGACACGTGCAACACCCTAATTCACATTATTTAAGACTCTGACTCTGACTCTCTCTCTCTCTCTATCTCTCTCTCTCTCTCTCTCTCTCTCTCTCTCTCTCTCTCTCTCTCTCTCTCTCTCTCTCTCTCTCTCTCTCTTTCTTTATAACAATTAGTTTTTGTCGATTTTTCTCGATAATGTGACCTTAAAGGTCGCAGGTGGAGGGACTTTTGGTTCAAGAAATTTGAGGTACCGTCTCCTTTCTTAGATCATACATGATTACTAGATTCTTCATGACCCCTACGGATTTATCGTCTCTTCTTGATTATAATAGCGCAATACTATTTCGGTAACCTACAGAACTATTAAATCGATAGAGTACACACTCCGGGAAAGAAATGAACCCGAAAGTACTCGAGGATTTGAAGGGCCTGAGGGAAATATGATTAGAGCGTACTAGATACTCGGAGGACTTGATTGAGTAGATTAGGGAAGCGTGTTCAAGAGGCGGGAAATGGGTACAAGAGAGCACATGTTTAACACGTAAATGAGTCATTTGAAGGTCAGTAAATATTTCACGTTTAGATTTCATTGTCTCGTTTAGCGTTTATCGTTTGCTGGTGTGTGGCAGGTGTACAACACCTGTCTGCTGATATGTGGCAGGTGTACAACACCTGTCTGCTGGTGTGTGGCAGGTGTACAACACCTGTCTGCTGGTGTGGCAGGTGTACAACACCTGTCTGCTGGTATGTGGCAGGTGTACAACACCTGTCTGCTGGTATGTGGCAGGTGTACAACACCTGTCTGCTGGTATGTGGCAGGTGTACAACACCTGTCTGCTGGTATGTGGCAGGTGTACAACACCTGTCTGCTGGTGTGTGGCAGGTGTACAACACCTGTCTGCTGGTGTGTGGCAGGTGTACAACACATGTCTGCTGGTGTGTGTCAGGTGTACAACACCTGTCTGCTGGTGTGTGGCAGGTGTACAACACCTGTCTGCTGGTGTGTGGCAGGTGTACAACACCTGTCTGCTGGTGTGTGGCAGGTGTACAACACCTGTCTGCTGGTGTGTGGCAGGTGTACAACACCTGTCTGCTGGTGTGTGGCAGGTGTACAACACCTGTCTGCTGGTGTGTGGCAGGTGTACAACACCTGTCTGCTGGTGTGTGGCAGGTGTACAACACCTGTCTGCTGGTGTGTGGCAGGTGTACAACACCTGTCTGCTGGTGTGTGGCAGGTGTACAACACCTGTCTGCTGGTGTGTGGCAGGTGTACAACACCTGTCTGCTGGTGTGTGGCAGGTGTACAACACCTGTCTGCTGGTGTGTGGCAGGTGTACAACACCTGTCTGCTGGTGTGTGGCAGGTGTACAACACCTGTCTGCTGGTGTGTGGCAGGTGTACAACACCTGTCTGCTGGTGTGTGGCAGGTGTACAACACCTGTCTGCTGGTGTGTGGCAGGTGTACAACACCTGTCTGCTGGTGTGTGGCAGGTGTACAACACCTGTCTGCTGGTGTGTGGCAGGTGTACAACACCTGTCTGCTGGTATATGGCAGGTGTACAACACCTGTCTGCTGGTATATGGCAGGTGTACAACACCTGTCTGCTGGTGTGTGGCAGGTGTACAACACCACCGTCTGGTTGGCTACTGGGGTTTAAAGCCTATCGACTACACTAGGGTCATTAAGGCTACAAGTAACCTGATATTCTAATCCCTCAGATGGGGGTCAAAGTAAACTGTTAGCATATATACATCAAGAGAAATACACCTCTGGGTGTGTGTATATATATATCCTGCGAGTAGCTTGTTCGTCCGCTTTCATCTCCCTACAATCCCAGTCGAGTCATTACTCACGGTTCCGTAATCATTGCGTCGAGACAACCTGAATTGGCTTCACTGGTCTGAAGTCTATAGGAGATATCTAAACCACGAGAGCAGAGGTATATTGACCTAACAAGGTAACTTAGCGAATATGAAAATATCATTTATACACTTGACAAGGCAATTAAAACTATTGAGATCAACAGCAGTGGGTTTGTAAATGTTTACCTGGTTGGAGGAAACGTGAGGTTTCGAAGCTTTTGTTGAGCTGCTTCATTCAGGTCGTGTGAGACAACATTTCACTGCCGGCGCTCATTTGAGCGGAGGTTAAGATGGTGTTAAGACGTGTGTGTGACAGTGCTGAGACGTGTGGCGGACATATTTATTACAGGGAAAGTGTAGGTGATACAAATGGATGGAATGAACGCAAAACATAACTTATGTAAATGTATATATGTATTATATATTATGTATGTATTCATTATATATTATGTATAATGTATGCATTATATATTATGTATAATGTTTTACCTTTTGTGATGAATGGTTTCTTGTAAGTCAGGAGGTAAGGTGACCGGATCACTCACTGCTGTCATTGCTCACACTTTATCAGCACGCTTTTAATACAACACAATCATTTTAGGAACAATAAAAAAAGACTACAATGGTACAGTGAAGCCTTCGCTAGTCTCTGTAAGAAAAACATTGGTGACATAACCAAAACACACAATATAATCAGTAGCGGCTCCAGAATTTCTATATTGGAGGACCCCTCAAGGAAGGTTCCTTGATGTTGGTGAGGGGCTCTTGATTTAGGGAATTGGATCTGTGCTCCAGTTCCCCGAATTAAGCCTGAATGCCTTCCACATCCCCCCCCCCAGGCGCTGTATAATCCTCCGGGTTTAGCGCTTCCCCCTTGATTATAATAATAATAATAATCTATATTGGAGGAGCTTAGTGGGAGGGAAGCTGGCTGGAAGGGAAGGGGAGCCAGGGACTTACTTTGAAGCTGCGTTATTTTTATTTTGGGGAGGGAGCAGCGACATCTGATGGAGATTATAAGAGGCTTCAGCCTCCCTTGCTTCTTCCTTGACGCCGCCGCTGAATATAATCAATGTACAGAAATATATATATGGGAAGCTTAAGGGATGACGATGGTAGCATCTAAGACTCACAACCGAAGGACCCAGAGTTCAAGCATCGAGAATAGAGCAGTATGGGGAAGTCTCATTACTCCTCTTGTATGGCCCCAATTCTTAATGTCACCTAACTAGGTACCTGTGTGTTGCTGGCATCCTGGGGGGGATGTGGAGGCTGTTGATAGTACCAGGCTTTGATATGCGTTCTTTATTCCACTGTGCAAAAAAAAGAGAAAGCAAATTAAATAACGGGTTCTTGATCAATGAAATTAAAACTGCCCTTTTCTAATTCCCTACCATTCCCTAGATGCTATATTCCACCTATGGGCTTGGCGCCTCCCTGTGAATATAATAACTTACCCTCAAAGGTACTCGTTTAAAGGACTTCCTTACCTATCCTTGAAAGATTTACAGGTTTACTAAATCTTTAAAGTCGATACCCAGAATTACCCTTAATTACTTAACCAGCATCAGCAAAGTAAACGCGAGTGACTGAAGAATCTTTCAAAGGAGGTTCCTCGACACCGCTGAAGAGCTCTTAATCCAAAGAACTGGAGTTTTTCTCACTTGTACTGAATCTGATTGTCTCCTTCCCTCCCTCCTTACTGGGTCAACTTTAACAACCAGTTACTGGGTCAACTTTAACAACCAGAAGACAAAATTTAAATTCTTGTTAGTACTCTTCTTTCTGGTTGATGTACGTACTCCTACTGAAGGTTTGACAGTAAAGTTGATAGTTGATTGCATGCTTAGTTGGTCTACTAGTTGTACTATATATGGCTACATATGGTTTGTTCTGAGATGGACCTGCCTAGAATGGGCTTGCTGCTGTTCACTTTAATTCCTCTCAATGAACTTAGTCATGAGGAATCGCCTCTAAAAGTGTTTTCCTTGGTTCTAACGTTTATGAAGATGTGTGTTTAGCTGCTGCAATAGTCACCCATGACGCCGCCCACCACCACCCACTACCCATCACCTACCACCCATTACCACCCAACTCAAACGTTGATGTCTCGTGTATGCGCCATGCATAGGTGTGTGTATATCTCAGCTAGGCTGGTACTTGATCCTGCCCCTGGAGCTATAGCTCCAGGGGCAGGATTAGAGATAAAGCTGGACATTCCATATTGCTCCAACTAAATCAGCTTGTTGGTCCTGGACTGTTAATATCATGATCTTGTGCACACCAGATCCTCTGTGAAGGTTCCTTGATGCCGTTAAGGGGCTCTTGATTCAAGGACCTTGTATCAAACATGACTGCCTACTATTCTGAGTAATGAACAGGCAAATATGGAGTCGAATACTGTTGTTACCAGTTTTTTTCTATAACACTGTTATCCTGCATCTTTGAATATATCCTCTGGCTTAATATGTCCTTTACGATTATAACAATTTACATTCTCTCCAATTTTTTCATGCGATTTCACTGAAACTCTCTTCTTGTTATTTATATAGCAAAGCCTTATTTGATTTAATATTCATAAAACATTATTTTGCCAGACCGTTGGAAGCTTTCTTCCCGTCTCTTATGGTAGGAGGCTTTATATTTTTTATAGAAATTACGTAAACCGTTCAATAGTCTCAAAGTTAAAGTGCTTTTCAGGTCATTAAAATAATCATAAAAGTTGTCTACAAAGTTGTAATTTGTAATATTTCAGGCACGTGTTGTCCTCAGTGGTGGCAGAACTGAACTCTCACTTCACACATGTCCTCAGTGGTGGCAGAACTGAACTCTCACTTCACACATGTCCTCAGTGGTGGCAGAACTGAACTCTCACTTCACACATGTCCTCAGTGGTGGCAGAACTGAACTCTCACTTCACACATGTCCTCAGTGGTGGCAGAACTGAACTCACTTCACACATGTTGTCCTCAGCATCATGATAAGGTAAGTAAGTTGCAACGTTTGAGTAAAAGGTTAAGAAAACCGACAAGTTGATAAGAAAACACTTGTGCAACACTTAGGTATCTTTACTGAGGTGATCCAACGGGTGAGTTACGTGAGCGGCGGTGCAAGGAGATTGACAAGCCGGGCTTGTTTCCTAGCAGGCTTGAAAGCTTACTAGTTTCCTAGTATGGTGTCTGTACTGTTGCATTTTATAGATAACTGGCTCAGCGGATTAAAGTTACACTGGTTTACAAGAGTGTAAAACGTGTCTTGTAGCTGTCTCATTGTGTCAGCCAGAGTTACAGCGATCCTTTCTAAGATGTCCTCTTGGTCGATCTATGTTTCTATTGGAATTCCACACCTTAGCGAATATACCGTGGTTAACTAGACCAAACTGAATCATTACATCGCTCGTGCATCATTGGTCTGATATTTAACTTTAGTTCAATTGTAAACACAACCCCTAATGATGCCAGGCTCGTTGTATAAAGTTTGGCTGCGGGTGATCCCTTGACTCACCCCACCATAACATCTCGTAAAAGATCACAATTGGTTCCAGATGACGGATACTGCGGCGGCGGTGTTTCTCCTAGCTACGAGTTATTTGTGAGAGATTAAAAGCAGTGGAGAGGCAATTCTAAGGTGATCAGTCCCTCAGCCTTGATAGGTCGTTGAACAGTTATTAACCATAACCTTGACAAGTGAGCCCTGCTCGCTTGTAAAGGCATCGCTAACTGCTGCACTTTACTTCTAGCTCCCATGAACATGTCTCTAGCCTCATGCCTCTGTTCTAGGCTAAAGGGCTGACCACCTATGAAGGCTGTGTAAATGGAGGTCAGTCAAACCTCGTCGTCATCTGATCAACTGTTGTCAGATCATGCCTCCTCTTCACGATGACGTTGATAAATTAGCCAAAGAAAGTACCTTGAAGGAAATAATATAATATAACTTTGGTATATGTGTGTATATACATTAAAATATTAAGAGAAGTAGATTAATTAGACTGTAACAGGAATGCAGTTAAATCTTGATTAGATCTGTAATTTGCTATGAAAACATTAGCGAATATAAGCACAATTACGGAGCAACTTGCAGTGTGAACAGACTTTTATAGTTGCCAAGCATAGGCATAGTTACAAATATTTCTTACAAACTGGCATACACAAAAACGATGATCAAACTGTATGCAAAGTATACAGCCAGTCTTAAGGTCAATCTCTTGAACACTGTCTGCTTCATTTTTCTACTTACTTAGGAACCGAGATAGTATAAACTGTGTAATATGTTGAAGGCTCTTGTTAATGAAAATAAGATAGCAGACCCTTTAATCAAGTATTCCAAATTTGCTTTCAGCAAAGGATTTATATATCGCAGATATATATATCCAGATGTACAACTGCTTACCCTTATGGAACCTTGTTCTCTGGTCTTTTGTGCATCCATATGCTCCTGTACTACTATCCACAGGATGGATGTAGGGTACACATTAAACTAACCACTTCGGCGGCCAAATCTAAATGAAAAAATAGTGGTGATGTATAACTCATACCTTCCTCACTCCAGCTAAAGAGGTCGTGTGCTAGGATTGATGCTACTGACTCTTAGGTGGGTTTAATGTGTCATACTGATCAGTGTTTGATATTTGCCATCTTATCGTAGAACTCATTCATGTTTGCCAGGATTTCCTTTCTGAAATCTGTTTTTTTTAATAAAAGTTTGTATTTTCCAGGTAGTTTGCACTTTATTATATTCAATATCTTGCAGGTATTCTTGTCATCTCAAAAACCAGGCAGTACTCTTAACTCTTACTTAAGGGTACAGTGTATTGTTTGGTTCCTTTGCTGTTTCCCTTCGTGAGGCTCACTGCTGTGCTGTTCTTTACAGTTTTCCAACTTTGACAGTTCTCCTTTCTCTAGATGAACTAGCTACTACCGTCCATAGGATGGACGTGGATTGTACAGTTATCTAGCCACTACCGTCCACAGGATGGATATGAAGTGCATAGTAAATTAGCCGGTTAGGTGGCAAAATCTAAAAATCTAATCTGATGTGGCCAAGCTCTCTACTGCCCTGAGGCTGATGAAATATTTCCTGACGCCCCAAAAGGTCATTCTGTGGTGTGGTCCAGTTCTCTCCATTGCTCTGAGGCGTGTTGCATTCATGACCTCGTCCTACATTTACTTGTCGTGAATTGTAGCTCGTGCACTTTGTCTTGTTAACGTTTGTCCCTTTACTTCTGGCACTAGTCTTGTTGTAAATCTTTAGACCTTCCTCAACTTTTTTTTTCTTTACCTTGACTATGTGTTGCTGATACTGCGTGTTTTAGGGGCGCCTAGATTTTTTTTTTAATATACGGCCGTCCGTCTCCTACCAAGGTAGGGTGAAGCAAAAAGAAACATTTTGAGTCACTCCATCACTGTTTTGCCATAGACATGCCAATACTACAGTTCATATGCTCCTCCAAACTGCAATATCCCCACCCCTTCTTCAGAGCGCAGGCACTGTATTTTCCACCTCCAGGACTCGGGTCCGGCTAACCGATTTCCCCGAATCCCTTCATGTTACCTTGCTCACACTCAAACAGCACGTAAAGTCATAAAAACCACCTGTCTCCACTCCTATCTAACACACTCGTACAAGGCTGTTGGTTGTTGAAGCCACTCTCATACAAAATCTCCTTTACTCCCTCCAGCATTTCCTAGGACAACCCCTTCCCTGCTTTCCCTCCACTACAGATTTATATTCCCTCCACTACAGATTTATTTTCCCTCCACTACAGATTTATATACCCTCCAAGTCATCCTATTTTGCTCCATTCTCTCTAAATGTCCAAATCACCTCAATAACCCCTCCTCAGCCCTCTAGAAAATCTCCAAGCTACAAATTCGCATAATATTCACACCACACATTGCTCTTAGACACGACATCTCCAATGCCTCCAGTCTCCTCCTCGCTGCAACATTCACAACCCATGTTTCACACCCATGTAATAATGTTGGTACCACTATATTTCTATTCATTCCCTTAACTTCTTTTACATATCATTACAAATTCGTCCACCAACCTTTGCAACTTTTCTTCAGAATCTCGCAAAAGCAGTGTCATAAGCAGAAAGCAATTATGACAACTCCCACTTTATATTAGGTTCTTTATCTTTTAATCCCACACCTCTCCCCAACACCAGAGAATGCACTTCTTTTACAACCCCATCTATAAATATATTAAACAACAATGGTGACATCACAGGTCCCTGTCTAAGGCCTATTTTTACTAGAAAATTATCTCCGTCTCCTACACACCCTAACCTTAGCCTCACTATCATAACTTTTAACTGCTGTCAGTAACCTACCACCTATTCCATATATTTGCAAAATCTGCCACATTGCTTTCCTATCCACCCTGTCATGTCTTTTCTAAATCCATAAATACAACGAAAATTTCCCTACATTTATCTAAATATTGTTCACTTGTATCCTTCATTGTAAATAAACACTTGTTCTACATTCCCCCTACCCTTCCTAAAACCTCCTTGTTCATCTGTGATCCTCCTCTCTTGCTCTTAATTCTTTCAATAACAACTCTACCACACGCCTTGCCAGGTATACCCAACAGGATTATTCCCCTCTATTGCTCAATCTATTACCACATTAAGGGTGTCCCGTAGCTCGATTGCTACCTGGAGGTTACCTGGAGGTTATTCCGGGGATCAACGCCCCCGCGGCCCGGTCCATGACCAGGCCTCCCGATGGATCAGGGCCTGATCAACTAGGCTGTTACTGCTGGCCGCACGCAATCCAACGTACGAGCCACAGCCCGGCTGCTCCGGCACTGACTTTAGGTATCTGTCCAGCTCTCTCTTGAAGGCAGCCAGGGGTTTATTGGCAATTCCCCTAATGCTTGATGGGAGGCTGTTGAACAGTTTTGGGCCCCGGACACTTATGGTGTTTTCCCTTAGTGTACCAATGGCGCCCCTACTTTTTATTGGGGGCATTTTGCATCGCCTGCCCAGTCTTTTACTTTCGTAGGGAGTGATTTCTGTGTGCAGATTTGGGACCATTCCTTCCAAGATTTTCCAAGTGTAGATTATGATATATCTCTCCCTCCTGCGTTCCAACGAGTACAAGTCAAGTGCTTCCAAGCGTTCCCAGTAGTTAAGGTGCTTGACAGAACTTATACGTGCAGTAAAGGATCTCTGTACACTCTCTAGATCTGCGATTTCACCTGCTTTGAATGGAGATGTTAATGTACAGCAGTATTCCAGCCTAGAGAGAACAAGTGATTTGAAAAGGATCATCATGGGCTTGGCATCTCTCGTTTTGAAAGTTCTCATTATCCATCCTATCATTTTCTTTGCACGTGCGATCGTGGCACTGTTGTGATCCTTGAAAGTGAGATCCTCAGACATTACTACTCCCAGGTCCCTTACATTATTTTTCCGCTCTATTGTATGGCCGGAGTCAGTAGTATACTCTGTTCTAGTTATTATTTCCTCCAGTTTTCCATAACGGAGTAGTTGGAATTTGTCCTCATTGAACATCATATTGTTTACCGTTGCCCACTGGAAAACTTTGTTTATATCTTCTTGGAGGTTAACCGCGTCCTCAGCAGATGACAGCCTCATGCAGATCCTAGTATCATCCGCAAAGGATGATATGGTGCTGTGGTGTATATCTCTGTTTATGTCTGATATGAGGATAAGAAATAAGATGGGGGCGAGTACTGTGCCTTGTGGAACAGAGCTCTTCACTATGGCAGCCTCCGATTTAACTCTGTTGACCACTACTCTTTGTGTTCGATTTGTTAGGAAGTTGAAGATCCATCCCCCCACTTTCCCAGTTATTCCTTTAGCACGTATTTTATGGGCTATTACGCCATGATCGCATTTGTCAAATGCTTTTGCAAAGTCTGTGTATATTACATCTGCATTCTGATTTTCTTCCAGTGCATCCAAGGCCATGTCATAGTGATCCAGTAGTTGTGAGAGGCAGGAGCGACCTGCCCTGAACCCATGTTGCCCTGGATTGTGCAGATTTTGGGAATCCAGGTGATTTGCAATCCTGCTTCTTAGCACTCTTTCAAAGATTTTTATGATGTGGGACGTCAGAGCTATTGGTCTATAGTTCTTAGCTAATGCTTTGCTGCCACCTTTATGGAGTGGGGCTATATCCGTTGTTTTAAGTGACTGGAATTTCACCCATGTCCAAGCTCCTCCTCCATAGTGTACTTAGGGCACGCGAGAGGGATTTCTTGCAGTTCTTAATGAAAACAGAGTTCCACGAGTCTGGGCCCGGGGCTGAGTGCATAGGCATGTTGTCAATGGCTTTTTCGAAATCTATCGGAGTTAGGGTAATGTCGGAAATCTGGCATACATTTATGGAGTTTTGAGGCTCATTCATGAAGAAATCATTTGGGTCGTCGATCCTCAGACCGATTAGTGGTTCACTAAACACAGAGTCGTAGTGGGATTTCAATATTTCACTCATTTCCTTGTTGTCGTCTGTGTAAGTCCCATCCTGTCTGAGTAAGGGCCCGATACTAGCACACTCATCTCTCACACTGAGGTCTAGGGGTCGATCCCCGGTACGGGTGGAAAACATTAGGATGTGTTTCTTTAAGGCGCATGCTGTCCCTGTTCACTTGGCTATTATACAGGTACCTGGGTAATAGTTGACTGGTGTGGGTCGCATCCTGGAGACAAAATTGACGTAATTTTCCCGAAGTGGTCTTCATAACAAGGAGCTTTCTTTATAGTAGTATGTCATTGATGTCATCTAGGCCTGTATAGCTTGTACATGTACTTATAAAAATAAAGATTATTATTATTGTTATTATTATGCATGCTCTCTAGCAATCCCTAGGTACCGTCTCCTCTTTCATACATTTTTTGTACAAAAGCTCCAACCAATTCAAATTACATTCCACCTGCTTTTAACATTTCTGTCTTGATCCTATCAATCCCAGCTGCTTTACCCCCTCCTTTCCCCTTCATTCTACCCACAGCCTCTCCCACCTCCTCTCACATCTGGTTCAGTATGCTCGTAGGAAGCGATTAATCTGCAAGGGACATACAACGTCTGGAGAGTGAGAGGCAATCAGGTGTGATACAATGCAGGGGAAGATAGCTGTAATTCCTTGAATCAAGAGCCCGTCGCCCGCATGCGGGTAGTCCCGCTCCCATCCTTGAAGCGTCGTGTCAAGATTCTCAGTATTTCAATATTTGATGTTCTGAATGATATTCATGCGCCTGTTGGGTTAGTATATGTGGGTGATGCTATGTGGTGTATGTGGGTGATATGTGGTGTATGTGGGTGATACTATGTGGTGTATGTGGGTGATACTATGTGGTGTATGTGGGTGATATGTGGTGTATGTGGGTGATACTATGTGGTGTATGTGGGTGATACTATGTGGTGTATGTGGGTGATACTATGTGGTGTATGTGGGTGATACTATGTGGTGTATGTGGGTGATGTTATGTAGTGTATGTGGGTGATGCCATATGGTGTATGTGGGGAATGTTATGTGGTGTATGTGAGGGATGTTATGTGGTATATGTGAGGGATGATATGTGGTGTATGTGCGTGATATGTGGGATGTGGCTTATATGGTGTATGTGGGTGATATGTTTATGTGGGTAATGTTATGTCGTGTATGTGAATGTGATGTATACGGGTGATGTTATATGGGGGTATATAGGTGATGTGTGGTGTATTTGTGGAGTATGTATGGTGTATGATGTGCACGTTGCGTGGTGTATGTGGGTGATGTTATGTGGTATGTGCAAGAGGATGTTATGTAGAGTATCATATGCGGCGTATGCTGATGTAATGTGATGCGACGCATGTTATGCTATGTGGTCCATGCTGGTGATGCTATGCGGTGCTGCACGTTTTGCGTCAACAGTTCGCATAGTTAGGTTAAGCTGAGGTCTTTAGCGTTGCCTAATTGGTCTGCTGTGCGTGCGCGCGTCAGCGCATTCGTTCGTTCGTTTGTAAAAGGCGAATTAGCTTATTTCCAAATTATAACATCAGAGGCGGTGAGAGGAGGAGGAGGAGGTCACTACCAGGTGCTGCTAGCGCTGTAAATATACATTTTAACCAATACTTACCCATAAATCAGCCGTGTACTGTAGTCCAAGGTTGTAACAGCCGTAACTTTCATGAAATCTTCCACTTAAAGAATCCACCACCACCAAAAAAAAAAATACAAGGTTGACAAAAAAACACCACTATGAAATGTGTTCTCCCAAAAAAATAACACGGATATCTTTATGTAAATACAGCATCACTAACAATTAACGGTAACACTCATCCACTGAGATTGTTGCTGCCAGCCGAGCGTCCACTCGCTACGGCCGCCACCACCACACTGAGATCAACACCCCTGGACACTGGCACTGCCACCACCTGCCGTCTGGCACTGTCTGTCAACTCTTTTAAATCTCCCTCTCTCTCTCTCCCTGCCTTTCCTGGTGGTACCTTTAACTAACGCATCTCCCGCGTGTTTTGTTACCTCCCGGCATAAATTTTACGCACTGCGACACTTTAATTACCGTGTAATGATGAGGAAATATAACTTCGATTAAATGGAACCGTGAACCTGTATAGCAACTCTTAACTCTTCGCCCGTTTTCTGTTGTCAATGTAAGGCTTCTTCTGTAGAATTCTTACAAATGTGTAATGTCGTTATTTCAGCACGTTTCTCCCCAAGGATCTTGATTTATACATTGCCAGATAATAAGTGAATATAATACACTAGTGTATGGGTATGTTTCTGTGTGACACTGAAGGTTTGTGCAGCACAGTGTTGAGATATTGAAGGTGTGTCACCCAAACAAGGTTGCCTCTGCCAGATAAATGTTAGCTGGTGTAATACCCTGTTAACACTCCCATGATGTGATGTTAAAACTCGCATGATGTGATGTTAAAACTCGTTAAATACCATCTTATAAACATAATATTTTTTCGAAGTGTTGTAAACATGGCATAACATGAAAGTAACTTTCTGTATCATCCATACATGCATATACATATACGTATGTATGAGTAATACAAAAGATTACACATATATAAAACATTTGTAGACACACACACACACACACACACACACACACACACACACACACACACACACACACTGTAATGTATATTTGTATATGCAGTAAGATACTAAACAGGTGATATCACAATATGCAGAACAACCACTGTGAAAAAATAGTGAAATTCCAAGTGCTTTCGTGATTTCTCACGTTACCAAGAAACTGTGAGAAATGTGAGAAATCACGAAAACTCTTTGAATTTCGCTATTTTTTCACAATGGTTGTTCTGCATATTTGTTTATATTCAGTCATATGTATGATATCGAAGCGTAGTTGACACTTCTTTGAGGAAATTCACATAACAGTGTAAAGAGAAACTGCATAGTTAAATCTCCGTCTTGATTTCTTCAGCGGTAAAGAGTGGAAAATCTTAGTCAGTAAGTGTCGGGGGCCCAAGACTGTTCAACTGCCTCCCAGCATACATAAGGGGGATTACCAATAGACCCCTGGCTGTTTTCAAGGAGGTACTGGACAGGCACCTAAAGTCAACACCTGACCAACCGGGCTGTGGTTCGTACGTCAGTTTGTGTACGGCCAGCAGTAGCAGCCTGGTTGTTCAGACCCTGATCCACCACGAGGCCTGGTCTCAGACCAAGCCGCGGGGGTGCTGACCCCCGAAATCCTCTCCAGATATACTCCAGGCATACAGTGGGCAAGACTAAGGGTCACATGGCGAGGGGAAGGGGCCACTAAACCTAATTTAATGGCGAGTAAAGCGCACAGCATGGACCATTATATATTGACATCATAAAAAACTGACAGTTGAAGGCACAGGTGCAACACCTGGGGATCTTCATGATGGAGACCTCTCGCTTTGTGTGTGTGTACTCACCTATTTGTACTCGCCTATTTGTGGTTGCAGGGGTCGATTCATAGCTCCTGGCCCCGCCTCTTCGCTGATTGCTACTAGGTCCTCTCTCTCCCTGACCCATGAGCTTTATCATACCTCGCCTTAAAACTATGCAAGGTTCCCGCCTCCACTACGTCACTTTCTAGGCTATTCCACGGCCTGACTACTCTATGACTGAAGAAATACTTCCTAGCATCCCTTTGATTCATCTGAGTCTTCAACTTCCAATTGTGACCTCTTGTGTCTGTGTCCCTTCTCTGGAACATCCCGTCTTTGTCCACCTTGCCTATTCCGCGCAGTATTTTATATGTCGTTATCATGTCTCCCCTGACCCTCCTGTCCTCCAGTGTCGTCAGGTCGATTTCCCTCAACCTTTCTTCGTAGGACAATCCCCGTAGCTCTGTGACTAGTCTTGTTGCAAACCTTTGCACTTTCTCTAATTTCTTGACGTGCTTGACCATGTGTGGATTCCAAACTGGTGCTGCATACCAGTATGGGCCTGACGTAAATAGTATACAGAGTTTTGAACGAATCCTTACTGAGGTATCGGAACGCTATCCGTAGGTTTGCCAGGCGCCCGTATGCTGCAGCAGTTATCTGATTGATGTGCGCCTCAGGAGATATGCTCGGTGTTATGCTCACCCCCAGATCTTTTTCCTTGAGTGAGGTTTGCAGTCTTTGGCCATCTAAACTATATTGTGTCTGCGGTCTTCTTTGCCCTTCCCCAATCTTCATGACTTTGCACTTGGCAGGGTTAAACTCAAGGAGCCAGTTGCTTGACCAGGCTTGTAGCCTGTCCAGGTCACTTTGTAGTCCTGCCTGATCCTCATCCGATTTGATTCTTCTCATTAACTTCACATCATCTGCAAACAAGGACACTTCTGAGTCTATCCCTTCCGTTATGTCGTTCACATATACCAAGAACAGCACAGGTCCTAGGACTGACCCCTGTGGAACCTCGCTTGTCACAGGCGCCCACTCTGACACCTCGTCACGTACTCACGTGTGTGTGTGCGCGCGCGCGCTCACCTAGTTGTACTCGCCTAGTTGAGGTTGCAGGGGTCGAGTCCAAGCTCCTGGCCCCCGCCTCTTCACTGGTCGCTAATAGGTCACTCTCCCTGAACCATGAGCTTTATCGTACCTCTGCTTAAAGCTATGTATGGATCCTGCCTCCACTACATCGCTTCCCAAACTATTCCACTTCCTGACTACTCTGTGGCTGAAGAAATACTTCCTAACATCCCTGTGATTCATCTGAGTCTTCAGCTTCCAACTGTGTCCCCTTGTTGCCGTGTCCAGTCTCTGCAACATCCTGTCTTTGTCCACCTTGTCAATTCCTCTCAGTATTTTGTAAGTCGTTATCATGTCCTCCCTATCTCTCCTGTCCTAGAGTGTCATCAGGTTGATTTCCCTTAACCTCTCCTCGTAGAACATACCTCTTAGCTCTGGAACTAGTCTTGTTGCAAACCTTTGCACTTTCTCTAGTTTCTTTACATGCTTGGCTAAGTGTGGGTTCCAAACTGGTGCCGCATACTCCAATATGGGCCTAACGTACACGGTGTACAGGGTCCTGAACGATTCCTTATTAAGATGTCGGAATGCTGTTTTGAGGTTTGCCAGGCGCCCATATGCTGCAGCAGTTATTTGGTTGATGTGCGCTTCAGGAGATGTGCCTGGTGTTATACTCACCCCAAGATCTTTTTCCTTGAGTGAGGTTTGTAGTCTCTGGCCCCCTAGACTGTACTCCGTCTGCGTTCTTCTTTGCCCTTCCCCAATCTTCATGACTTTGCACTTGGTGGGATTGAACTCCAGGAGCCAATTGCTGGACCAGGTCTGCAGCCTGTCCAGATCCCTTTGTAGTTCTGCCTGGTCTTCGATCGAATGAATTATTCTCATCAACTTCGTCATCTGCAAACAGGGACACCTTGGAGTTTATTCCTTCCGTCATGTCGTTCACAAATACCAGAAACAGCACTGGTCCTAGGACTGACCCCTGTGGGACCCCGCTGGTCACAGGTGCCCACTCTGACACCTCGCCACGTACCATTACTCGCTGCTGTCTTCCTGACAAATATTCCCTGATCCATTGTAGTGCCTTCCCTGTTATCCCTGCTTGGTCCTCCAGTTTTTGCACTAATCTCTTGTGTGGTACTGCGTCAAACGCCTTCTTGCAGTCCAAGAAAATGCAATCCACCCACCCCTCTCTCTCTCTTGTCTTACTGCTGTCACCATGTCATAGAACTCCAGTAGGTTTGCGACACAGGATTTCCCGTCCCTGAAACCATATGTGTGTGTGTGTGTGTGTGTGTGTGTGTGTGTGTGTGTGTACTCACCTATTTGTACTCACCTATTTGTGGTTGCAGGGGTCGAGTCTTAGCTCCTGGCCCCGCCTCTTCACCGGTTGCTACTGGGCCCTCTCTCTCCCCGCTCCATGAGCTTTATCAAACCTCGTCTTAAAACTGTGTATGGTTCCTGCCTCCACTACGTCATTTTCTAGGCTATTCCACTGTCTTACAACTCTATGACTGAAGAAATACTTCCTAATATCTCTCTGACTCATTTGTGTCTTCAACTTCCAACTGTGGCCTCTTGTTTCTGTGTCCCCTCCCTGGAACATCCTGTCTTTGTCCACCTTGTCTATTCCACGCAGTATTTTATATGTCGTTATGATGTCTCCCCTGACCCTCCTGTCCTCCAGTGTCGTCAGGCCGATTTCCTTTAATCTTTCTTCATAGGACATTCCCCTTAGCTCTGGAACTAACCTTGTCGCAAACCTTTGTACTTTCTCTAGTTTCTTGACGTGCTTTATCAAGTGCGGGTTCCAAACAGGTGCTGCATACTCCAGTATGGGCCTGACATACACGGTGTACAGTGTCTTGAACGATTCCTTACTAAGGTATCGGAATGCTGTTCTCAGGTTTGCCAGGCGCCCATATGCTGCAGCAGTTATCTGATTGATGTGTGCTTCCGGAGACATGCTCGGTGTTATACTCACCCCAAGATCTTTCTCCTTGAGTGAGGTTTGCAGTCTTTGGCCACCTAGCCTATACTCTGTCTGTGGTCTTCTGTGCCCTTCCCCTATCTTCATGACTTTGCATTTGGCAGGATTAAATTCGAGAAGCCATTTGCTGGACCAGGTGTCCAGTCTGTCCAGGTCTCTTTGAAGTCCTGCCTGGTCCTCATCAGATTTAATTCTCCTCATTAACTTCACATCATCTGCAAACAGGGACACTTCTGAGTCTAACCCTTCCATCATGTCGTTCACATATACCAAAAATAGCACTGGTCCTAGGACCGACCCCTGTGGGACCCCGCTCGTCACAGGTGCCCACTGTGATACATCATTACGTACCATGACTCGTTGTTGCCTCCCTGTCAGGTATTCTGTGTGTGTGTGTGTGTGTGTGTGTGTGTGTGGGTGGCTTCATCATTCCAATATCGAGAATAATGCTGGAGACGGTGGAAGACATGAGGTAGTTTTGAGGTGATCAGTCTCTCAGCCTTGGAAGATGTAACATCGTCTCCAGTGTTATTCTCTGTCTTGGACTGATGAAGCATATGGTTAGCAACACGGCTCTACAATAGATAACCAAATGTTGCAGATGTTTTATTCATCTAGTAGCAAGGGCCAGTAGATGTAAAGTGCTCCTTTGTTCTTATGTTCTTGTCTCTGGTTGTGCGAGAAGTATTTTTTTGTGGCACATCTTAAAATTGCAACAGGTTTCCATTAGAGATGATGGGTCTTCAGGGCGTGTTCTCTGTATTTTTAGCAGGGCATATAATTAAGGTAACATATACATACTTGATACTCTAGAGTCCCAGTATGCCATTGTGTGCCTTAACAACTCCACAGTATCTATTTTTCCTTCGAAGTGTTGAAAGTGTGGTGTTGTTGCACAATGGAATCTTTCATTGCTTTTCATATATATTTGCATCATTTAAAAATTTTTACTCTTTCCTTTATTATTATCAGTTATTTATGACGTTCTAAATTTCTTTATCAGATATTGTTGTGATAATATTTGTGTTCTGATTAAAAATGTGTTTAAGCTTTCATGTAGACCATTGTCAGTGTGGTAATTATCAATGATGCTTTACAATAAGCTTTCGACAGCTCCCTCCCGAGCACCTAAAGCTCTTTAAGTTTATTTTTCAATTGGGTCTTGATAATGGTTCAGGGCGGACCGAAAGATCGCCTAAGTCTTCGTCTCCGAATTGTGGGTTAATACTGAATTGTGGGTAAATACGAAATTGTGGGTTAATACTGAACTGTGGGAAGATATTGAATTGTGGGTTAATTTTAAATTACGGGTTATTGGTGAGTTGTTGGTTAATGGTGAATTGTGGGTTAATAATGAATTGTTGCAGCTACAGTCCTCATTTTTATCCTCTCCATGTAGATTCAAATGACCTGGTGCCCAAAACACAAGACACACAAATTGGAACAACGACTGGCTCTTGCGTAGAGCTCCATCAAGCCATGACTTTACAAAGCTCTACAAGGGGGGGATGAAGCATTGTCCCAATAAAAAGCGTGTTGTGAAGCGCGTCACTTAGAGGTCGACACTGTGTCAGGAGCTGTCAAGGAGAGCCGAGACAAGCTATCATAAAATCTAACAAAACTGTACTCTTTCTTACCTGAAATATATTTAATCTCTCCTAAGTTGTTGTTGACTCTTGCATATATCATTACTACTGTTGTCGGGGGGGGGGGGGGTATTGTGTTTGTGGTCAGTGTTTTTCCCAGGAGTATCTGGTTACTTGAATGGATCAGAAATTGTCTTAATGGAGTAGGATTGAGTATTGTGAGGTTTTTGTTCTGTGGAGTCTGGCATCAGTGAAGGCTGAGTCCTGGGTTGCCCCTGATCAATAGTGTGTGTGTGTGTGTGTGTGTGTGTGTGTGTGTGTGTGTGTGTGTGTGTGTGTGTGTGTGTGTGTACTAAGGTTTGCATGTAAGTAAAATAATGCTGTGTGCATACGGGATGGTCTGGTGTGTGCGTGCACTATTAGTGTGGGTGTATAGGAAGATGCGAGTATGCGTAGGTTACTATGTTCTTGCACAGTGGCTATTGTATGCGCACAAATTTTAATTTGTCCGTACAATGATACTGTCAGCGCGTACATAAACGACAGTGTGCATGTACAGAAATAATGAGGAAGTTTAGTTTGCGTACAGTGATAATGCTTGCTTACACGAAAGTTACTGTACGTTCCGGAAGATTAGTGTGTTTGTACACAAATATTAACAAGTGCGTAGAGAAAGATTAGTGTGTTTGAAGGTTATTCTGTACATGTATATGTGTTGTGTACATAGGGTGCGACGAGTACATTTATGACATTAATGTGTGTGTTTGAAGTCAGTGTGCACATAAAATGAGCAATATGGGAATATCTTAACCGCGATTTACCTGTGACAAAGTATATGGTATTCGCACGCAAGCAGCCCAGCTACCTGGAGGGATTAGACACCTGTGCAACTCTTGGGTATCTTTATTGAGGAAACGTTTCGCCACACAGTGGCTTCATCAGTCCATACAAAGGAGAAACTTGAAGAACAGGAGGAGAATGAGGTAATCAGTCCCTCAGCCTTGAGTCGATGTGGTCAGTCCATCAATCTTGAATAGAATACGGCATATGAGCGGAGAAGCAGCTTATAAACCGTAGACAGGGGAGGTGCAGCAGTCGTAGGTGGTGTCACATTTGTCCAATGTGGAAGTAGGTCGTGCCCAAGGGCACGATTCTATTCAAGATTAATGGACTGACCACATCGACTCAAGGCTGAGGGACTGATTACCTCATTCTCCTCCTGTTCTTCAAGTTTCTCCTTTGTATGGACTGATGAAGCCACTGTGTGGCGAAACGTTTCCTCAATAAAGATACCCAAGAGTTGCACATGTGTCTAATTCAACAACATGTCGGTTCTCTGAACCATTCATCTACATACCTGGAGGGAGTTCAGAGGGGTCAGCGCCCCCGCGGCCCTACCTCAAGGCCTGATCAACCAGGCTGTTATTGCTAGCCGCGCACAGTCCAACGAACGAAATGCAAACCAAGAATTGACTTAAACTATTCAGTGCTCTCTTGAAGACAGCAAGGGATCTATCGGTAATCTCCCTCATGTAAGATGGAATGCTCTTGGAAATTCTTGGGCCCCCTTACACTTGTGTTTTTTCACAGCACTCATGGCACCACCACTGGGGTTCAGTGAACCTTCTGCCGAGATTCATACTCTCGTAGGTAGTGATTTCTGTGTGCAGATTTGGAACCAGTTCCTCTAGGATTTTCCAGGTCTAAATTATGATGCATCTTTTTAGTCTGCATTCCAATGAGTACAGGTCAAGGGACTTCAAACGTTCCCATTAATTAAGATGCTTGACGTTCCGTGATTGTTATCTCTTTATTCTCTTGATCAACAATTGCATCTGCCTTAGAAGGGAGCTGTTAATATACAGCAGTATTCCAGCCTAGATAGAACACGTGTCTTAAATAGGATCATCATTGGCTTGGCATCCCTTGTTCTGAAGGTTCTCGTTATCCAACCCATCACTTTCCTCGTGGTTGTGCCAATTACTCTGTTATGATCTATGACAGTAAGATCCTGGAGTTACCTGGAGTTTACCTGGAGAGAGTTCCGGAGGTCAACGCCCCCGCGGCCCGGTCTGTGACCAGGCCTCCTGGTGGATCAGAGCCTGATCAACCAGGCTGTTACTGCTGGCTGCACGCAAACCAACGTACGAGCCACAGCCCGGCTGGTCAGGAACCGACTTTAGGTGCTTGTCCAGTGCCAGCTTGAAGACTGCCAGGGGTCTGTTGGTAATCCCCCTTATGTATGCTGGGAGGCAGTTGAACAGTCTCGGGCCCCTGACACTTACTGTATGGTCTCTTAACGTGCTAGTGACACCCCTGCTTTTCATTGGGGGGATGTTGCATCGTCTGCCAAGTCTTTTGCTTTCGTAGTGAGTGATTTTCGTGTGCAAGTTCGGTACTAGTCCCTCTAGAATTTTCCAGGTGTATATAATCATGTTCTTCCCGCCTGCGTTCCAGGGAATACAGGTTTAGGAACCTCAAGCGCTCCCAGTAATTGAGGTGTTTTATCTCCGTTATGCGCGCCGTGAATTCACGGTTCTCTGTACATTTTCTAGGTCAGCAATTTCACCTGCCTTGAAAGGTGCTGTTAGTGTGCAGCAATATTCCAGCCTAGATAGAACAAGTGACCTGAAGAGTGTCATCATGAGCTTGGCCTCCCTAGTTTTGAAGGTTCTCATTATCCATCCTGTCATTTTTCTAGCAGATGCGATTGATACAATGTTATGGTCCTTGAAGGCGAGATCCTCCGACATGATCACTCCCAGGTCTTTGACGTTGGTGTTTCGCTCTATTTTGTGGCCAGAATTTGTTTTGTACTCTGATGAAGATTTAATTTCCTCGTGTTTACCATATCTGAGTAATTGAAATTTCTGATCGTTGAACTTCACATTGTTTTCTGCAGCCCACTGAAAGATTTGGTTGATGTCCGCCTGGAGCCTTGCAGTGTCTGCAATGGAAGACACTGTCATACAGATTCGGGTGTCATCTGCAAAGGAAGACACGGTGCTGTGGCTGACATCCTTGTCTATGTCGGCTATGAGGATGAGGAACAAGATGGGAGTGAGTACTGTGCCTTGTGGAACAGAGCTTTTCACCGTAGCTGCCTCGGACTTTACTCTGTTGACGACTACTCTCTGTGTTCTGTTAGTGAGGAAATTATAGATCCATCGACCGACTTTTCCTGTTATTCCTTTAGCACGCATTTTGTGCGCTATTACGCCATGGTCACACTTGTCGAAGGCTTTTGCAAAGTCTGTATATATTACATCTGCATTCTTTTTGTCTTCTAGTGCATTTAGGACCTTGTCGTAGTGATCCAATAGTTGAGACAGACAGGAGCGACCTGTTCTAAACCCATGTTGCCCTGGGTTGTGTAACTGATGGGTTTCTCTTGACATTTTCAATCCTAAGTTCTTCACGTTAGATTTTCACTCTACTGAGTGATGAGAATTAGTTTTACATTCTGTTTTAGCTTTATTCCCCCACAAGATTTTTATAATGGAGTAACTGAAATTTGTCTTCATTGAATATTGTATTGTCCTCTGAGGCCCACTGAAAAACTGTTTATATCTGCTTGGAGGTTTGAAGTGTTCTCATTGTTAATTCTAGGATGATATGGTGTTATGATTTACGTCTGACATAAGGATGAGGGCGAGGACTGTGCCTAAGGAACAGAGCTCTATGGCACTTTCTGACTTAACTGTTTACTATTGCTCTTTGCTTTAGAAATTTACAAAAAAATTATCTGCCCACTTTTCTAGTTATTCCTTTCGCTCGATTTTGTGGGTTGCTGCTTCACAGTGACCGAGTGAGTGATCAACTACAGTCATGTTTGTGGCTCACAGACATGGATAATCAATCTCTCTCTCGCCCCCCCCCTCTCTCTCTCTCTCTCTCTGTTTTTCTCCTTTTCTCTTCTCTTTTTTTTCTTTCTCTTTCCTTTTCTCTTTTTTTCTTTTTCTCTTTCTCTCTCTCTCTCTCTCTCTCTCTCTCTCTCTCTCTCTCTCTCTCTCTCTCTCTCTCTCTCTCTCTCTCTCTCTCTCAGTCTCTCTCTCTCCTCTCTCTCCTCTCTCTCTCTCCTCTCTCTCTCTCCTCTCTCTCTCTCCCCTCTCTCTCTCTCCTCTCTCTCTCCCTCTCTCTCCCCTCTCTCCCTCTCTCTCCCCTCTCCCCCCTCTCCCCTCTCTCCCCTCTCTCTCCCCCCTCTCTCTCTCCCCCCTCTCTCCCCCCTCTCTCTCTCTCTCTCCCCCCTCTCTCTCCCCTCTCTCTCTCTCTCTCCCCTCTCTCTCCCCCCTCTCTCTCCCCCCTCTCTCCCCCCCCTCTCCCCCCTCTCTCTCCCCCTCTCTCTCCCCCCTCTCTCTCCCCTCTCTCTCTCTCTCTCCCCTCTCTCTCCCCCCTCTCTCTCCCCCCTCTCTCTCCCCCCTCTCTCTCCCCCCCTCTCTCTCGCCCCTCTCTCTCTCTCTCTCTCCCCCTCTCTTTTAAAGCAAGGATGTTACATTTTAAAGCCTCCTTATTTTTAAGAAGGGAAGTTACTGATGTTTTAACCAGGTGTCCGCATCTCCTGACACCATGGTCCTCAGCTGCCTGATGCAATCATAAAAATGCTAGGATCTGCTTTACACAGCATTGGAAAGTAAGGAATGTCCACTAGGAATTTTTATTGACCTAAGAAAAGCTTTTGACACAGTAGACCACGACATCCTACTCCACAAACTTGATCACTACGGTATAAGAGGCCATGCGCTTGCTTATTTCAAATCTTACATTACTAATAGGTATCAGTACGTCACCATTAAAGACACAGCATCAGCAACACGGCCACTTGATACTAGAGTTCCGCAGGGAAGTGTCCTTGGTCCCCTGCTCTTCCCCATATACATCAATGACCTTCCAAACGTATCCCAACACCTGAAACCCATTCTCTTTGCTGATGACACGACTTATGTCATCTCTCACCCTAATCTTGCCACCCTCAACACCATTGTGAATGAGGAGCTGATTAAAATATCGACTTGGATGACAGCCAATAAACTTACGCTTAACACTGACAAAACCTACTATATTATGTTTGGTAGCAGAGCAGGAGATGCACAAATTAACATTAAGATTGACAACACTCTAATTACCAGAAATAAAGGGGGAAAATTCCTAGGCTTATACCTTGACAACAACCTGAATTTCAGCACCCATATCCAGCATATAGCCAAAAAAGTATCCAAAACGGTTGGGATCCTCTCCAAGATACGATACTACGTGCCGCAAAATGCCCTTCTCACACTATACCACTCACTTATTTATCCATACCTCACCTATGCTATTTGTGCTTGGGGATCAACTGCAGCAACACACCTAAAGCCAATAATAACCCAACAAAAAGCTGCAGTAAGAATAATCACTAAATCCCATCCCTGGCAACACACCCCCCCACTCTTCATAGATCTAAACTTACTCCCAGTTCAGTACATCCACACTTACTACTGTGCAATCTACATCTACAGGGCCTTAAACTCTAATATCAACCTTGACCTAAAACGCTTTCTTGATAGTTGTGACAGAACCCACAGGCATAACACCAGACACAAACATCTCTACGACATTCCCCGTGTCCGACTAAACCTTTACAAAAATTCAATGTATGTCAAAGGCCCTAAAATCTGGAATACCCTACCTGAGAACTCTAGAACTGCAGACACATTCATCACCTTCAAAACTACCATTAGAAAACATCTTAACTCCCTGATACACCCCGTCAACTAATTACATGAATACCACCTGGTGGTTCACACTTACACTCACTCCTCATTTGACGTAAACAGAAATATTAATCTCAGTCTTAAAATAATGAATCCTGTGATACTCCAATACTGAAACTATGTACTGTGCCAAAACAAAAGCATTCACATTGCTAAACTCACAAACTAGTATTTAGTCACTTAGCCATAATACCAACTTACCTCATGGTGGTCTGGTGGCTAAAGCTCCCGCTTCACACACGGAGGGCCCGGGTTCGATTCCCGGCGGGTGGAAATTCCGACACGTTTCCTTACACCTATTGTCCTGTTCACCTAGCAGCAAATAGGTACCTGGGTGTTAGTCGACTGGTGTGGGTCGCATCCTGGGGGACAAGATTAAGGACCCCAATGGAAATAAGTTAGACAGTCCTCGATGACGCACTGACTTTCTTGGGTTATCCTGGGTGGCTAACCCTCCGGGGTTAAAAATCCGAACAAAATCTTATCTTATCTTATCCGTATGCCCGAAATGCCTAGCCATGCTAAGCGTTCTAGTGGTACACTCTGTAATCACAATTTTACTACATGTAAACCAAACAATAACCAAATTTCTGTAAACTCAGCATTGTAATCCTTATAGAGAATAAACTTTGATTGATCTAACATACGTGTAAATTTTACCTTATTCCTAGTAATGACCCTCGTATTGTAGATAGTCTTAATGACCCTCGTGTAGTAGATAGTCTTTTTAGTATGATAATAAGATGTTATCTTCATTATAGAATAATAAGAAAATATTATAACCTTTATATTATAATAATAAGGTAAAAGGACCCCAATGGAAATAAGTCACTCTGTCTGACTTTTTTGGGTTATCCTACGTTCTCTACACATATGCTGCTATGTATGATAATTCTATGTAACTGTATTTGTGTATACCTGAATAAACTTACTTACTTACTTACTTTCCATGTTTGGAATTCGATATATTTCTTACCTCGTTCCATAGAATATAAAACAGGTGCTTTTACTTGTTAAACCATTGAATTTACAGACTAAGCTGAAAGGCGTTAATCTGCCGCGTCTCAATGCAAAGCCCAGCTCTGAGGTATACTGTCCATCCCTAGGATTGCCATTCACAACAGTCGAGTTACACCCGGGTACTTATTGTACCTAGTTTACATGTAGGTGAGGTACAGCAGGTGCGAGGAGACTTGCCTATACATCTCAACTTCTCGGAAATTAGCCCGGGTCCTTCACTTGTGAGCCAAACATGCTTCCATTTGGGGCGATCGCCATAATTCTGAGGGGGTTTATTGTGATCAATCAAGACACTTGTACATTTTCCCACTCGGATATTTTATCTGTGCTTGCTGGAGTTCTTTCAGTGCCTACGATTTATGTTTACTGAATTTGTCTTCTGGATCTGTTGTGTGACATCAATATACCTGGAGAGGGTTTCATGGGGATCAACACCCCCGTGGCCCGGTCTGAAACCAGTGGTAGTAAGCTTGGCTCGAAATACCTATAAACTCTGGCTCAGTTCCGGGGCTGGCCGGGAAGTATGAGAATCTCCTCTTAACTAGCTGCCCGCTGACCTAGCAGCAAATAGATACAAAGGACTGTTGTGGGTCACATCCTCGGGTAAAACTCCATTGCTGGGTTTATCCTCGGTGATTGTCCTAGGCCAAGGTATTGGAAACGTCTCTTAATATCCATGCTGATATGCAAGACTGACTTAGTAACATAATGTAACACATAATGATGCTGTCTGGGTTTATGTTACCCATTTTAACTAGTCACTGGCCTGTGATTTATGATGTTCACCTCCCGTGGGGTAAGCCTCGCCCGTTCTGTGACAGATTACCCTTTTATTTTCAATATCTCGTTTTCTTATATAAAGTCTTACAGAAAACAAAACTTGTTTGGGGTAAACTTAGACCCAATATGCAACTTTCCATGAAACTAACTATGAAACGTTGAATGAATGTACTGTAGAATACTTAGCTCAAGTTTATCGGGAAAAAATGAATATAAGTCACTCCGACTTTTTCGGGTTATCCTGCTATGTATGATAATTAATGTAACTGAGTACCTTAATAATCTTACTTAACAAGGTTAAGCATGTTTCCCTGTGAAGGATAATCTTGAGTGATCTACAATCATTTTTCCTCCTTTTTACCTAACCATCTTCAGAGCGTTTTCTTAATTATTATAGCAAAGAGTAATTAGTATAATTATTATCCTTAGAATGACCTAAAGGCGCGACCTGTGGTCAAGGTATTCGGAAAGAAAAAACTTAAACTCAAATTAGAACTCAAAATTTAAAAAAAAAAAAAGGTTATTGGTAGAACACGAGAAAAAATAAATAGTATCACACGAAGATAAAATAATCTGCATTAATACAAAAACTCATCGAATGGATTTATTCGATGTAGCGACTTCTGAAAAGAGGACGCCATGATTATTGTATACATTGATTTTTCACCTCATATTGCTGATGTTTGTCGTTAATAGCTTAAATGAGACTCAGAGGGAGGGGAGAGAAAAGCCATGGGTCCACACGACTGGTGTGGACAAGAGGAGAGGAAGGAGGTGGAATTATAAGAAATAAAATAAGGATGCCAAGAAGAGGACTCGGTATTAGAACGTCCGGAAAGCGCTGGGGTAAAAAGGTTTCCTCCAAGGAAGATGGGCACAGATCAGATGCCTTGAATCAAGAGTCCTCCACTAGCTTTGAGGCAGAGTGTACGTCAGGCGGAAGCCTAGAAGACGTACGACACTGACATCCACGTTTGTTACGGTGCGTGTGAAAATCCACGCTCGAAATTTCGGTGTATACCCCGCCCTACCAGACGCATGCCACTCGTCTTTTTTTATTATTATTATTTAGGCTACCGATAATGTTCCTCTGGATTCCCGACACGATGATAAGTAGGAAACAGCTTCATTACAAGAATATGACACAGACTGAGAGAAGTTCGCAGCTGTCAAAAAGTTTAGCAACATTGCTTCGGTATTTCCGGTGTTAGCTCGGCAGACAAGAGAAACAACTGTGGTGATGGACAGCTGTTGAAGTTCCAGTTCATGGAAGATATCACAGTAGACAGTACCACGGCATCCTACTCCACAAACTTGATCACTACGGTATAAGAGGCCATGCGCTTGCTTATTTCAAATCTTACATTACTAATAGGTATCAGTACGTCACCATTAAAGACACAGCATCAGCAACACGGCCACTTGATACTGGAGTTCCACAGGGAAGTGTCCTTGGTCCCCTGCTCTTCCTCATATACATCAATGACCTTCCAAACGTATCCCAACACCTGAAACCCATTCTCTTTGCTGATGACACGACTTATGTCATCTCTCACCCTAATCTTGCCACCCTCAACACCATTGTGAATGAGGAGCTGATTAAAATATCGACTTGGATGACAGCCAATAAACTTACGCTTAACACTGACAAAACCTACTATATTATGTTTGGTAGCAGAGCAGGAGATGCACAAATTAACATTAAGATTGACAACACTCTAATTACCAGAAATAATGGAAAATTCCTAGGCTTATACCTTGACAACCTGAATTTCAGCACCCATATCCAGCATATAGCCAAAAAAGTATCCAAAACGGTTGAGATCCTCTCCAAGATACGATACTACTTGCCGCAAAATGCCCTTCTCACACTATACCACTCACTTATTTATCCATACCTCACCTATGCTATTTGTGCTTGGGGATCAACTGCAGCAACACACCTAAAGCCAATAATAACCCAACAAAAAGCTGCAGTAAGAATAATCACTAAATCCCATCCCTGGCAACACACCCCCCCACTCTTCATAGATCTAAACTTACTCCCAGTTCAGTACATCCACACTTACTACTGTGCAATCTATATCTACAGGGCCTTAAACTCTAATATCAACCTTGACCTAAAACGCTTTCTTGATAGTTGTGACAGAACCCACAGGCATAACACCAGACACAAACATCTCTACGACATTCCCCGTGTCCGACTAAACCTTTACAAAAATTCAATGTATGTCAAAGGCCCTAAAATCTGGAATACCCTACCTGAGAACTCTAGAACTGCAGACACATTCATCACCTTCAAAACTACCATTAGAAAACATCTTATCTCCCTGATACACCCCGTCAACTAACTACACGAATACCACCTGGTGGTTCACACTTACACTCACTCACTCATTTGACCATAAACAGAAATATTAATCTCAGTCTTAAAATAATGAATCCTGTGATACTCCAATACTGAAACTATGTACTGTGCCAAAACAAAAGCATTCACATTGCTAAACTCACAAACTAGTATTTAGTCACTTAGCCATAATACCAACTTACCTCATAATTTGTAATATTTTACAATTAAGAATAAAACTAAGTATGCCCGAAATGCCTAGCCATGCTAAGCGTTCTAGTGGTACACTCTGTAATCACAATTTTACTACATGTAAACCAAACAATAACCAAATTTCTGTAAACTCAGCATTGTAATCCTTATAGAGAATAAACTTTGAAGTATGTGTATGATGTATATCAGATGCGCCACGCAGGTCAGTGGACAAGTCGAGGAGGTCATGAGGGGTATCTCAAGTAAAAGTAATGGTGGTGGCGGCGGAGCAAGAGGAATATTACTGAATATTGTAAAGACGACATTTCAGATCGCCGTTGCAAATAGGTAGAAACCGGAGCCATAATAAAGGAGTGTGTACGTAGATAATGAAATCCATAAACAGCACTAAAATACTTAGTTTTCCATATAAGTAAGATTTTCTTCTGTTTTTTAACCCAGGAGGGTTAGCCACCCAGGATAACCCAAGGAAGGCAGTGCAAGGGACTGTCTTATTTTCATTTTGGTCCTCAATCTTGTCCCCCAGAATGCGGCCCACACCGGTCGACTAACACCCAGGTACCTACCTGCTAGGTGAACAGGATAACAGGCGCAAGGAAACGCGTCGAAATGTTTCCACCCCGCCGGGCCCTCAGCGTGTGAAGCGAGAGGTTTGCCAGCCAGACCACGGGGCCCCATACTACGACAATATTACATTTGTATACAGCACCAAACCCTTGTGGGTAATTCAGGCTGTAGCAAACCCTTCTCTCGAAGTCATGGTTTTCTACCAGCCCAGCACGGAGAGAGAGAACACGTATTTCCAATGGATACAAATTAGTAACATGACGTCGTTCTCTGGTTGATAAACTGGAAATGTGCAAGTATAATTATAATCCTGATCTTTGGGAAAAGATGGATAAATTCAACTATTTTTCGGACACCGATCTACAGCTTCTCTTTGAATGAGTGAGAATCTTAGTGCCATCCCCAAGACTATCCGACAAAGGGTTAAAAAGGCAGATTGTAAAAGGGGACTATATGTATATATATAATTTCAAATGTATACACACACCTTAGCAGTAAGATAAATAATGTTCTAATGTCCTTTATATTTTTTATCTCGTACAATAAATAGTCAGTCTTATTGCTATTATTAAATTCGAATCTCTTGCCATTTTAAGCACTTATATATGCTTTTAATTGCTAATAAGCAGGAACAGTCTGGTTGATCAGGTCCTGATCCACCTAAAGGCCTGGTCTGGACCACACCGGGGGCCTGAACAGTTTACACAAGGCAGGATGGATCCATGAATTAATGTTATGCCAAATCCTGACCCCCATCATCTGCAAGTCACAGTAGAAATCTTGATTCGTTACACAGGTGACCCTTGGAACACACTCCAAGGTAGACTTTATTACTAACATAACACCAAAGTTTACGCTCCTTCGAATAATTCTTAGCTAATTTTGGCAACATGGATAATGCAAATTTAACTGTATACTACGCTGGCAAAGGCCTCTTGATCTAAAGAAGTGTATCTATTATCCCTTTCAACTGGATGAAGTCTGATTATTTCAGCATTCTCCAGGCGTTATACTGCCTTTATGGGCTTAGTCCTTCTACACTGATATAAGAAGAATAAATGCATGTATTAAATCTGACTCGCTACTGTCGTGTGTGTGAAGTTAGAGCCTCTGTAGTGTTCATCTTGGTCTATTGACTTCCGTGGCCAGGGATCAACATCTCATTTGTACATCATGTAGGTGAACTTCAGTAAACAATATCCCGTTAAACCTGACCAGTGTCTCCTGGGACATACTTCACCCAAGTGTCTGGGGGAAGAGAGTGGGTTATACACCCACTTGATAGGGAACCGGGGGAGGGGGGCAGTTTACCAGAAAGTTAAAAAAAATAAGCCATTCCAATAGCTACAGTATTTATATACAATGATTACATTAACAATCATTCACAACAGCTTACATCAGTGACTCGCGAAACAGGAAAAAACACAATTGCAAGCAAACCATGGAACGGGTGTATAGAAATATACTACTCTAGTTGGATGAATGTTTATCGAGCCAGCTGGCTCAGTGGTTAACGCATTGGCCTGTAAGTTTTAAGACACTTTTCCAATGGGTTCAACCTTCACCCGTTCCCTGGTTTGTTTGCATCAATGATTCGCAATACCTTGCAAAGCAATCATTTTATGGAATGATTCTATGCATAAAAGAATTTTTTTCTTATTAATTCTTCCCTTGTCTAGAGAGAGAGAGAGAATATAGTTAAACTTTTAATCAGTAATGGCGTGACTTGAGCGCCAATATTAAAATATTCTGCGTCGTGTTTGTGGTCACAATACTGTTGCCTGAACAACTAACAACTAGCCCACACTTTAGAATGGACACCTTAGATGACGTTTCGGTCCGTCATGAACCATTATCATAACACAATTAGACATAATGAGCCGAAACGTTTCCTGAATTTTCCTCTTTAGTGAGTTAATTGTCAATCTTTGCTATGTTACTTAATTTAAAAAAAAAAATTGTAAACGTTAGACGCCATATTGTAAAAATCATAAAGCATATTTGAATAAATTAATGATATACTATAAAGAATAATTATTTAATAAATGCTTCTGAAGTTCCTTGGTTAATATGTTATTTATGTTGCTAACGCGGGCACACTTTGACGGCTGATGGTTAGTACTGACAGCTTCAAGTTTGTCCCATATTGTGGCCAGGAGGTGGTCCAGTGACGACCCCAACACGTGCTGCTCCCACGACTCGAATATAACCTGTCGAAAGAGACGACAGATTAGAAGAATGACAGCGAAAGACACCTATTGGGGAAAATTTTTAAGTGGAGGTTTTGATACAGCCTTCAGTGGACACGGTCAAATTGATTTAGAAAAATGTGACTGCTGCTACAGCTAATAGTAATGATTTTTTTTTAAATAAATTTAACCTATTTAACCTATTCTTAACTAGACGCTTCTAGTTAAGAATACGTTAAATAGAAGCTCTTTATTTACTACCCTCTTCGGATTATAGCCATTTTTCCATAAACGAAAGATTAACATTGTTTCTCAGGACTATAAGACATTGATGGTATCTGAGCAATTTTAGGAGATACCCTCACTGTCAAACACCTGCATATTAACGATGCAGGCAGCTTTATAAAGTCGCGAAAGAGAAACCCTTCTCCCCTCCTTGCCTTCTGCCTCATTCATAGAACCGGTGACCCAGGGCGTCTGCATTTTATATATATATATATATATATATATATATATATATATATATATATATATATATATATATATATATATATATATAAACAAAAACACCTGCTTACATTGCATTCAGTTTGATGGTGAATTACTGAATTCTCTTCAAGCTCCTTTGAGTTAAATGTCGGCTTAAAATTAGTTGTAACTTTAAAGCTGAACGAAACTTTCAGAATTTAGCTAAACTAAGTAACTTATGGATAAAATGCTCGTTTTCAGTCAGGTTAAGTACCACTATATCTGTCCAGTAACCTGATGGATGACCATGTCTGCACAGAATTTTACACATAAAAGTTATGCTTTCTAAGAAAAAACTGGTTTTTAGTTTTACAATATCACTAAATTCACCTGATACTGCATCAAACGAAGGAAGAAACCTAATATGTCGAAATATTTATTTTTTATGCTGAATATTTAATTACAATGACGCACCTGATAACTGATTTAGAAAAAAAATTGTTATCTCATCGTTTTAACATTTTTTTTTTCATAAAAATCCTGACTAATAACAGTTCTATAAACTGTCGCCACAGCAGTAAAAATCAAATTGTATCCTCCTAGCAATACCAATAAATAACTAACAAATGATATCCCAACTATATTTTTTTTAATTACGTCCAATATAAATCAATTTGAGATACAACATAACAAAAGCTGAAATTTGTTTTGTGTAACTTAGAAAATTATGAATTGTTTACCGCATTTATATGCAAAACATGCACAAAAAATAAGTGATATCAATTGTGCAGGAATGAATGCATAGTCTATTTCAATATAAATGCAACCTTAATTTAAAAGAAAATCACGTCAGATGAAAATATAACTGCTCACTTGTAGTTTCATCTCTGCACCATTGACGAAGGCCATGGCATTGCCATGGAGGATGGAAACTCCATTTGTGGCTGCATGAGGACACATGTTGTAACCTTGCGAGCATTGGAATATCCGATAGTTCCATTCACAGCCCAGCTCGTACACCAGCTCGCCATACTGCGGGACAACGTAGAGTTAAATACCCAAGATAATAAGTAAAAATGTTGATTATCATAACGTACTTTCGGTAATATTAACGCACCTTTACTGTTTTACTGTTCACTTGCCTTTCATAAAAGATGAAATACTGTCTATGTAATAGCTGGTGTATACAGCGAGTTCAGTGAAAGTGACCAGCAAAGGCAGATCTGCCTGACCCAGTTCAGGTGCCTGACCTAGTTCAAGAGCCGCTGTAATGATTCTTTTTAACTGTAAGAGTTTAAACGGGTGATGCCTGACCTGAGCCAAGCACAACACTTGTGACCTGAGATACAGAATTAGGTCACCGTAACCATACACTAAAATAAACCAAAATTAAGTGGTGGTGGCGGCCCCGAGACGAGCCCCTGCAGTGCACCCCTCGCCACCTCCCGGAGTGCAGAAAGCCAACCTGTAAAATCACCAGACAAACTGTACAAATGAATAACCCTGTTGGCTCTCCTTCCTTCGCCAAGGACCCCATCGACGCACTCATTCTTTCTAGCCATTCTTTCCGGGAGAGTGGTATCCTGACAGCAGTGATAAGTGTCATGAGTCCATGGCCTTGTACTGTAATTGAAAACCAGAAGTTGGTTAACCTGGTTGTGACCTTTTATTTTATTTTACCCGGATCTCCACTGACCAGGTCACATCCTCCGCAACTCCATAACTGTAGACCTGAACTTTTCCTCTGTAAGACTTCGTCAGTATTATTGAAATGTCAGACTCAGCCTATTCTCCTTAGTAAACAACCTCTATTGACAGAAGTTCGGAATGGCAATAGGATCACCACTCATTGCTCTCTTGGCTATCATTTATCTGAAACATCTTGAGAAGGATCATTTCAAGGATATCATGCCCTAACACATGTGGCTAAAATGTATAGATATATTGGTTGCAGAAACAAAATATAATTTTCACAGACAAAAGATGCTTCAATCTCACCGAGGACAAAATATCGACTGAGTCAAACCTTCCCTCCAGTTCATTGTGGAGATAGAACAGAAAATGGACGATTCCTTACTCTTCCTAGTTATATTGCTCATTAAAGGTGGTGACATTCTGAAGCACAAGGTTTGCAGGAAATGCACTGAGGACTTTTTACCAAATCAAAAATATGATAAGCACAAATTTCTTCCATCGTGACCTCAGGATATGCAGTGACGAGTTTCTACGTGTAGAAACTCGTCACAATCACAATCTTATTTAACTTTCTAAATGACTAAGAGAAAACTAGACAGTAATTACATTGTATCTAGATTTTCTTACCTTATGAAAGAGTATATTAAGAATATCTTGATCAGCTAGTTTGATCTTCTTTTTGTATTTGTCGAACATCTTCATATTTGCAGCAGTCCAGCCTTCAGAAAACTTTCTCATTCTAGTGATATTCATGTGCATGATCCCGGCGTTGAGTCCAGTTTTACCATAGAAAGGCACCTAGGATAAAATTATTATTTTAAATGATTACAAGTTACGTCATTAATATAAACTTTTAATCTCTGCATTATTTGCTAAACAATAAGATCAATAGGATCAAGCAACAATTCCAGTTAGAATGGAAGGAGTAAAAGTAAGACAGCACCGACAGAATTACTTGATTCCTCTGTATTGCATCGAGTGCATTAGTGAAGGGGATACTCCCAGAGCAGCACTTGAGAGGCTCTTTAAAAATTAAGGTTCCAAAACTTATCAAATGTGCAACGCAGTAGTTGACAAAGACCACAAACATTTCTATTGATATTGCCCCGTTGTGGGGAAACTAGTTTCAACGATGCTCAATATTGTCAAAGCTCGCCTCGCAGTGATACGGGCGCTACGTACTGGACACTTCCTTTTAGTTATCCCTGAGTCCTCCTTAAGCACTCGCCCTGAAACTCTGGCCATTCACGTTGGTGGAATCTGTCGCTTTGCTGACCATATTCTCACCGAACACCGATGTATCTACAGGAGCGTGACACCAGACCGATATGGACTCAATGGTTATATCTGCCCTAGTCGAGAAGGAAACTATGCAAGATAAAAGAGCTTAATGATATTAAGCGAAGTCTTGCCACAACTAGTTGGCCATCAGAAATGGAACCAGACTTGACGGCAGGCGGAAGTGCCAGGATAGTTACCATGTAATGTACCCTGGAAGGACACTATGCGGTTGGCATGGGGCTACACACGCGAGTTTACAGTAACCGGCACTTTGACACACACACACACACACACACACACACACACACACACACACACACACACACACACACACACACACACACACACGCACACACACACGCTCACACACACGCTCACACACACGCTCACACACACGCTCACACACACGCTCACACACGCTCACACACACGCTCACACACACGCTCACACACACGCTCACACACGCTCACACACGCTCACACACGCTCACACACGCTCACACACGCCCACACACTGTCAGGTGAAAAAATGCCTTTTCCAGACGCTCACGTCACTGAACTAACTTCTTGGATCATTGTAAATAAGACTAACCTTGTTTTTCCTGGTTCCATAATGGTATAAGCATGGTGCCATGGCTGCTAACTGAACATCATTAAACTTTCGGAACTCCTGCCATAGTTGCTCTGGCGGCCGTAGAAACACCAAGTCGGTATCAATGTATATTGCGGCATCGAGTTTGGGAAACATATCAGGCAGGAAGAGTCTCTCTGTGGCACACACACGGAACATAGATCGCATATCTTCTCTGTCAGCGGGGTACCACACATCACGATATTCAAAGATTACCCGCTTTTTGTACACCTGGGGCCAGGATGAAGTGGTATTTACGAACCGGAGAAAGAACTTCTTAGAGTCTGCCACCACAATAAACCTGACAATGAGAGTTAAACTTTGAAAGTCATATTATTACATCTTATGGTCGGTATCCAAAAATGATTACATAAGCACATCCTGGATAGATCTGTCATTTCAGCAGAGCCTTCAACATAGGAGGGATGTGGGTGGCCTTACTGTTATGTACAAGGTCAATATTGTCAAAGTACCACACTTGGATCCACTTCGAGGACAGCGTGAAACAAGCTTTTATGCCACAAGACGGGCAGAAAGCAGCAACTTCACTCTGGCTGTACCCTTCTCCAGAACATCACTCCATCTGAGATCATATATACCCAGGATGACTCGAGTATGGAACACATTCGTACAGCATAATGATGTCAACGAGATAAAGTCAGTTGAGCACATGAAAATGCTGGCCCACAGATGGCTCCAACTTCATCCTGTTTCCTACTTGTATGTCTCATAATAATAAAAATGCTTTCAATTGAGCTGATGTAGGTAACAGCTCTTAGCTTGCCAATAAAGTTAGGAATCCTTAACCTGAAAATAGCTTGTCAATAAAGCTAGGGATCCTTAACCTTGTCAAACCCTGTGAAAAAAAAAAGCCCAAGGACTAGGCCTCAACATTTTAGTGCTAAGCACGTTACAGAACTGTTTACAAATTTATTGAGCAGAATCAATAACACTTAGCTCGTCAGTGACTTATTCATGTAGTCTCTGGACATCATCATAAACTATCACCTGGGATAGGGCTGTCGTTCATAGTTTTATTATGCAATAAGAGACTCGGAAATATTTACGATGACTGCTGAAAGCTAACATTAAAAGAGATGTAATTAATAATGAGAAAATTTATACAAGGTGTTTGATATCTGTTATATACTGGCACTTCAATGTATATGCTGTTACGAATAATTATGTAAATTATTTCAATAGAACAGGAAGAACGTATGTATACTACCGTAATTAAATATTATATGACCTTTTCTAACATCTTTGTTCCACCAATGTATATTTTAAGCTGTGTATGATGCATAATAAATCATAAATATATGTAAATTTAAATATTACTGTGTATATATATATATATTGGCCACTTTATTAGGTATATATGTATACCTGCTCGTTAATGCAAATATTTAATCAGCCAATCACGTGGCAGCACCTTAATGCCTAAAAGCATGCAGTCATGGTTCAGTTGTTCAGAACAAACATCAGAATGGGAGAAATGTGAACTAAGTGACTGACCGTGGAATGATTGTTGGTGCCAGACAGATGGGGTGGTTTGAGTATCTCAACCTCCTCATCTCCTGGTATTTTCCACGCAAAACATCCACTGACCGGAATTTGTGACTGAATGGCCAGACTGGTTCAAGCTGACAGGAAGGCAACAGTACTCAACTAACCACACGTTACAACAGTGATATGCAGAAGAGCATATCTGAACGCACAACACGTCGTATCTCGAAGTGGATGGACTACATCAGAAGACCACACAGGAAACTGGGGCTACAGTGGACACTGGTTCACCAAAACTGGACAGTTGAAGATTGGAAAAACGTCTTCTGGTCTGGCTAATCGCAATTTCTGCTGTGATACCTGGAGTTACCTGGAGAGAGTTCCGGGGGTCAACGCCCCCGCGGCCCGGTCTGTGACCAGGCCTCCTGGTGGATCAGATCCTGACCAACCAGGCTCTTACTGCTGGCTGCATGCAATCCAACGTATGAGCCACAGCCCGGCTGGTCAGGTACCGACTTTAGGTGCTTGTCCGGTGCCTGCTTGAAGACAGCCAGGGGTCTATTGGTAATCCCCCTTATGTATGCTGGGAGGCAGTTGAACAGTCTCGGGCCCCTGACACTTATTGTATTGTCTCTTAACGTGCTAGTGACACCCCTGCTTTTCATTGGGGGGATGTTGCATCGTCTGCCGAGTCTTTTGCTTTCATTGTGAGTGATTTTCGTGTGCAAGTTCGGTACTAGTCCCTCTAGGATTTTCCAGGTGTATATAATCATGTATATCTCCCGCCTGCATTCCAGGGAGTACAGGTTCAGGAACTTCAAGCGCTCCCAGTAATTGAGGTGTTTTATCTCCGTATATGCAGCAAGTAGCGTCAGAATGTGGTAGAATGGGAAATTCCCGCAGCATGAATGTGTAGCCGAAAAATGTGCAACTGCTTGATACTATCATATCAACAATGACCAGGATCTCTAAGGAATGTTTCCAGCACCCTCTTGAATCCATACCACGAAGAATTAAACTTCTGTGGAGGCAGAAGGGGGGGACACCCTACCCGGTACTAAAAGGGTGTACCTAATAAAGTGGCCACTGTGTGTGTGTGTGTGTGTGTGTGTGTGTGTGTGTGTGTGTGTGTGTCAGTAAACAAAAAGATGGACAGGGGGACTGAATTGTGGTTCAATTCAGTTTCCGAATCTTTTCTATTAACTCAGTAGCTCAGTAGTAGAGCGCTGGACGTGCCAATCCCACGACCACAGTTCAATCCCTCCGTCCATCTTTATTCATTTACAGTCGTTTATTGCTATCTAAAGAGTTCATATATTGAGTGTTTACTTTGTTTTAAATATTTACAGTATCCTTCACCGATAGCGTACAGGTGGCACGCGACCTTAATGACCCCTCACGTAGTAGATAGGCTTTAAACCTAAAATAAACCAATTAAAACAAATGCAAGTTAAAACACTCGTTTCTGAAACTGATTAACAGTTCTCAGTAAGGAAACTTTCAACTCAAACTTTTCTCATGATTAACCTATTAATTCTGGAGATGTAGGTTGATCTTTTTTTTTATTATTCACCCAGATGGTTCCTTCATGGATAGAAACAGAAGTAACCTAGTTGATGAATGGCTGTTAATATAACAGTTAACTGTCAATCGAGAAATAAATGCTTGCTCATGATGATACTAACAAACTTGTTAAATATAAGGAAAAACACTCCTACACTCTGCTGAGAAGCGTCAAGATTTGCTAAAATGTTCTGGCATTTACATAAAGTGCATTTTCTTAAGATATTTACTACACAAACTGCATTTAGAGAAAGAGCACTAGGTGCTCTCTTCCACCTCTGATACCTGACTGCAAAGTAATTTGGCTTATTTCGTTATAAATTTGGCTGTCGACAAATTTATAACCAAATGTATGTCACCTGTAAAAGCCAAGCTATCCATATTTTAGGTATTAAAATATTACAAAGATCTGAATATACATTGAGAATTATACACCTGTCTGTGTATATGTCCTGTTGGTCACCTGAGAACAGATGTTGAAAGTGCTGCAGCAGACTTCAGCATGACAGCTGCCTGGCGCAGTTGTCTGGCAATATCAGAGGCTGTCTTCCCACCCTGATTGTCATTCGGTTTACCTGAAAAACACGAGTAATTTAAATTACCACTCATTCATCTTGAATGCCAATGAAGACATAAGTTAATTCCTATTTCATTACCTTTCCTTGAATGTTAAGTTATCACACTGCGGCGGCTTTCCTTTTTTTTAGTTTTTAATTGTGTCATTTTTGCAAATGTGTGATGTGCCGTTTAAATTTATAATCTCGGCGTAAAAATAACTCCAGCACTCATAGACTGAAACTTCTACAGCTACTATACCCACATTGGAACACTTATCTAGATCCTCAAAGCCCTCATTAAGCCTCTGATTACCTTGTTAGTAAAAACATCGTGTGAGGGAGTATGGCGTGGAAAAAATCGTCCTGTGTGACGGAATATGACAGGAAAAATTGTGTGATGTAACATGACAAGAAAAGTCATTCTATGTGATGGAGTACAACAGGAAAAAATCTTGTATAATGTGTTATGTCTGAAGGGAAAATTCATTCTGTGACGGCTGGCCACACAATGTGATGTTTCATATAAAACCTTTCAAGTTAAAGCCCCTGTTCTGGTGAAGAGCTTTTGATCCAGGAAACTTGAGTTACCCCTTCCCTTGGCTTTACCCCGATTACACCCACTTTAGACCGCTACATGACCCATAAGGTTTAGAGTTTCCCCATGAATATAATATAAGGTTTAGAGTCCCCATGAATATAATATAAGGTTTAGAGTCTCCCCATGAATATAATCCTAATATAAAAGAGGTGTTGATAATCTCAAATGTCTTTTTCTAATCAGTGAAGCTTATCAAAACATCTAACAGAAGAATTCTGCCTGATAACAAAACACAAGTTCTATAAGTTTCTTAAATTACAGAGTGATACAAGTTGATTAACAACTTATTTCTGAACATAAACTATGACATAAATCATCAATTTACCTTCACATAATATGATGAAGAATGTTATTTCTGCTGTGCCTTTATTGTGGAGACCAACACCTGTAATGGGAGTAACACTATGATCAGCTTCCATGGAGTACTTAACACTGCATTGCTCAAAATCTACACTTCCAAGGAGCTTTCAAGAAAAAGAAACTAAATTAATTCAGATGCTACTTGAAACCTCTTTTTCAGAGGTCATTAGCACCAATCTTCGGTTCACTTGGTTACAAGTAAGTATGGATTAAAGCAAACTCTCAGTGCATATACACAAAAGATCGACCCCCACTGTATTTAGACGACCATCCTCGCCACCATGACAGACACTACTCTGAAGCCCCAGCAGTATGCTTACTGAAGACTCTACCAGTTCCATCACCTTAAAAAATATTTCAAGACCACATTTTATGGAGCAAAAGAAAATTAATGTGTAGCATCATCAACAAGCCTTATTTTCTTAAATTTTGGATAAAGGTTTACTTTGATAATTGATTAATAGACCATTTAAAAACTTTGGAACGTTCATTTTGAGCCTCATGATATACACTAAGAGGTATTTATACACAACTTTGACGCCTTAATCTATGGATTAAAGTATTTCTCATATTAACGTCTACGTGGATTAATGGCTTTCGTGTAGTTAAGTGTTAAACTTGCTGAACTAAAACAAATAGTTTTAATATCTGTCAATATTCAGTAAACATCTTATTTGCCACACAAATTAGAATTGTACTGGAAAACGAAGGCTTTTTTTTTTTTTTCAAAATGTATTTGCTAGTTACTGTCGACTCTCAAAGAAAGGAAGCGATAAGTATCTGCCTGCAAAGAAACATTTGTCATTGTCTGGTATATGAAGGGATTAATTCTTATTGTCTGGTATTATCTGACGGGAATACAAACCATACCACGAGCGGGCATAGAACCCGCGGTCAGAGAGTCATAAAACTCCAGACCGACGTGTTAGGGAATACTTACCACTGTCCGGAGCTATGTGAAGGGAACTTCTAAGAAATTCCTCTACATTTTCTTTCCCAGCAAAGTTGTGTCTGACGAAGACTAGAATAATGACTACGTATAAGATCACAAGATATGGCATCACCTGTCCTCTCGTGCGAATCTGTAATTAAACATCAACAAGCTCATTAGAAAAGGCTAAGCTATGGTACTCATTAACAGAAATGTTCAAGAAGTACTTCAGGCTGTCAGAATAAAATTCCTTCTACATTATTTTCATATCAAAATTAGTGATATTTTCTGACGTCTACAGTTAAGCTAGAAGTTGCATCTCGAACCTCAAGCTTTCACTGCTCACTCAGATATGGCCAGCCTGAGAAAGCTTACTGTAAAACTAAATAATTCACGTTAAGCGCTAAACCCGTGTGGGTCATTCAGCACAAGATGTGGTGGGGGTTTGATCCTCCGTCTGCTGACTGCGAGACAGACGCTCTTCCTCTTTGTACTCACCTGTTTGTTAAAAAGCTTACTGTGAGCCAATTTCTTCTGAGTTATACACTAATCTGATTGAAGTAGGCATAAACTAATTCACATCTCTTAGCCGGACTGCATCTATCATATTTTCTTTAAAAATTGTATTAACTCTGTGACATTGATTCCCCTCAAGGAAGGTTCCTTGATGTTGGTGAGGGGCTCTTGATTTAGGGAATTGGATCTGTGTTCCAGTTTCCCAAATTAAGCCTGAATGCCTTCCACATCCCCCCCCCTAGGCGGTGTATAATCCTCTGGGTTTAGCGCTTCCCCCTTGATTATAATAATAATAATAATGTGACATTGATTGTATGCCCATGCCACAAGTATTTTTAAAATTAAAAAAAAAAAAAACAACGTTCGTGGCGTCTCGCCTTTAATACCTAATTTATCGTGTATAATTTTTCTCACAATAAGTTAGCACCTATCACCTCGTCTTGTATCTTTCTCTACCAGTGCCACTATTGCATTTGTGCTCTAGTGTAAACAACTCTGGGGTGTGTGTGTGTGTGTGTGTATGTATACACTCGCCTATTTGTACCCACCTATTTGTGGTTTCAGGGGTCGATTCATAGCTCCTGGCCCCGCTTCTTCACTGATTAATACTGGATCCTCTCTCTCCCTGCTCCATGAGCTTTATCAAACCTCGTCTTAAAACTATGTATGGTTCCCGCCTCCACTACGTCACTTTCTAGGCAATTCCACTGCCTGACAACTCTATGACTGAAGAAATACTTCCTAACATCCCTTTGACTCATCTGAGTCTTCAGCTTCCAATTGTGACCTCTTGCTTCTGTGTCCCATCTCTGGAACACTCTCTCTTTGTCCACCTTGTCTATTCCGCGCAGTATTTTATATGTCGTTATCATGTCTCCCCTGACCCTCCTGTCCTCCACTGTCGCCAGTATGTGTGCGCGCGCGCGCGCACGCGCTGGTGTAGAAAGCGGAACCATGTTCAGCAAACTGAGTAAAAATAATACTGAAGATTTTTTATCACTTCTCAGTTTGGGTTACCCAGGGGGAAGGTGCATGTATTACTACCCAGAGGTGGGGTGCATGTATTACTACCCAGAGGTGGGGTGCATGTATTACTACCCAGTGGTGGGGTGCATGTATTACTACCCAGTGGTGGGGTGCATATTGCGTAATCCAACAGTGTGATGCATATTCTGCTATCCAGTGATGGGGAGGGATGGGAGAGGTCAGTGGGTGTAACCACCAGATGTGTGATGGGCATGTAGACGTCAGTATCTCTCTCACAGCCCCATTAACATTTGTTGTGAAGGGATTCCTTATGAAAGATAACCCATCCTTTGCTCTCTCCACCTCCAGAAAAAAAATGGTTGGAATTCCTCCCGTAGTGATAATATAGCATTTATTGTGGTGGAGACGGAAAAAAAAATAGAAAAGCTAGATACAGCGATTGATAAACAAGGGTGGAGGTCGACCGTTCGTCATTGTAGGAGTGCCAGCAGTTTACCTGGAGAGAGTTTCGGGGGTCAACGCCCCCGCGGCCCGGTCTGTGACCAGGCCTCCTGGTGGATCAGCCCCTGATCAACCAGGCTGTTGCTGCTGGCTGCACGCAAACCAACGTACGAGCCACAGCCCGGCTGATCAGGAACTGACTTTAGGTGCTTGTCCAGTGCCAGCTTGAAGACTGCCAGGGGTCTGTTGGTAATCCCCCTTATGTGTGCTGGGAGGCAGTTGAACAGTCTCGGGCCCCTGACACTTATTGTATGGTCTCTTAACGTGCTAGTGACACCCCTGCTTTTCATTGGGGGGATGGTGCATCGTCTGCCAAGTCTTTTGCTTTCGTAGTGAGTGATTTTCGTGTGCAAGTTCGGTACTAGTCCCTCTAGGATTTTCCAGGTGTATATAATCATGTATCTCTCCCTCCTGCGTTCCAGGGAATACAGGTTTAGAAACCTCAAGCGCTCCCAGTAATTGAGGTGTTTTATCTCCGTTATGCGCGCCGTGAAAGTTCTCTGTACATTTTCTAGGTCGGCAATTTCACCTGCCTTGAAAGGTGCTGTTAGAGTGCAGCAATATTCCAGCCTAGATAGAACAAGTGACCTGAAGAGTGTCATCATGGGCTTGGCCTCCCTAGTTTTGAAGGTTCTCATTATCCATCCTGTCATTTTTCTAGCAGATGCGATTGATACAATGTTATGGTCCTTGAAGGTGAGATCCTCCGACATAATCACTCCCAGGTCTTTGACGTTGGTGTTTCGCTCTATTTTGTGGCCAGAATTTGTTTTGTACTCTGATGAAGATTTAATTTCCTCATGTTTACCATATCTGAGTAATTGAAATTTCTCATCGTTGAACTTCATATTGTTTTCCGCAGCCCACTGAAAGATTTGGTTGATGTCCGCCTGGAGCCTTGCAGTGTCTGCAATGGAAGACACTGTCATGCAGATTCGGGTGTCATCTGCAAAGGAAGACACGGTGCTGTGGCTGACATCCTTGTCTATGTCGGCTATGAGGATGAGGAACAAGATGGGAGCTAGTACTGTGCCTTG
>NC_091312.1:22183599-22211099 GCF_038502225.1 Cherax quadricarinatus
GCTGATTAGCGTGACAAGGTTAGTATTTAAATTTATAAGTAAGATGAATATCTCATATAATTTTCCCCATCCCCTGAAATACTGGCTACAGAGGGTACAAGAAGAAACCTACAGGGATGAGATTAAATTAATGATGGACGGAAAAATTGTGAAAGGCTCAATAATAGAAAAGCTGGGGCTGTATTTAGAGGATGATGTAATTAGGTGCAGAGGCAGGTTACAAAATGCTGAATTGGGGGAATATGCTAAGCACCCTATCTTGCTGCCCAAAACTCATCACCTGACAACCTTGATTGTCTTTAATGCCCATAATAACGTGATGCACGGTGGGGTACAGGATACCTTAAACTGTGTTCGGGAAACCTTCTGGATTCCACAAGGACGGCAAAGTGTAAAAAGGGTTATCAAGTCGTGTGTAATATGTCGCCGGGTGGATGCCAGAACCTACATGTACCCAGGTCCTCCACCATTGCCCAAGGAACGCGTGCAGTTGGTAAAACCATTTGATGTGACCGGAGTGGACTATAGTGGGCCAATCATTTTAACAGGTACTTCAGATGGTGTTCCCTTGAAGGTGTATGTATGTCTATTTACTTGTACAGCTACTAGGGCTGTTCATCTAGAAGTGGCTCAGGGCTTGTCTGCAGAACAGTTCATACAGCTGTTCCGGAAATTTGCAGCTAGGAGATCATGTCCAAGATTGATGATCTCAGATAATGCCACCAATTTTGTAGCGGGTGCTCAACACTTGATGGAATTAAATAAGAGTGATGATGTACAGTCTTTGTTGACCCAGCGAGGGTGTGTCTGGAAATTTATTACTCCCAGAGCCCCTTGGCAGGGAGGACTGTACGAAAGAATGATAGGTACAGTGAAAAGATGTCTTCGTAAGGTGCTACACAGGAAGAGAATTAATTTGGAGGAATTCCGTGCAGTGTTGGTGGAGGCAGAGAATCGGGTAAACAATCGCCCTCTGTCATACATGAGCGACACTCCTGACGCGGAGATCCTGACTCCCTCTCACCTAATATGCGAACGAAGGTTAGAAGCTGCACCTATCTATAGAGATAATCCCGAGGGAAGTGATGAGGATTATAATAACGTGACTGTGTTGAGTGATAAGTTCAAGATGTTAAATAAGGTAATTACTCATTGGTCCGATGTGTGGCGTAAAGAATATCTTCTTACACTACGTAAACACTTTTATGGTGTGCCTGAGGCAGTAAACCGACAGAACATTCAACCAGGTGACATTGTGTTAATTGATACTGAACAACATCGAACATTGTGGCCTCTGGGCAAGGTAGTTACATTATACCCAGATGCACAAGGTGTTGTCAGAAACGTCAAAGTGTTGTGTCGTGGTCAGGAAAGTTTGCGTACCATTAATAAATTAATTCCCTTAGAATTAAATGGTGTTCAATCCAGTGCAGATGGAAATCTAAGGGAAAGTGACACGAGTGATATTGAAGACACTGACCGAGTAATGCAAGAAGAAATTGTAGTAAGACCCATTAGGAAAACAGCAGCGCAATCTAGAGAGGGCTGGAATCGTCTCCTGGAGGAAGACGCAATTTAAGTCGTCTAACAACGACTTCCGCCCGGCCGCAGTGTGGAAATTATTTAATTTCCGAAGCTATAGTGCCTAATAAGTGTTTAATGTGTTGATTTGGGTCAAAATGCATTTGTATTTTGAATGGAACCAACTGGGTTCCCACTGCACCTGCGCAGATGTGCGGGGGTATAGGTCGAACTGGGGCACGGTGTAGCGGGAGTGTTTGGAATGTAGTGAGGAAGCTGTGAAACATGGGATCAGGAAATTGGCGTTCACGGCGGCCTAAGGATTAATATAGGCCTCACTTCCTAATAGGAAGTGTCGTAATTGTTCCTGGTGAAGAGTGAGGGAACGAGATTTACGTGACCACCGTGATAAAGTGGTAAAATAAGTGGATAATAGTAGGACCGTGGGTGACGGGTGCGCCGCCATGGAATGTGTCCAGGGGAAATTACCCGCGAGTTAATCCTCACTCATCGGTCTCAGATCTTAATGAAGTGACTTCTAATGTGTATAATAATTGAGACGTTAAATCGTCTTGTGAATGGTAATGTAATCAGTGATAATAACATTAAGTTAAGAGAATGCGGGAAGTGAAATAAATCGCCCTGCTCTGAGTGAACGCGTGGTTCTCGTCCCGAGGATAGCGAAGTTTTATGGAATCATGACTTCTAAACCGGGACAAACCAACGGATACCTCGTCCTGCTGGAATAAGCACCGTGTCGGTGTAGCAGGACATCGAAAAGAGATGGTGAATGGAGGAAATAAGGAGCATCAATCACCCACAGTTAAGTAACCTTTCTAGTTATAGCAGACTGATACTGGCCAGTTAGGTATGTTTTAATTGGATAGGTTATGGGTGATCCAGCCACATCGTGACCACCAGAGAATATCTGGTAAGTGGTGGGATTATGTACAAGTGTTTTTTCCTTGATGGGTATATCCATGTGTAACCTACCCCCCCCCTTCATTCAGTTAAACTAATATAATCTATACAGTCCACAATTAATTAGTAGCGCCGTATTTGAGGGTGCTACCCAATTTATACTGGTCTCGGATAGATATGGATAAGATTGTGAGGGTCGAGGGGCCACCTGCAGTGACCAGAGGTGGTTAAGTTTTCTCACATGTCTACATGGGTAACTACGGTAAACAATATCGTTGTTGTCTCCCAAGGAGACTACTCATATGCATGTAATGTTGAGGTACGTACAAGTAATCACTCATATAAAATTTTCCATACTCCAAATAGACTCCAGGTAGGCACACATATTCTAGTTATATAACTGCATTTCTTAAGTAATTTAAGACTTTGGTTAAATAACGTACAAAAATTACATTGACCTTGAGGGAACAGATGTCCTGGGCACTTGAAAAATGCATTATAAGAACACAAGAAAGAAGGAACACTACAGCAGGCCTACTGACCCATGCGAAGCAGGTCCATGTCACCCTCCGGCTTAGCCCAACGACCCAGTGTGTTTACTATATAATGTAGAGATTTAGGATTTATAATCAGCTAGAGGGATTAAAAGGTACGAGAGCCTAAGTCTACACCCTCATTACTCATTAATTATCCGGACCTCAGGTTGAAGGCCTATCGACGGCAGAACTGTAAGCAAGCTCCAGCTGCCTATAATGATCCTGACCAGTAGGCCTCTTGTTGTGCTCCCTTTTTACATTCAAATATAATCACTTACATGAAGTCAAGATAAAGATTAAATTATTCAGTATGTATATACTGTGATATATACTATGTATATACTGTGATATATACTGTGATATATACTATGTATATACTGTGATATATACTTTGTATATAACCATGTATATACTGTGATATATACTATGTATATAACCATCCCAAACAATTGTGGAACTTCTCACGCCAAAAACTTGTAGATGCCTTTGGAAGAAAAAAAAACTATGTGCAATAGCTATTTTATTCGGGTTATTAACCTGAAGGGTTAGTGACCTATGATAACACAATAATGCCACTATGCTTAATGTCCATTGGGGTTTTTTGGTTCTCTTACTCAGGATGCGACCCACAGCAGTCAACTGCTAGGTGAACACAGGCAACAGGTGTAAGAAAACATGCTTTTTCGCTTCCACTTGTGTTGGGATCGACTCCAGATCCTTCAGGTGTGAGCTAAATTAACCTACCACTTGAGCCACAAGCTGTGAAAAGTAATGTTAGATGTTGATCTGTTGTTTACTTACAAAGCGGAAGGATACTGCAGTCATTTTGGTTTTCGTATACTAAACTACGAACATGTAGAAACTCTTAAGTTTGCTTGATGTTCTCACACTACATTTTAACACATGTTTCCAGCGTACAACACTCGCCCTGCAGGACTCCCTCTCTCTCACTAACCTACAAAGTCTCGGAGAGACTACCGCCGCCACTCAGTCTTCACTCGGTATTTTCTGTTTATTTCCTCTTAAATATGTAACGTTAATAATTTCATATAATTAGCGCATGTGTACATTTAGTCATGATATTATTGCATGTGACATGATATTCGTATTGTAAAAATGTCGTTTCTATGTAAAGAATATTATCTCAGGTGAGTCTGGGGGTCAAGGAACTTCCTCAGCGCTAACGGTACCCTGGAAGACGCTGGGGTAACTGCAACATATTTGTCTGTTTAGTGATTGTGGGTCATTAAGGCAACAATTCGCCTGTAAATTAAAATCAGTAATACACAGTTTTGATCCGTGAAAGGATTAATGTATTTACACAAATATACTCAATCGATTTATTTGCCCGGCGATTGCTATATACAATACTCGCCTATATATAGTTGTAGGGATCGATTCATGGTTCCTGGTTGTGTTTAGGCTGGTGCTGAGTTGAACATGTGAACAATTGTCTCAACCTCAGCGGTGAGCTCGTTCGGCTGACAACAGAAAGATCCAGTGTGACTCAAGAAATAGTAATAATAATAATATTTATAATATCTATTTCTACAAGTACGTGTACAGGCCTAGCTGACATCAATGACGCACTACTGTATAGAAAGCAGCTTATTATGCTAAGCATTTCGGCAAATTAAATCAATTTTGTCCCAGGATGCGACCCAGACCAGTCGACCAACACCCAGGTACCCATTTTATACTGATGGGTCAACAGGGACAGTAGGTGTCTTATGTAAACAAGTCCCTAATGTTTTCCAGAAGTACCAGAGATTCGAACTCCGCACCTCAGTGTGTGAGCTGGGTGAGGTAACCTGATCACTAGCGCACTCAGATCCAGATTCGATCCTCGGGCCCATAAAACGTATAAACAAGTTAACTGGGCACCCCCGCTGTCTGTGCCCACTTATCAATACCAATAGATACTTGTGTGTTATCCGACTGTTGTGGGTAAAATAAGATTTTATTCGGATTTTTAAGCCCGGAGGGTCAGCCACCCAGTGTAACCCACGAAAGTCAGTGCGTCATCGAGGGACTCTTATTTCCAATGGAATCCTTAAATCTTGTCACCCAGGATGCGACCCACACCAGTCAACTAACACCCAGGTACCTACATGGCTGCTATGTGAACAGAGGGACAGCAGGTGTAAGGAAGCATTCACAATGTTACCACCCTTGCCGGGGATCGAACCACGGATACTCAGTATGTGAAGCTAGAGAGTTGCCTGCCAGGCCACTGGTCGTATACACACAAAAAAAGAAAATGCAAATGTGTTAGAAAACTGCAGTTGTTGGAGTGTAGTTGTGCGGTCTGAGTAGCTAGTTTATTATGCATCCCATGATTATCCTGTGAGCGGTGGAGCAAAAGTGAACTGAATCACAAAGGTCACACCGACTCTTTACCAGACCTCCCCCCCCCCTTCCTTCCCCGGGCATACGTACATTACAAAAATGTTGTTAGTTATTTCATATATAACAATATCTTCATATAGTAATGTACGTAATACAATTACCTGGAGTTTACCTGGAGAGAGTTCCGGGGGTCAACGCCCCCGCGGCCCGGTCTGTGACCAGGCCTCCTGGTGGATCAGAGCCTGATCAACCAGGCTGTTGCTGCTGGCTGCACGCAAACCAACGTACGAGCCACAGCCCGGCTGATCCGGAACTGACTTTAGGTGCTTGTCCAGTGCCAGCTTGAAGACTGCCAGGGGTCTGTTGGTAATCCCCCTTATGTGTGCTGGGAGGCAGTTGAACAGTCTCGGGCCCCTGACACTTATTGTATGGTCTCTTAACGTGCTAGTGACACCCCTGCTTTTCAGTGGGGGGATGGTGCATCGTCTGCCAAGTCTTTTGCTTTCGTAGTGAGTGATTTTCGTGTGCAAGTTCGGTACTAGTCCCTCTAGGATTTTCCAGGTGTATATAATCATGTATCTCTCCCTCCTGCGTTCCAGGGAATACAGGTTTAGGAACCTCAAGCGCTCCCAATAATTGAGGTGTTTTATCTCCGTTATGCGCGCCGTGAAAGTTCTCTGTACATTTTCTAGGTCGGCAATTTCACCTGCCTTGAAAGGTGCTGTTAGTGTGCAGCAATATTCCAGCCTAGATAGAACAAGTGACCTGAAGAGTGTCATCATGGGCTTGGCCTCCCTAGTTTTGAAGGTTCTCATTATCCATCCTGTCATTTTTCTAGCAGATGCGATTGATACAATGTTATGGTCCTTGAAGGTGAGATCCTCCGACATGATCACTCCCAGGTCTTTGACGTTGGTGTTTCGCTCTATTTTGTGGCCAGAATTTGTTTTGTACTCTGATGAAGATTTAATTTCCTCATGTTTACCATATCTGAGTAATTGAAATTTCTCATCGTTGAACTTCATATTGTTTTCTGCAGCCCACTGAAAGATTTGGTTGATGTCTGCCTGGAGCTTTGCAGTGTCTGCAATGGAAGACACTGTCATGCAGATTCGGGTGTCATCTGCAAAGGAACAATATGGACAAAGGACAATATAGACAAATTCTAAATGTATTTTATTATAGCCAAAACATCTGTTATTAGTGGGTTGCATTCTCTTTAAAAAAATATTTAGCTAATCGACGCAGAAAGTGGGTACAATCTCTAGACTGCAGATACCATTAATGATTAAGCGTTTTGCCAAATCCTGTAAGGTTAACATGGAGGCGTCTCTCGAAGGTTGAATGTTTGGACACTGAGACAGTGTTCCAGTGTATATAACTCTCTCTCTGTCCACACATTCTACATTTTATGTCATTAACATCTTTATGCAAATCGTACTGCCAGAAATTCTTAAAGCCTAGCAGTAGCAACATCTTGCAGTTTATTAACCTTATTATCTTCTCCATAAATATGCTTAACACATTAAGATGGACAACAGATCTGCTACTTCTAACTGATCTCTACTGTTCTAATTTCTTCAGATTCGTTTGCTAATTCCTTTCTGACATTTTTTGTTTTAAATTTATATTTGAGAACCAACATTCATTTTATTTAATCTTTGATTAAGTAAATTATCAACTTTGTCACGTTCCTGCAGTTCTATATAAGAAGGAATTCACTAAAGCTTAACTGTAATCCCTTTCTTAATTAAGTTTGTACATCTGTGTGATAAGTGGTTTAGAAAACTGACAAATTGAAGAATGAGACACCTGTGCAATATTTTGAAATCTTTATTAAAGATAAAGGTTCATTTCTTTGTAAAGGTTACAATGTGTAATTACAATTTTGGTTTGTTAAGTACAAAGAAAACCACTATCATGCCGGGGTATTTCGGCCAGACTAATTCTAATACATAGAAACTACTTAAAACTAGACAAATAATAGTACATAGTAACTACTTAAAACTAGACAAGATAGTTAACTGTATTACAATTTTATTTAATCTTAATACGAGGTAGTCAAGATGGAGGTTTTTAAGAAGAATCATCCTGAAGTTGCACATAAAAACAATTACAAATAAAGGTTCAGGCAGTAATATTTCATGGACTGGCATCGACACCATGCCCAGCCTTTCTAGGGCAGGGTAGGTGCCTGAGCCCGAGCTTGCAGCTCACAAGACTGCCATTCCCATTAGTCCCCTTGGGGCGGGGATGACAGACCAGAGAGGCCTAGCTTGTGGCTAGGCCTGGGGACAGTTGGTCCCAAAGAAGAGGTGGTACTTGTGCCTCCTCCCATGGGAGACCTAGGTCTCAGACACTCCCTAAAGAGGGAGCCAAGGTCGGGCCACCACTTGGAAAAGGCCCGGGCCGGGAGAATACCGGCGAATCTTTAATTATAAAATAAGTCTAGAGGTCACATAATGTAACTGGGGACACCACTCCCACGAGAACTTCTAGAGTGGGGAAGGTGCCAGAGACAGCTTGCTACAACCTGCATCTCACAAGACTGCCATTTCCACGTGCCCTCCTGGGGCGGGGAAGACGGCAGCCCTGTGAGGGCGGGAAATGGGGCTAGGCCTGGGGACAGTTGGTCCCACAGATGAGGTTCTTGTACCTCCTCCCATGGAAAGCATAGGTCTCAGGACACTCCCAAAACAGGGAGCCAAGGCCGGGTCATCATCTGGAAAAGACCCGGGCCGGGATAGTACCGGCGAATTTAAAAAAAAAATATAACTGATTAGCATTTGTTTTGGTTGAATTGGTTAGTATTGAGAGATAAGATTATTTTTGGGCAAAGTCCTAAATTTATAAGTTTAATGTTCTGTATATGTAGTAGGCACAATAATATGAGTGTATGTCTCGTATATTTAGCAAGTTCAGGCTTTTGAAAAGTGGTGAGTAAGGATATATTAAAGAGTTGTATAGGGTAAGGAGTGTCGTCTGTGGTACATAGTATCGTATCTTGGAAAGGGTTCCTACTGATTTGGAAATTTTCGTGGATGTGTGTTGGATGTGGTAATGAAATTTAAGATGACAATCAAGGTGAGGACCTAGAAATTTACCCTCAGTGTGTCTTGATATAGGGGAACCATTTATCGATATATTAAGTTGGATATTTAAGGCTCTCTTGCTAAACAGCATGAAGTATGTTTTGTCTATGTGGAGAGTGAATTTGTTGGTCATCATCCAAGTATATATTTATAGCAGCTCGTTGTTTAAAGTGTTTCTAAGTACAACTGGGTTCGAATGGGAGTAGACATAAGTAGTGTCATCTGCGAATAGAACTGGTTTAAGGAATTGGGTTGCACTGGGGAGATCATTGATGTAGATGAGAAAGAGGAGTGGACCTAAGACACTACCCTGGGGTACTCCTACAATACAGGCTGGATGGTGCAGTTGACTCAATTTGCATACACATACTAGTGTCTGTCGTTAAGATAAGAGTTTAGGTAATCAAGGGAATGTCCTCTGATGCCATAATGATTTCATTTTAGGTGTAGGAGATTGTGGTCGACTGGATCAAATGCTTTTCGTAGGTCAATGAAGAGCTCCAGAGGATTTTTATCAAGGGCTGTATATATTAGTTCAAGCATTTGTATAATAGCATCAAACCCAAACTGGCAGGTGCTTGTATGTTGTTGGATATAACGTAGGAGTAAAGTCGTTTGTATATTATTTTTTCGAATATTTTAGAAAGCTAGGGCAAGTTTGATATGAATCTATAGATGTTCAAATCAGTTGGATCACCTTTGAGGATCGGGGTAATTCTTGCTGTCTTGAGTATAAATAGGAAGTGACACTTATGCAACACATGGGAATCTTTATTGAAGAAACCTTTCGCCACACAGTGGCTTCATCAGTCCAATACAAAGTAGAAATGGGTAAGGAGAGGAGAAGTTCGAGGTAATCAGTCCCTCAACCTGGAAACGATGTGTTCAGTCCATCACTCTTGTAGGAAGTGCAGCATATTCAAATTCAAATTCAAAGTTTATTCTCTATAAGGATTACAATGCTGAGTTTACAGAAATTTGGTTATTGTGTGGTTTACATGTAGTAAAATAGTGATTACAGAGTGTACCACTAGAACGCTTAGCATGGCTAGGCATTTCGGGCATAGGGTCAGAGAGGTGGCTTGTATACTGCGGTGAGATGAGTTGAAGCAGGAGGAGGCGGGATCACAGTGGGACCTGCCACTAGTGTAAGTAGGTTGTCGTCCAAAGGTTTGGGCAAGCGTTGAAGTCTTTGTACCAAGATCCCATGATGTTGCAGTGTCTGACAGATGTGATGAATGGTTTTGAAAACCGACAAGTTGAAGAAATGAGACACTTATGCAACACATGGGAATCTTTATTGAAGAAACGTTTCGCCACACAGTGGCTTCATCAGTCCAATACAAAGTAGAAATGGGTAAGGGGAGGAGAAGTTCGAGATAATCAGTCCCTCAACCTGGAAATGAACACATCACATCAATAAATCTCTTTCGTAATACATTTGCTTTGATTTTCGTATTAGTTTTGTGAGTATTGATGTGCATCGTTTAGCCAGTGCTTTAGTAATCAGGCCTAATCTGAACTGTTTTTCAAGTTGGTGACTTTTATCAATAGATTTGAGGATACTATATTAGTGTACTATATTTGTGTACTATATTTTTGCCATGGGCTGTTTAGTCTGTTGTTAGGTAAGACACATATGCAACAGTTAGACAACTTTATTCCGAAACGTTTCGCCTACACAGTAGGCTTCTTCAGTCGAATACAGAAAATAGGCAGGAACAGTAGAGATGTGAAGACGATGTAATCAGTCCATCACCCTTGTAGTCGTAGAATTTGAGGTTGTCAGTCCCTCGGCCTGGGACTGACAACCTCAAATTCTACGACTACAAGGGTGATGGACTGATTACATCGTCTTCACATCTCTACTGTTCCTGCCTATTTTCTGTATTCGACTGAAGAAGCCTACTGTGTAGGCGAAACGTTTCGGAATAAAGTTGTCTAACTGTTGCATATGTGTCTTACCTAACAACCTGTCGGTATTGTATACCATTTTGATGTTCGGCTGTTTAGTCTCTTCTGTGATCTGCTTCGTTTTGATCGGACAATAGAGGTTTAGGGTTTATGTAAAAAAGTTTTGACATCTTTGTAAATATTATTGCTGTCAGCTAGCTCTCTCTGCCAATCAATGTCACCCAGTGCTAATATTAAATTGTTTATGTTTCCCCATACAGTGGCTTTATTAGTCCAATACAAAGAAGAATGGTGGAAATGGGGGAGGAGTTTGCTCTTGGCCTGGTCACAGATCGGGCCACGGGGGCGTTGACCCCCGGAACTCTCTCCATGTAAACTCCAGGAGTTTGAGGTAATCAGTCCCTCAGCCTAGAATCGATGTGTTCAGTCCCTCAATCTTGACTGAGCATATCGATTACAGGCTGAGGGACTGATTACCTCAAACTCTCGATTTCTTCTTTGTATTGGACTGATGAAGCCACTGTGTAGCAAAACATTTCCTCAATGAAGATTTCAAAATGGTGCACAAGTGTCTCATTCATGTATATCTGTGTCTAGCTTCATACACAAGTATGCTACAATCAGGTCTCAAGGTATTCAGAGCAAGTAATAGTTAGTTACAATAAACTGTCTGAGGTCATAGTTTTCACAAGCATGAGAACAAATACGACAGTTAAATTTGTAACATAAAAGCCCAATTATAAATTCTAATACATTATAGTACACCATCAAGTGGATTTACGATAACATCACTTCCCACCCTCCAACTGTCACAGTTAAGGGAACCAGCGTAAAGTCTGCGCGATATTTTTTTTCTCTTATAAAATGAAAATCATGTGCTTCCCAACATTAGAGGAACAGAGGTACAACTGTAGAACTCCCTTCCTCTGGAGTTTCTAGACAACTTCCTAGAATGTCTGTCGGCTGATAAAGCTGCTAATATTAAATCTCTAGATTATTATTATTATTATAATCAAGGGGGAAGCGCTAAACCCAGAGGATTATACAGCGCCTGGGGGGGGGGGGGATGTGGAAGGCATTCAGGCTTAATTCGGGGAACTGGAGCACAGATCCAATTCCCTAAATCAAGAGCCCCTCACCAACATCAAGGAACCTTTCTTGAGGGGATTAAATCTCTAGAATTCTAGAGTACACCTGTCTTTTTCGTGATGTGCTTTATTGTTGCACCTTAGGTGATCATGACACTGATGTTCAGCGGGCAACATCTATTAAGCAATCAGCTTACAGAATGAGTCCTGTTAAAAAGCTTTTGAGAGAGATATTTTCTGTTATCACATGGACTTAGTGAAAGGAGTGAGAGTCCATGGGTGTCACTGTGTATATTTGTATCTATATCTGATGGTAGCAACAGGATGTGTATGGATTACCATAAGGTGAATGTGATGAATGGTTTTGAAAACCGACAAGTTGAAGAATTGTTGCATAAGTGTCTCAATTCTCTATAAGGTGAATGTCATCACCTCACCAGATGGCTCTCCTCTACCCCAGATAGGTCATAACATTGACTGTGTCTCAAGAGCATCCTATGTATGAACCTGATTCATGAATATTTTCAAGCTCCTCTCACCCCTCAAGCTCAAGATGTCTGCTTTTACTAAAATGACCTTTTCAACTACCTTGTAACCCCTTCTGGAATGAGACCTATGCTCTCTTCATTCCAAAGAATCATGCACAAGTTGACAGGTGATTCAGAGCACTTGTCTGCATAGTTTCATACTTGCATACTTTCTTCAGTGGGGTTCCAAAGATTGCTCCATCAGTCTCTTCATCTAGAACAAGATTCTTGGTGATGGGGCCCACTTAATGGAGTCCAGAAGACTCCCTCATTATACTTAATCTTTGATTAAGATGTTGCACAAATGGTGGCAATTCGCTCAGCTAAGTCCTGATCATCTTTGATCATTTCCCACTTCTCATGGCACATTGCATGCGAAACGCTTTTGTTACCAGTGTTCAGTTTTGTTCACATTGTGCTTCACAGGCTATTAATCATTTTGTGAACTACCAGAGCTGAAGGGAAATAGTGGATTAGGCCTTCTGGGGATACCACTATTTAAAAAAACGAGCTTTGATGTCTACCTCCTGGGTGGTTTGGAAAGGACATCATTAATGGTGATAGCATGCATGGTTAAAAAGAAACTGATATCTACTTACTGCTCTGTGAACAGGGGCAGGAGGTGTAAAGAAACATGCCCAACATTTCCACCTGTACTGGGGATTGAAGAGCTGAGTGCACTACCAACTAAGCCGCGGGACACCCATTATAACCAGCCACACATGCATACACAAAGGTAACCAAAAACCACCGAGATTAATAAACAATGAACTTAACTCATCAAGGGAATACCAGCCTGGGTGAACCACCACTCCATGGGCTAGGAGTTGGAGCCTTTTTTTTTTTTTTTTTTTGAAGGCTGATCGAAGAGGTGGGACAACTCAACAGTGTTGGCTGTGTCGAATATATGGATCTTGAACTCGTGGACTTGTTTATGCGAGAAGAGATACGGTGGTTCACTGGCAAATATGACTTGATTCATCACATATCCTAATAAACAGTTCCTCACAGAGCATGGAACTGCTGTACGAGGAGTGTAGAAGACGAGGTTGTCCCATACCAATCCCCTGGCGAAGATGTCAACCTCTTCCTTGGAAGATTTTATAAGTGATTCAGTTGGATCACCTCCTTTGAGGATCGGGGTAACCCTTGCTGTCTTGAGTATGGAAGATACAGGTGCTCATAGTCAAGGGAAGCCATCATCGCAATCTTAGGTAGCAAGGAACAGACAGCACACTAGGCATGTCTTTACACAATACAGATCACCTCACCAATAACTTGATTCGATATCCTTGGTACTTTATTTATTTGGCTGAGATATACACCTCAATCATATCCCCCCAAATTATATGCCTTTCATGAGTGCAGATTCAGTACCCTCAATTTATCCTCATATGAAAGATTTGATACATGGCATCAACTTTGTCATCCTTCTCTGTACGTTTTCCAGCGCATGTTACGGTTACTCCTCTGTTTCATCATCTACACTTCTAGGTTATAGCTAGCTCTGGGTTGTCCCATGATATCTAGGCAGGAGACTTCTTTTTTCTTCCAACTTTAAGAGCTGGTAGGTCAAGATAAATGAAAATTGTAAGTTGGTGTTAGGAACAAAGCTGGCTGGCCTTCTTAGGGAGTGACCAGTTTTGCCAGATATACTGGCTGTCAAGAAAGAACCAGCATTCTACCACACTAAACTTTATTTCAGGTCACAATTCCTGTATATACATACACAATACTGGCAAAGAGGTAAATTTTGGGAAAGGCCCAGGGTGGGGAAGCTGGCTGGGAGGGTTCATACCCTCCCCTGTCTCTGTCCAGTCATTCCTACACTGTAGGCCCTACTCTCTCCCTAGTCCATCCTTTGGTATTGCTGGGCTTGGCTGTAGTCCCATCTATTTCTGTTTGCTTCTTCCTCACTCCTTCAGTAGGCTGCCAGGACACCTTATTCCTGTAGGGCAAGTAGGGTTGCATCTTGTGTCTCAATTGCTCTGGGTACTCTCACCATGAGATTTTAATGGTTAATTCTCCTAATTGTACTCGCCTAATTGTGGTTGCAGGGGTCGATGCTCAGCTCCTGGCCCCGCCTCTCCACTGAGTGCTACTAGGTCCTCTCCCTGCTCCATGAGCTTTATCATACCTCATCTTAAAGCTGTGTATGGTTCCTGCCTCCACTACCTCACTAAATACTTCCTGACATCCCTTTGACTCATCTGGGTGTTCAACTTCCAATTGTGTCCCCTTATTTCTGTGTCCCCTCTCTGGAACATCCTGTCTGTACCAGTAATGTTGTATACTTTGCATTTAGTATCAGATAGGGTGAACACTTTATCTTTGTCTGCTTCTGGGTATTTAGTCTCTCAAGTGGGAGGCTCTTTGTCATCCTTCCTCTAGGTTCATGCCTCCACGAGTTGTCCCAAGTCCATCCAACCATGGTTTGGCAGATGGTATTGTTGGGTTTGTCCTCGTTGGCATGCTGGGATGGGTCGATTCTCCATTTATTGGCTTTCCTGGGGTTTCCCCATCCTTGGGGTCACCCCAGCCCTCATGGATAGCTCCTGACAATTCCACTTGTCCATGACTAGGGTTCTCCCCATGTACAGCACAGCAAACTCTCATGGGAGGGACCCACGATGTGGCGGTTTGCCCAGGTTGGTATTCCCTCAGTGGGTTCAAGTTCATGGTTGATTAATCTTGGTTGTTTTGGTTATTTTTGTGTATGCATGAGTTTGGTTGACTATAATGGGTGTCCTGTGGCTTGGGTTGGTAGCGCATTCAGCTTGCACACTAAGTGTCTGGGGTATGGTCCCGGGTACAGGTGGAAATGTTGGGCATATTTCCTTACACCTGCTGCCCCTGTTCACCTAGCAGTGAGTAGGTACCTGGGCATTACCCAAATGGTGTGGGTTGCATTGTGGGGATTGGTAGTATACTAAACAGATGGTGAGGCTTTGAAATGAGCTGAGGTTGGATAATAGCTCATAGCCTGTAAAATTTGTGTAAAAAAAAAAAAAGTCATGAGGTCATGTATAAGTGTTTTTGTATGTGCTCTCTGGTTATTATCCTCTATTAAATAGTGTTTTTAACTTCTATTCAGTGGTTATCTTGCACAAGTTTCTTACATTGTGTGCTTGTGCATATCTGCTCCTCTATGCCTACTGTGTGTGTTCATGTGCTATGTGCTCACTTTTATATGCTCTTGAGTTAGGTGCTTTTGTGTTGGGCATTTTTGCATTAGGTTTCATGCTTGTTCACTTTTGTAGTGTGTTGCCCTGCTTGTGTGCCAACTTGTATGTGCATTCCTACTTGTGAGTGTTCTTGTGTTATTTGTACCTTTGCTGTGTAGTCTCCATGTTTTTTGAATAGTGGTTGTGTCGAAGTGTATGTTGTTTTACGGATGCCTCTTGGGCCCACCTGTGCTGTGACACTTGCCTATGCTTCAGTCATCAAGACTGATTTCCTCATCTTCTATTGTCTTCTGTGTATAGTTCTGCAAGACTGAGAAACTGATTACCTAATCTACTGTCTCGGCATGATTTTACAAAGGGGTTTTTCCTGCCTGACGAATTTACTTTTTTTCGCTAAGGTATTTGACATGGTAGATCATAGTAATGAATATGATAGTGTATATGGACTTCAGTAAGGCTTTTGATAGAGTTCCACATCAGAGATTGTTGAGGAAAGTAGAGGCACACAGATTAGGAAAAATTCTTTCCTTTATAGAGGCATGGATGACAGATAAGCAACAGTGTGTTTGCATAAATGGGGAGAAATCTTAGAGTGAGGAAGCTTCACAAGTAGTGTTCACTGGGTGGTGAAACACTGCATAAATATCTGATTCATCAGAGCTGTTAAAAAGCATTTTGTCTCCTTAATTTAAGTGAACCAGCAGTACACTTTCCAAACAAAACCAACTCGTCCAACTCTCCCTATTCTTCTTCCAGTATTCCTCCAACTCCCATAGAAAAATTAATTACCCCATTTCTACTGTACGTAACTTCTCGCATCTTCACTGTCTCATTCCCTCTACAAAACTGAATGTCAATGAATCAGTTTGAAATAATAAGTTATACTTTTATAATTATACCATTTGTTCATTAACTACCTTTATTATTGTGCACATAATTGTATTAAGTGCATACAAAATCCTACTTAGTAGTCTTTAAGAATTAGAATTAGTTTGCCCAAAATGAACTGCATGCTAGTGACTTTCTTTTGTGCCTAACAATGCTTTATTACATGCAGACTACATTATCTGTGTACTGCATAAAAAAAATAAAAACTTGAAATTGATAGTGCCTGGGTAAATAGCAGGCAATTATATTCAGTTCATGGAAGGGGAGTACAGATCCACTTCCTTGTATCAAGAGCCTTTACAAGCATCAGGGTGCCTCCCTTGAGGGAGGTACATGGAGAGGGGGGGTTCCTTAAGGTGAGCAGCTCTTTATCCAAGGCACTGAAACTTTTTCTCCCTTGAATTAAACCTGATTTCTTCTCATTCATCCAGGTGCTGTAAGACCTATACAGGTTTAATGCTTTATTAATTTTATAGCAATTGTCTGGGAAGTATGTGCCAAGACTTGTGTGCTCTTGGGCATTTTCAGAGCACAGGTCTCAGCATCTATGTCCAAGCACATACTTTGCAGAACACAGTTCTTTGCATCTGTGTTTGGGCATATAGTTCCTGAGCACAGATCTCAGCATCTACAACCCAGAACACTTCCTTCACAATGTGTGAATGAAGTACTTAAGAAAATTAACCAACATTGTCAAAACAGATGCAAGCATGGGCTATCAGTCTGGCATATTGCCTTTTATATATGGAATAGTATTGCTTGGGTATCTCTGATTATATCATCAGCATTTATAGGTAAATCGAATCACAGTCTGAAACAGTTATAGTGCTTTAGATTTTTAGGAATATATCCCATCAAATTGGATTGGCATTCTGATATTAAGCTTGCCTCTTGATGCTGAGGTAACACTGTATTAAGCAAAAGTAACAAAAAAAGGCACAATACCATGACTGGAATGATACACAACCCGCACATAGAAGAGAGGAGCTTATGACGACTTTTCGGTCCGACTTGGACCATTTACAAAGTCACACTAACGAGAAGTAGAGCAGGACGAGTATATATAGGCAGGAAGTGGTGGTAGTAGTAGTAGTAGTAATAGCAGTAGTAGTGGCGGAGGTGGAAGGAAGTAGTGGTGGGGAAGAAAGGAGGAGGAGCCAGTCAAATACTAAGAAAGGGGAGCACTGCAAGGGAGCTAGGTGCCCGCAGAGGTGGGGGGGGGAATAATAAAATAAATAATGAAGGAACAGAAACACAAGGCAGAAGAAAGAAAGACAATGCAGAAGAGAAAAAGGAAAGAGGAAAGGAGGTGAGGGAGAAGAAGAAAAAGGAGGAATCAGGTTAAGTCACGGGTGTTCTGAAGTTTGGAGCATTTTACAGTGTAGTGGGAGAGGAAGACATCTACAGAGACAAAGCCAGGACTAAGATTCATACAAGAAAAGTTGTGTATTAGGGAGATTCAACCAGACGGCGACTGTTAAAGTTGGAAGTAGGGAAGACAGTTTTAGCAGAAGACCAGTCAATAGGATGGCTGTGATCTCTGACATGACAGAAAAGAGCATTGTTAGTGTCAGCAAGCCTAACACTGTTTTTGTGCTCCCTAAGTCTGTCAGAAAGAGAACGGCCAGTTTCTCCGAAGTATTGAAGAGGACAGAAGGAGTAAGAAATAGAGTAGACACCAGGAACATCTGTAGAGGGAGGGGAGGTATGAACGAGATTAGTGCGAAGAGTGTTAGTCTGGTGGAAAGTAAGCTTGATGTCTAAGGAACGGAGAGAATTGTTGAGATTAGAAAGACCGGAAATGTAGGGAAGGCAAAGGACAGAAGAGTTCCCAGGAGTAGAGAGTTTGGGAGAGAAGAAATTACGTTTAGCACGTGAGAGGGCAGAGTCTATGAAATGGGAAGGGTAGTCAAGACGGGAAAACGAATTATGAAGAGTGGGAATTTCTGCTGGAAGGAACTGAGGATCACAGATGCAGAGGGCACGGAGAAAGAGGGAGATAAGAACACTTTTCTTGACGTATTCCATGCAAAGATTAGCAAGGACAGGAGAGAGAGGAGAGCCCATAGTGACACAGAAAGTTTGATGTCCTTGCTTTTCTTAGAGAGAAGGCCCATAAAGGGTTTCTTCATCTCCCTATACCTATTGATGTCTTTCTTGATCTTATCCACCTCTGTGTGGACTCTAATTCCTTTTCCTTCCAAGGGAAATATTCTCAAACCTTCAGTGTCACTATGGGCTCTCCTCTCTCTCCTGTCCTTGCTAATCTTTACATGGAATACGTTGAGACTGTTCTTCTTCCTACCATTGATGTGGGCTCCACCATGTACATTACATCTTTGGTCTGTGGCCTCATGACTCCAGTCTCTTCCAACCTTTTCTTGAAGCTCTTAATAATCTTGCCCCTTCCATTAAGTTTAAAGCTGAATGGGAATCTAATTCCTTGCTTCCTTTCCTTGATGTCCACGTCCACCGCTCAGATACAGGTTTTTCCTTTTCCGTTTACCGCAAACCTATGCACAGTGGCATGTACATTCACTACTTTTCCTATCATGCTTCCCCTGTCAAGAAAAGTGTTCTTATCTCCCTCTTTCTCCGTGCCCTCCGCATCTGTGATCCTCAGTTCCTTCCAGCAGAAATTCCCACTCTTCATAATTCGTTTTCCCGTCTTGACTACCCTTCCCATTTCATAGACTCTGCCCTCTCATGTGCTAAACGTAATTTACTCTCTACTCCTGGGAACTCTTCTGTCCTTTGCCTTCCCTACATTTCTGGTCTTTCTAATCTCAACAACTCTGTTCCTTAGACATCAAGCTTACTTTCCGCCAGACTAACACTCTTCGCACTATTCTCGTTCATACCTCTCCTCCCTCTACAGATGTTCCTGGTGTCTACTCTATTTCTTGCTCCTCCTGTCCTCTTCAATACTTTGGAGAAACTGGCCGATCTCTTTCTGACAGACTTAGGGAGCACAAAAATAGCGTGTCTTGCCGACACTAACAATGCTCTTTTCTGTCACGTCAGAGATCACAGCCATCCCACTGACTGGTCTTCTGCTAAAACTGTCTTCTCTACTTCCAACTTTAACAGTCGCCGTCTGGTTGAATCCTCCCTAATACACAACCTTGAATCTTTGTCCTGGCTTCGTCTCTGTAGATGCCTTCCTCTCCCACTACATTATAAAATGCTCCAAACTTCAGAACACCCGTGACTTAACCTGATTCCTTTTTCTCTTCTGGGTTGTCTTTCTTCTGCCTTGTGTTTCTGTTCCTTCATTATTTATTTTATTATCCCCCCCCCCCACCTCTGTGTTCTTGCTCTTCCACTGTGGGCACCTAGCTCCCTTGCAGTGCTCCCCTTTCTTAGTATTTGACTGGCTCCTCCTCCTCTCTTCCCCACCACTACTTCCTTCCACCTCCACCACTACCATTACCACTTCCTGCCTATATATACCTGTCCTGCTCTACTTCTCGTCAGTGTGACTTTGCAAGTGGTCCAAGTCGGACTGAAACGTCGTTGTAAGCTCCTCTGTTCTATGCAAGTTACAAAGCAAATAATACAAAAACCTCCTTAGTCTTCAAGTAATGAATTTTTTTAAGAAAGCAAAGTAATTTAAAACAAAGGGATATCAATAAATATTTTGCACTCTAGGGTTCATTGAGCAATTGAATATTACTTTCACAGGGAAGCACTCAACTTGCATGAGTTATATAATGCTTTGGGAATGGGAAGTAATCAAGTTTGATCCAAGGAAGGAGCGTGGTAACTTCAATCCAAGTGCCCATCATCAGCATGCATCCCAACACCCCTCCTTCCCAATAAAAGGATCAAGATAAAAACATGATACAATATAGGTTTCAAAAGAAACTAACAGATCCTTTGAAAATACTTTATTCTTCTGCTGCTATATCCTTGTACATTTCATTACAAAATTACGGGTTGGCTGCTTGGAAGTAGAAAATTACAACTACTCACATGACAGGTATTGTCCCCTTGCACAATGATACATCCAAACAGGAAGAAGTTAAACACGTGTCTTCTTGTGTTGTCAAAACAGAAGCAATTAAAATTAGATGGTAATTTTTGTGATTTAATGTTAAATTGTTAAACTTGTACTCTGCAAATTACTTCAAAATTACCTATTTCACAGCTAATGACATCTCCATGACATGTCTTTATGTAGACTACAGCTTCACAAAGAATGTATTTTAAAAAACTAATAAGAATTAAAATCTTCTATTTTCTACACACAAGAATAGGGTATGATATTAATATTAAGCCTTGACTTACCATCTTGTAAATTAAATAAACACTTAAGGGATAACACATATGTTTTCTCTTTTTTAAGGGTGTTACAGTAAAACCCCTCTCATAAAAACACTCACTATGTGCAAGCAGACAATACACTTTTATCATCTCCCCAAACAGGCACTGAACATACATTTCAAAGCCCTACACAACCAATTCACAACATGAGGAGTTAGACAAAGTAAATAAGAAATGGATAACCACTTGACCAATATCTTTTGTAGTACTAATGACACATGGGTGACTGTTAATCTGTTGCCTGTTTAATTAGCTTTTGTTCTAAAGTGTTTAAAAATGTCTTAATGTTATGGATATTAAGACAAAAGCTTCTCTTCAATTAAGTGTTTAACTTGTCATTCTTAACAGACCCATAAAAAGCAAAACATTTACACATATGCACAATCTGTGGTCTTAAATCACAGTACATTTCAGAGCCTGAAATGGGGGGGCCATGCTTTTGGCATCCAGCATGAAGTTATAGGTTGTGAACAGGGTTTCCATTGACATAAATATAAATTTTCACAATCAATGGAAAATACCTTATATGACGTGAACAATAATTACACATATTGGTGTGGCAATGACTCGAAAAATCACATATTTCATCTGAATGTTAGTCCTCTGGCTAATAGGGACAGGACAACAACTCTTATGAGAGTCTTTCCTGAGTACAGGTAGCTTAACGATAACCGCTGCAAGAAGTGATGAGTGAGAACTGTCACTCTAATGAGATGGGGAAGCATTACAAACACTGTGCCTTCTTAGACCATGTAAAAAAAATAAAAAAAATAAATGGCTTGATTTAAATATTGTTAACTGTCCCTAGTGCATTAACTTTATTTCTTGTACAACTTTTCACTGGAGAAATAGTTACAATCACAAAACTAAAAAAAAAATTCAGGGGCATTCCATTTTAACAGTACTGTAAAGGACACATTATGATAATCCAATTAATTATACTATTCAAAGTGCAATTCACAATAATAATTTAGTAACACACCAATACTTGTAAATCACTTCCCCTTACTCAATAACATTTTTACCATATGGTAAGTTAACAAAAGCAGAAGAATACAACACACAAAAGAAATGGGACCATTTTCCTATAAGTGTACACAAAAAACTAAGACACCTAACCTTACACTTGGGATACATATTTACCAAAAACTTTGAAAATAAAATTATGATGTGCTTGGCTGTTAAGGTAAGATGTCTTCAGTGAACTCCAAATAAACCCATCATCTTGCAGAATCATTGGTGATTCTCTCACCAGTAAAACAAACATGAAGGCTGGAGCCTACAGAGGTAAAAGGTTACACTGAGGAAAACATTTTATGACATAACCAGTGAAATCAAAGAAAACCAAACAACTAAAGACTACATGCATACATAATGATTCTTCGAAACAAACCCAACAGAACACATTAGATACATTGAATATATATTTACCATATTTACTGCTGAATACAACACTAATGAAAAACACAGAATCAAATAAATCAATAACTTCCCTCTATACCTACCTCTATATATACTGTATATCTTTTTTAACACAACTACATTAATAGCACATCCACCTACACATGAAAGCTCTCCTATATTGTAACAGGGTATCTTCTAATGTCTCTCGGACCATATAATGGAACTTAGGACTGGCTTCCTCATAGCTGCAATATAAGCACAAATGTAAGCAATGTAAAATAAAGGCACAGAGATGGCATTGACCTTTTGGCGAGTGAATTGTCTGCCTTACATTCAAATGGAACACCCCACTTCAGTCAATAAAACTGGAAAAAGAAACAGAGGAGACACTGAATAACATCAACATACCAGTTTTAATAAATAACATGTATAACTCCATTTTCGGCAAACAGACGTAGCAGTGACAAGGGTTAATGGGTTGTACACCCTTCAATACCATGACTTGGGTACAACAAACAGACAAACACATTTTCATAGTCTTTGGTTAGTCTAGGGCTATGAGCCAGACAGACATAACTCTGTCTGTCTGTAATCACAATGACATGCTACCTAGTGTCTTTCATAGTAGCAAGTCTCAGCTTCTAATCTGCTTGGCCAAAAAACAGAAAAACTGATAAAAATAAAAAATAAATATAATAAAAATTAAATGCGATGAAAAGAATGATATAGTAAATTAAAAAAAAAACTTTAATTAAATCAACATTCATTTTTGCCCATACTCCAGCCTGTGGAGTTTGGCATTTCATACGAGGATAATCATTATTCATTCAAGCTCCATTAATCGCTCACGTGAATAAAAACTGCTAAACATTCTCCTTTAATAATCCAACAGAGTTGTAAACAGAGAACTAATCCCAGTGAAAATTTTAGTGGCCAGTTTCCACTACATTCTTTGATATAATAAATCAACAAAAATATGAATAAATGAAGCATCAAGGTTGAAGGGGGGGGATGCCCTCTTAATGGAAACTCCCAATGTTAGACTAGTTATCATCTTTGCCCAACACGGCCTCTTCTTGGCTACTCTCCGTCCTGGCCCCTGACACATGGAGGTATCCTTACAAAGCTCTCAAATCAAATTCAGTGAGAACACTAAAAGAATCCATTACTAATGCTTCAAAATGTGCCTCCCTTGAAAATGAAGGGGCATAATGACCTACATCCAATATTCCATGTCTATGGCACTTCAAATATTTAAATAAGTATTCAAGCATAGTTGCTTAATATCACAGCTATGCTAAAGAGATGAACCTATAATAGATTATATCAGGTTCTACTCTAAGCATAGCTGTCAAATTTAACGAGAAGCTATTACAGTGGATCTGTTTGTTAAAAGATAGCCAGTGAGAGAATTAGAGAACTTCAGTTTCTCCCCAGTGTTCACTCTGGGTAACTATTAACTCTACTATGTAAAGTTTGAAGCATCTCCTCTTAGTGTTCTTTGAATTACACACTAGGTGTTTGAGAGCTGAAATGACTGGAAGATTTGTCATCCTATATCTAAAAATTCTTGAAGATAAACACTGATCAATGTCCTAAATTAGCAATTCAAAGACTGCTATAAAAATATGACCTTGGAGTACAATCAATATACAAAAGTTGTCACTTTTGTACTGATAAAATTAATAATCACTTTGTGCAGTACATTGAAGTACAAGACAATATTTGAATATTATAAGCATGCATCCAGATTTATTAGCACATTTACAAAACATGTATTCCATGAAATATATATCTAAAACACAATATTTAGTGTTTACATGTTTCAAGAAGCCATGGCACATAATAAGTACGTAAGGATATCATCTATGTCCAAGTTTGTCTGAATTGTGAAGCTGCCATGTACAAGTTCTACTAAAATATATGGAAATAACATCCATTCCATAGAAAATCTTGATTCTGTCATAAATCGAACTGAATATGAGTGAAAGAAATTTTGTTTTTAAATGGAAAATTTATGCAAATAGCTACCGTCACATCTAATGAGTTCATTCACCAAGAAAAAATGAGTAGACAGTCTTTTATTAGTAGCAACCTTGAACCATCTCTTCCTGTAATCATTGGTCTAGAAAATTGATAAAAAGACAGTATACAGCATTTATTCCTAAAGTAAACAACTATTAAAAAATGTATATAGTATTAAACATTTTTGGTTTGTACAGAGAATAGCAACGATAGCCTTTTGGTGAAGTTACTTGTCACTATGCCAAAACTGTGTTGATGACAAGCACTGCTGAGGGTTTCATTGAAGCCTAACATGTTTATGTATGCTGACAGTTTTGATGACTGGTTAGTAATCTGTTAACATGAGTGACTTTACAGCAGCTGCACAGTGTATACAACCACATGGCATACACATACGTATACATACGTACGTATGAGACGTGCTACGAAGATGGGAGAAGGACGTAGACACTGTTATACGGACGGCAGGCAATACGGGGCACGGGGCAGAACAGCACAACATGGCAGCTAGGTCGCCAACGGAAAAAAAGAAAAACACGTATAAGTCATTGCACAAAACTAAACTTCCGAGGATCCATGCAACATGAAACTGATTCTTACCCTAATGACTTCTCAACAGATTTATCTGGAATGTTTCTTATGACTAGAAGAAAATGTATCACATACATGTTTTTGGTGATTGTATGCATGCACAGCAAACAAGACAATAAAACTGCGCATAGTGTAATACAAGATCACCAGAGAGGACTAGTGTTATGATGACAGCCATTAAAAACAACTGATTCCCATTCAACAGTCAAATATAAGGTGTTCAAGGACAAAGTGGTGTAAAATTTGCAACAAACATCATGTAATAGTACAAGTAATGATAACCATAAACACTAAGCATAAACTAAAACAGTCTGACAGTAAAGGAATTAAGTTAAGCTTTTCAAAAACATCTAAGATAATGTGCTTCATTTCCTGGTGAAAGGAGTTACAACTTCTAGGATGGTGGAGTCAATATTGTACATAACATGGCAAATGAAAATCTTAATGCATACTATTTCAGGCATCTTTTAAATAAGCAAAGGAAGCAAATGACCAATGGAACTAATATTACAAATGTAAACACGATGCACACTGATGGTTGAAGACAGCATTTAACGATCCATCTATTGGATATTAAGGGGCTTCCCTCCAGCAGATGGCCTTGAGGCTGGTCAAATGCTCTTGATACAAGAAACTGGAACTGCCTTCCCCTTCCTTGGATCAAACCTGATTACCTTGCATTCCCCAATCATTGTATAACCCATACAGACCTGGCACTTCTCTATGAGCGAATGAATATGTGCAGTACATATAAATGAATAAATAAGGGGCTAGTTTCAGGACAAGTGACCCACCCAACTTGCAGAGAGTTTCAAACAATTCTGGTAATGATTTAAAAATTCTTCGCATTTAAACTGAACCCATTTTTTTTTCTTTAAAAGATTACATTCAGCATACATTTACATTTAAACCACATATTGTAACAGAACAAAAGAACAGCTTAGTAACAACAATAACTCAAATTTTATAAGATTAAAAATGATTTTACTGAAATGAAAGTCCAATTAAACAATTTGAGTACAAAAATAAATGATGTAAGACATGAATAAAACTTGGGTTTTATCCAAATGCATATAAATATTATATACTGTGCATCTGTGTGTGTGTGTGTGTGTGTGTGTGTGTGTGTGTGTGTGTGTGTGTGTGTGTGTGTGTGTGTGTGTGTGTGTGTGTGTGTGTGTGTGTATAATATATATATATATATATTATATATACAGTGGACCCCTGGTTAACGATATTTTTTCACTCCAGAAGTATGTTCAGGTGCCAGTACTGACCGAATTTGTTCCTATAAGAAATATTGTGAAGTAGATTAGTCCATTTCAGACTCCCAAACATACATGTACAAACGCACTTACATAAATACACTTACATAATTGGTCGCATTCGGAGGTAATCGTTATGCGGGGGTCCACTGTATATATATATATATATATATATATATATATATATATATATATATATATATATATATATATATATATATATATATATATAATTTTTTTTTTTTTTTTTTTTTTTTTTTTTTTTTTTTCAACAAGTCGGCCATGTCCCACCCAGGCAGGGTGACCCAGAAAAAAAGAAAGTCCCCAAAAAGAAAATACTTTCATCATCATTCAACACTTTCACCTCACTCACACATAATCACTGTCTTTGCAGAGGCACTCAGATGCAACAGTTTAGAAGTCCCTCCAAACTATCAATATCCCAAACCCCTCCTTTAAAGTGCAGGCATTATTATTATTATTTTTTTTTATTATCACACCGGCCGATTCCCACCAAGGCAGGGTGGCCCGAAAAAGAAAAACTTTCACCATCATTCACTCCATCACTGTCTTGCCAGAAGGGTGCTTTACACTACAGTTTTTAAACTGAAACATTAACACCCCTCCTTCAGAGTGCAGGCACTGTACTTCCCATCTCCAGGACTCAAGTCCGGCCTGCCGGTTTCCCTGAAATCCCTTCATAAATGTTACTTTGCTCACACTCCAACAGCACGTCAAGTATTAAAAACCATTTGTCTCCATTCACTCCTATCAAACACGCTCACGCATGCCTGCTGGAAGTCCAAGCCCCTCGCACACAAAACCTCCTTTACCCCCTCCCTCCAACCCTTCCTAGGCATTGTACTTCCCATTTTCAGGACTCAAGTCCAGCTAACCGGTTTCCCTGAATCCCTGTACAAAATATTACCCTGCTCACACTACAACAGCTTGTCAGGTCCCAAAAATCATTCGTCACCATTCACTCCTAACACAGGGATGCTTGCTGGAAGTCCAAGCCCCTCGCTCACAAAACCTCCTTTACCCCCTCCCTCCAACCTATCCTAGGGCAACCCCCTACCATGCCTTCCTTCCCCTACAGATTTATACACTCTCCAAGTCATTCTACTTTGTTCCATTCTCTCTCAATGACCACACCACCTCAACAACCCCTCTTCAGCCCTCTGACTAATACTTTTAGTAATTCCCCTCCTCCTAATTTCCACACTACAAAATCTCTGCATAATATTTACACCACACACTGCCCTTAGACACATCTCTACTGCCTCCAACCTCCTCCTCGCTGCAGCATTTATAACCCATGCTTCACACCCATAAGAGTGTGTTGGTACCACTATACTCTTATACATTCCATTCTTTGCCTCCATGGATAACGTTTTTTTTTTTTTTTGTCTCCACGGATACCTCGGAGCACCACTACTTTTTTTCTTTGTCAATTCTGTGGTTAACCTCATCCTTTATAAACCAAACTGCTGGCAAGTCAACTAACCTTTGCAACTTTTCTTTAAAATCTCCCAAAAGCACATTATCATCAGCAAAAAGTAACTGTTAACTCCCATTTTGTATTTGATCCCCCAAAATTTAATCACATCCCTCTCCCCTACACCCTAGCATTTACTTCATTTACAGCCCCCATCCATAAATATGTTAAACAACCATGGTGACATTACACCCACCTGTCTAAGACCTACTTTTACTGGGAAGTGATCTTCCTCTCTCCTACACACCCTAACCTGAGCCCCACTATCCTCATAAAATCTCTTTACAGCATTTAGTAACTACTGCCCATTCCATACACATGAAACATCTGATATATTGCTCACCTATCCACCCTATCATATGCCTTTTCT